>NW_027411644.1:28921475-29500512 GCF_047663935.1 Musca autumnalis | reverse complement strand
TGATTCCTGGGATTGAACTGAGCAAAAAAGTCCACTAGAGCATAGGACTACGGTGAAAATCGAGCATCCCGATTTTGACTTTAATTTTTTTATCCACGTTTATTAGACATTTCGGCATATAACAGCCAAACCTTCTTCTTACAGAATTTGAGGTCTAATATAAGAAGTTTCCTATCTTCTACAAGAAGAAACTGTGATCTTCTATAAGAAGAACTTGTGGTCTTCTGTAAGATGTCCCTGCTGTTTTCTACAAGAACATCTTGTAATCATCTCAAAAAAGCTTTGTGGTCTTCTATAAAAAAAAATTGTGGTCTTCTGTAAGAAGAATTTGTGGTGTTCTATAAGAAGACCATGTTGTCGTCAAGAAGATATTTTAGTCTTCTATTAGAGTACCTAGTCGTTTTATACAAGAATACCTTGTGGACTTGTATAAGAAGACCTTGTGGTGTTCTATAAGAAGACCATGTTGTCTTCAAGAAGAACATCTCATTGTCTTCTAGAAGAAACCCTTGTGGTCTTCTATAAAAAAACCTTGTGGTCTTCTGTAAGGTGAACTTGTGGTCTAATATAAGAAGTCTTTGTGGTTTTCTACAAGAAGATGTTTTGATCTTCTACAAGAAGAAACTGTGGTCTTCTATAAGAAGAACTTGGGGTCTTCTGTAAGAAGTCCTTGCTGTCTTCTATAAGAAGACCTTGTAATCATCTATAAGATGACCTTGTGATCTTTTTATGCAGACCTTGTGATCTTCAATAAAAAGACTCTGTTGTCTTATATAAGAAGAGCTTGTGGTCTTCTATAAGAAGACCTCATGGACTTCAACAAAACTTTGTGGTATCCTATAAGAAGACCTTTTTGTCTTCTACTTCCCCATCACTTTTTCATTAATTGCAATTTAATTCCAAGACCTATTTCTCATCCAATTCATCTGTGACTATTACAATTTGATATTGATAAACAAGTAAGCCAAGGCTATAGTGGGACGGGGCCGACCATGTAATACCCTACACCTTTACCCTTGTCTTAGCTGTCCACATATCAAAATATGGAACAAATAAACTTATTATAAGAAGTAAATTTGTGGTCCGTTATCTAGCAGGCACTTTATTGCAATTTTCATCCGGGGGAAGATCAGTCGTTCTATTTTCGTATGTAGTCCACTTTGCCGGTATATGCCCTCCAGGAAATAAAATATAGACCAACCATATTTTTGTTGTATTTTTCATACAAAAGTAATGGTCCATTTCACCCGCTTAATAATATCAGATCATCATCCAAAATTGTAAACATTTTCCTCTACCTAACCTCTTACCTCGTGCAAAATTTCGTGATTATTGAGCTATAATTGCGACCTCTAGCATGTTTATGATTACACTACAAACAAATAACAGGATATATTAGGCTGTAACTCTGTTATCTTATCATGTACACCAACATAATTGACATCAATAGAAAGGTCGAGCGTTCATCTTCCAAGTATAACCTACGTGCCCGGAATGTCTCTTCCAGGAAAAAAGATATAAGCTGTATATTAAAAATTATCACAATTTTCACACAAAAGCTTTGGTCCGTTTAACGCTCTTAATATTATCTAATCGCCATCTCAAATTGCAAGCTTCTTCATTGTCATATACTCTTACCTTATTTCAAATTTCGAGGCGATCGGACTATTATTGCGACCTACAGAGCAGCTACAAAATCTGATAAAAATTACGTTTTTGGTCCATTTCACCCGCTAAATATTTCACGACCATCACCAATTCAAATAGCGATCTATTCTGATGTGAAGCCGATCTCCCTACCAAATTTCGTGACGATCGGTCCGTAATAGCGACCTGGAGTTTGATTACAATTTATAATGGAAAGACGGATGGACAGACGGATGGACGGACGGACGGACACACGAATTACGGAGGCGGAATGTATCTTCCAGGAATAAAGATATAAGATGTATATTAAAAAATTTACCAATTTTCACACAAAATCGGATAACATTTTTTTTGGTCCGTTTCATCCCCTTAATATTTTGCGATCATTACAAATATAGGGGTCTATTCTGGTCTGAACCTGACCTGCATACAAAATTTTGTGACGATTAGTCCATAATTGCGGCCTGTAGCGTGATTACAAATTTTAATGGACGGACACAAATCTCAAAATCGCTTTATCTCATCGAGATATGAATTTTGGTACATCACATGGGAGACATGAAATTTCGGAAAAACAAACTTATAATATCCTTTTCACATGGTGTACAGGCACGGTGCCCTTGAAACAAATTTAAATGGAGGTGCTTACACCTGAGAAGTTTTTGCGGTTTCTGAAACTACAATATTCATAGATGAGAAAAATCAAAAAACAAAAAAATCACCGGAGCTCTTTTTAAATAAATCGCGATTCAAGTTGACATTTTTAAGGTTTTTTAGGTTTTCACGGTTTTGCTTGAAACCCGGTAGACCTATCGAAATGAGACTTAAAAATAATGTTGTAGCCATGAAAATTCTCTACAAGACTGTCTTAAATGATATCTTCGTAGTTTTTACTGTTATTGAGATATAGAAGTTCAAATTAGGACAATGGATTGACTGTATCGCTTCCCTATATTACAATGTTATGCCCAGTTCACCCTAACTAACTTTAAATGAAAAGCGCTTACACCCGGGAAGTTTTTGTGGATTCTGAAACAGTTATGTTTATAGATGAGAAAAATCCAAAAACAAGAAAAAAATGCTAGATGGTTTTTTTAGTAAATCGCGATCAAAGTTCACATTTTTATTTTAGGTTTTCGCAATTTTGCTTGGAAACCGCAAGTCCTATCGAAATGGTGGTACGGAAAATGTTGAAGCAGTGACAATTCTGTTCAAGATTGTCTGATTGATATTTTCCTAGGTTTTACCATTTTTTAGATATAGAGGTTCAGATCAAACTTTCAAATTTTTTTGTAGGAGGGTTGGCGTTTTTTATTTTGGGATGACGACTTCGTTGTTTTAATATTTTATTAAAACAACTTTCATTTATTATTGAAAAGAATTGGCGATGTTTACCAAGGGGTAAGGCAGGGAAGACAATAGTTTCAGATCTCGCCACAGATCTTCATCAGTTCCCTTGTTTCTTGCTTTTCAACAAGAAACTTTTTATACCCAAGAGTCAATTGCTAGATATGTGTTTGCAAAGAAACAATCTGATCGAGAATTTCTTTGGCACCACCTAAACTCGAGCAACTTCACTTGCAAACAAAACCAAATCTTTCTCACTGCTATGCGTTCGTTGATTCTCAGCGAAAAACACATAACTAATTTGTTGGTATTGCATACTACAGCAATAGACAACAAAAACTTCCCAGGTGTAAGCACCTTCCATTTAAATTTGTTTCAAGAGCACGGTGTAGGGTATAAAAATATACTAACGTCAGCTCACTTCAACTCGCCAATGAAATAAAAACTAAAGAATGTTTATTCTACTGAACTGAAATATGAAGTGGGTATTCTATAAATAAACAACAACAATGATATTCATAACAACAATTATGGCAAAATTTTGTCATTGTTCCCTAAACAAAAATAAATTTAAAACAAGTAAGAAAAGTCTATAGTCGGACGGAGCCGACCATGGGATACCCTATACCACTATCCCTGGACAATCGCTCTCCACGGAACTTCTTTTCAATGATTGTAAACATTTAATTATCAAATATCAGAGATGTAATGTATAATACTTATGACCAAAACCAAAAAGTTATCTAGCATGACAAAGACATTTTTGTAGCAGGAAAGGAAAATTTAGTTCACACAAACTAAAATGTAATGAAACCCACATATGTAGTACTACTACTTCCGTTGTTTAACCGCTACGTTATTGAAATTTTTACCAATTTCACACAAAAGTTTCAGTCCATTAAACCCGCTAAGTATTATCTGATCCTCACGTTGGTTTGTACGCTTCTTCTTCATCATAAACTCAAACTTTGTTTCAATTTTGCAGGTTATTATTTTGACCAACAGAGCCGCTACAAAATTTGTTAAAATTTTGTTTTTGGTCCATTTCATTCCCTGAACATTTCACGATCATCAGCAAAAACTAATCATTTTTATTCTGGCCCGAACCCAACCTCCTTAAAAATTCGTTACAATCGGTCCATAATTGCGGCCTTAAGTTTGTTTACAATTTTTAATGGACGGACACACATCGCAAAATCGCTTTATCTCGTCGAGATATGAATTTTGGCATACCAAATAAGGGGTCTAGGACGAATATTTCGTGGTGTTACATAAACTTTTGAAGAGACAATATGTAGCATGGGGTAAAAATGTGGTTCTCTACACAGAACCCGTTATATATTAGGCAGTAGGCCCGTTATCTAGCAAACACTTTATTGCAATTTACATCAGAGGAAAGGTCAGTACTTTTGTCCCATATGTAGGCTACTTTGCGAAATATATATGTCCTCAATGAATTAAAATATCGACCAAAATAAACATTTTTATATTTTTCATACAAAAGTAATGGTCCATTTCACCCGCTAAAGAATATCATACCATCATTCAAAATTGTAGGCATCTTTTTCGACCTATACTCTTACCCGGTGCAAAATTTCGTGACTATTGATGTATAATTGCGACTTCTAGCGAGTTTTTTATTACACAACAAACAAATAACGGAATATATTAGGCTGTAACTCTGTTATCTGATCATGCACACCAACATAATTGGCATCAATTGAAAGGTCAAGCGTTCCACTTTCAAGTATATCTCACTTGTCCGGAATGTCACTTCCAGGAATTAAGATATAAGCTGTATATTAAAATTTTTAACAATTTTCACACAAAAGTTTTGGTCCATTTAACCCTCTAAATATTATCCGATCGCCATCTCAAATTGCAAGCTTCTCCTTTGTGATATACTCTTACTTTATTTAAAATTACGCGTTGATCGGACTATTATTGAGACCTACAGAGCCGCTGGAAAATTCGATAAATATTATGTTTTTGGTCCATTTCACCCGCTAAATATTTCACGATCATCACCAATAATAATAATAGGGATCTATTCTGATCTGAACCCGACCTCCATACAAAATTTCGTGACGATCGGTCCATAATTGCGGCCTGGAGCGTGTTTACAATTTATAATGGACAGACGGACGGACGGACGGAAGGACGGAGGGACTCACTTTATCTCGTCGAGATATGAAGAATGGTATACCACATTGGGGGTCTCCGACGAATATTTCGCGGTGTTACATGAATTTTTACCAAAACAAACTTATAATACCCTTTTCCACATTGTGGTATATATATATGATTTTGTTTGAATCGCTCGGGCGTGAGAGCGACGCTCGACGATATGACACGTTGACAATATCAACAATGTTGCTTTATTGTCTGAGCTGTTTGTGGTACGAACAAATGAATGGACAAATTCAACAGAAAATGCCCATCTATGTCGTCTGGATTAGTGAAAGATGGGAAGTATTTAACCCACTTAGCGCCGAGAATTTTTTTGCGAGAAGACAACGTTATGTATGAAAATTATATTTTTAAGACTGTTTAAGCATTTTTAATAAATAACTTTTTTCTCTAAAAGGAATGGTTTTCCTGCAATCGGGCCTTCTTTTAAAAGTGGCGAAAATTTTGAAGGGTAATATATGTGTATTCTTATATGCCAATCCCTCGGTTTTTGATTTTGGAAGAACTTTTATTACATTCCTAATAAATCCCTGACTTTATATTAATGTAACATTTATAATTTAATTTTTATTACATATTTAAATTTTTCATCAAAATTCGAAAATTACAAAAGGTCGATTTTTTTAAAATGCTTTCTTGGTATAGCTCCCATATAACGGTACCTCCCCATATTCCGTATTTGGAGGATTTTAGCTACATTTTTTAACCGAACTACCTGTAATTTTTTGTTTGAGGCTCCTAGTGGCCACAAAATACCCCCACTAAAAATTTTAACATAGGTCCACGTTTTGGTATAGCCCCCATATAACGGTACCTCCCGATTTTCGGTATTTTGAGGATTTTAGCTACATTTTTAACCGAACTACCTGTAATTTTTTGTTTGAGGCTCCTAGTGGCCACAAAATACCCCCACTAAAAAATTTCAACATAGGTCCACGTTTTGGTATAGCCCCCATATAACGGTACCTCCCGATTTTCGGTATTTTGAGGATTTTAGCTACATTTTTTCACCCAACTAGTTGTAATTCAACATCTAAGGTTCCCTGTGATTGTTCTACTTCAGTATATCTGCTGGATGATAGAGGAGTTATTACTTTTTGTCGCATAATATAATAATGCGTAATTTGAATTTTCCCTAAAATTAACCCGACAATCCATTTGCAAATTCGCAAAACACGATTCTCAACATAAACATCGAACTTTTAAATCAGTACTCAGAAATTTTCATTTAACAAATTAGTTTCACCAGAAAGTACCATGACACAATCATTTGTTGTTGTTGGTTGCGAACTAACAAAACCTCACGTATCCGCCTGAAAATGAAAATTATCTACCACATGCCAGTTTTTACCCAACAAAACCACATTTGATATTGTTGTCGTTGTTTGGTTACGATATTCTGCCTAAAAGAATGGCAAAAACAAATATCGAACATTTTACAAAAAATTGTTTAGCTATTAGTTCGATTAGTAACCTCAATATGGTATGTTTTGAACTTTTGTTTTTGGGTAGAGGCAATAAATCTCCCGCATAATATTCGCTGGAAAAAACGAAAAAAATGCACCACATGTGTCATAAATTTCTAAAATATCGGAACTTAACATTTACCAGTGAGGATGGAGTGTGTGTGTGGTTTGGCCCATAGATTTTATGTTCCATTAAACGACCTATCATTTTTGGTGGGTAAGAGCGGTGATGGTGGTGGCGGTGATGGCAATTTAACACCGTTGAAAAATTGCTAACAACCAAATATAATTGAGCAGGCACTTTAGGCCTGGTATTTGATTTTGAGTTCATTTTTGTTTAAGTTTTATTTATTTTTAACGGAACGTAACAATACCAACAATAGCAACAAATAACGGTTTAGCTTAGATGAAATTAAATTGGAAAAAATGGAATTGGAAAAAAATGGAAAAAATATATTGTAGTAACATCAATAAATAAATAATATATTTTAATATTTCTGCAAATATTGCGGAAGTTGATGTATGCTCCAATGGAACCAGAAATTGTTACTACGATGTTTAAAAGAGCATCACATCGAACCTCCAGAATAAAAGGTTTAAAAGAAAGTCGGTAAAAATAATTAGTCGGCATTGTCGAAAATCAAATATCATCAGCATTTAACTGTATCCACTCCACCATAAAATAATCTGAACTAAAATACAATAATAAGTTTCCTTTCCTGTTGATAATTTTAGGTGTAGAATTTTGTTGATCATGGATACCTCAAATGCTCAAATTAGGTCAGGAAATGTATCTTAAATTGTTTTCAATCGGGCGGTATCTTCTATGGGAGCTACCACAAAGATTAATATCTTTAGTGAAGAAGTTTTGTGACCACTGGGGATAACAAAATATCAAACAAATAAGAAAAGTATCAGTCGGCTTTGCCCACAGAGATATACTCCCAGAAAGAGTAAATTGAAAGAGTTATTTCCCAAAAATGTTGGGCATATGGACTAAATCTCAAAAGTTGTTGGATGGAGGTAACTACAAGAATGGGCATAGTCCATTTTGGAAGTGGGTCTTATTTCGGGAGTCATTTCATTTAAGTTGGTCACCATATAATCAAACATGAATTTTCCTACGAAAAACATAATATCGCTGTAAACAGAGCCACTAGGAGTACCTTCGGTAAAAACTTACAAAGGATCCTCAACAGACCCTTAACCGAACAAAAACGTTGAGCATTTGTGTAGGTGGTACCCCAAGGAGTGGACCGATAGGATCCTCTTTTTAAATTAAAATAAGTTTGGACAAAGTATTTCGAGATCCAAAGTTTTGACCAAAATCGGTTGCTCCATTATTGAGATCTCGCGCGTACTATTTTATGTGTATCAACTTTTGAGGGGGAGATACCGGAAGGAGTGGACCTATAAGCACCACCTTGAAGTGCCAATAAAGCCCACTTTTGAACATAAACTAAGTTTGCACAAAATATTTTGAGATCCAAAGTTTGGCCCCAATCGGTTGCTCCGTTTATGAGATATCGCGCGTAACATTTTAAAGAATATTTTCAAACCTTTGTGGGGGAGGTACCGGAAGGAGTGGACCTATAAGCACCACCTTCGAATTTCATTTAATATACGAAGAAATAATACGATATGCAAAGTGTGGACCAACACAATATTCGCTTCCAGAGTTGCCGTGCTTACCAGTCACTACACATGCTGGCCGTAGGGGTTTTATACACTTTTCGGGTCATATTCTCAAGGAGTATGGACTTGCCACTCAAAAAACTTGCACCATTGTACTAGGGGCTTTGAGCGCAATATGTTGCAAGAAAAATCAAAACGATTCGAGAGGAGGTCTTCAACTGCACTTTTCTGAAACTTTGTGTGGGAGGCACCCGCAGTAGTTGACATATAAAGTCCATATTCTAACCAGATCTATGTCTTATTGATAAATTACGATGTGCAAAGTATAGATCATATTTTAGCGAAAAGTTGTCAACTTTTGTGGGGAAGGTACCCGAAGGAGTGGACCGATATGTCCCATCTTAGAGCCTGTTTTAATTTTGCGCAAAATATTACGACTGTCAAATTTTGGACCAAATCAGTTTATCCGTTCGAGAGTTATCGTGCGCTCTGTGCAAAGTATGGATCATATCGGTTACTGCCTTCAAATGTTATCGTTCGCACTATTTTAGCGAAAAGTTGTCAACTTTTGAGGGGGAGGTACCCGAAGGAGTGGACCGATATGACCCATCTTAGAACATGTTTTAATTTTGCGCAAAATATTACGACTGTCAAATTTTGGACCAAATCAGTTTATCCGTTCGAGAGTTATCGTGGGCTCTATAATCTACACATTCGCGCCAGCATTTTACAGCATTCGGGTCATTTGCTCAGAAAGTAAGGACTTTCCCCTGAAAAAAAACTTGCACCGTCTTAATGGGGGCGGCGAATACAAGTGGCAAACATCGAAACGATTCGGGAGGATGTCTTAAACTTCACTTTTCCGAAATTTGGTATGGGAGGTAGCCGAAAGAGTGGACAAATGTAAACCACATTCGAACCTGATCTATATCTGGTAGATATATTATGATGTTTAAAGTATGAACCAAATCGGTCACTCCCTTCAAGAGTTATCGTGCGCACAATTTTTACGAAAACTTTTGAACTTTTTTGGGGGACGTACCTGAAGGAGTGGACCGATTTGGCTTATCTTGGATCTGAACTAAGTTTGAACAAAATATTGCGAAGGCCAAACCACTACACACAGTGTCATAGGCGTTTTTTTTTTTTTGCAACTTTCAGACTATTTTCTCTAGAAGTATGGACTTGCCCCTAATGGAACTTGTACCATCGTATAGGGGACAGTAAATACAAGTTGTTACAGCAAAAATCAAAGCGATTCGAGAGCATATACTAAAGTGAACTTTTATGTGGAAGGTACCCCAAATTTTATGTGGGTGCCACCGTGGTGCAATAATATGCACGCCCGCCTTGCACGCAGAAGGTCGGGGGTTTGATTCCTCGGCCAAGCAACATCAAACATTTTTCAACGGTGGCAAAATACCCCTCAGTAATGTTGGCGACATTTCCTGAGTATTTCAGCCTTGAAAAACTTCCCCACAAGTGGTGTCTTAAGACACGCCGTTCGGACTCGGCGATAAACAGTAGGTCCCATATCATTGAGCTAAATATGAATCGGGGTGCACTCATTGATATGAGAGAAGTCTCCCTTGTCCCGTATGGGATGTTGTGGAACAATGTTTTTGTGTTGTTTAGGTACCCCAAGGAGTGGACCAATTGAGTCCATATTGGAACCTCATCTAAGTCTGGTAGAAATTTCACGATGTGCCAAGTATGGAGCAAATCGGTTACTCCTTCAAGAGCTATCGTGCGCACAAATTTTTTAAAATTTTCGAAATTTTGTGCGGGAGGTACCGGAAGGAGTGGACCGATATAACCCATCTACGAAGTTAAACTAAGTTTGGACACAATATTACGAAAGACAAATTTTCCATTGAATCGCTTGATCCTTTCGAGAGTTATCTTGCGCTCCAGCCAGACCGACAAACAGACGGACGGATATGGCTAAAATTGTCTGAAACAAATTTCGTCCAAACGTACTTGGGGTCTAAAACCATTATTTCGAGAAGGCACATTTTGCACGTATGAAAGTGTATATGGCAAAAACCAAAAATCGTTTGCAATTCCATTAAAAAAAAAAAAATAAAAAAAATTTTTGCGAGCACATCTAAAATTTTTGGCCTTGAGGTTAAAAAAAATTTTGGTTTCAAATCTGTTCGCGTTCACAAAATTAAACGATGCGCTCAAAGGGGATAGCGGTTTTTATTCTCATATAAAGAAAAAATATTTAAAAATATCTTAATTGTTGTTATTGGAAAATGTATGCAACACGTATGTATGCGTTAACAGCATTCCATATCTATTCGTAGATTTTTAAATAGTTATTAAATTTATTATTATATTCGCAGAAAATCAACAAATAATAAAAAAATTGTAAATCGAAATTATCCTGTCCCAGAGTCCGTACAAACAATCAAAGAATAATTTAATAAATATATGCGGAATCCAGACAATGCACGATGGGGCCAATAGCAGGTTTTCGAGGCAAAAAGTCAATTTTTGAAGTGAACAATTTGAAAAAAATAATAACGGATTTCGATTGCCAACACTCTGAATCACTAAAAATAAAAAAAATAAATCAATCTGGTAACATCACATAGCGACATACTGATCTGACAATGGTGACATATTTTCTTATGCATCATTTTCCGACATTCATTATAAATAAGTAGTGAAAGCATTTTAGGCGCCAAAAAGAACATTTTAACATTATTATATTTTTTAAACATGGAAAGCTGTTCAATGGGTATGTAAAATAAGATAGTGTTAACAAATAAAACATTGGTGGCGTTTATTTAATTGGGATAGCTGTTACAATTTTGATTTTTCAAAATAGTCTGGCTTAATCCCTTTTGTTGTTTTAATATTTAAAACAACAAGTTTATTAGTGGAGAAGGTTTGGCATTGTTCGCCAAGGGGTAAGGCAAGGAAGACTAGTTTCGATCCACGCCACTGGATCTCATCAGTTCCCTTTGTTTCTTGTTTGTGGATATTCTCCACCGAAGTTATTTTTCAATAACTTCTTCAACAAGGAACTTTTTATACCCAAACATCAATCGTCAGTAAATAAACGCCACCAATGTTCTATTTGAGAAACACTGGCACGGTTTTGTGTGTTGTTGGTATATAAGCTACCAAACAGCATTTGGGTATGTGCATTTGTTGAAAAATCAACGACACATACGAGTGGAAGAAGGTTTGCTTTGTTTCGTAAACACTTTCGTCAGAGTTGTGTTAGGTTACCAAAGAAAAACTTCTCATTGAAGGGTTTTCTTTGTTTACGTTTATACTTCGAGCTGACGATTGATGTTTGGGTATAAAAAGTTCCTTGTTGAAGAAGTTATTGAAAAATAACTTCGGTGGAGAATATCCACAAACAAGAAACAAAGGGAACTGATGAGATCCAGTGGCGTGGATCGAAACTAGTCTTCCTTGCCTTACCCCTTGGCGAACAATGCCAAACCTTCTCCACTAATAAACTTGTTGTTTTAAATATTAAAACAACAAAAGGGATTAAGCCAGACTATTTTGAAAAATCAAAAATGTTAACAAATAATAAAAATGTAATGTGTGGTAAATGTATTTTTGAGTTAAGATGTTATGTCTTTTTGGAATATTTTGATTTGTTATCCATGTGTTCTCTGGAGTATAACTTTTGAGATCTAGGTAGATCTAGGATATTATGTATATGTGGTGAAAGGTATTAATGTGTACTATCATTTTGTGAAAAAATTAGCTGCGCCTATCTGCGCCTTTTCATAAAAATCTGATTTCAGATGTCGTAATACTTAAAAATATGGACATTTTTATGTTTTGGTTGGAGAATAATCGGAAACCGATTAATGTTATCAATTAGATTTCGGAAAAATTTAGTAGATGTATATAATAATAATATATAATTTCCAAGATATCGCAGACAAACTTTGGCTTTTGTGGCGGAATCGTAGCCGATTTTTACTAAATTTGGATCCTTGTTTTATTAACTTATAACAAACCACAGACAAAACCATGAAATTTGAACATATGTATATAGGGGAGCTATTTCTTTATCTGAACCGATTTCAATATAACTTGAAAAACTTATTTGTAGTCCGAATTCCGTAACATTTTCCAAATTTCATTGTAATTGGATGGAATTTGCATGCTTGGTCGATCATTTGCTTGAAATCGGGCGAACATATATATGGGAGCTATATCCAATTCTGAACCGATTTCAATATGATTTGCCAAAAATGTTTCTAGACCAAAATCCGTCACACATTTTAAATATCATCAAGATTGGACATACATATCGGGATTGGTGACCAAATACCTAAAATCGGGCGAAAATATTTATATGGGAGCAATATCAAAATCTGAACCGATTTCAATATAACTTGGCAAACTTATTTGTAGTCCTAATTCCGCGGTATTTCCCAAATCGCATAAAAATTGGGTAGAATTTGCGTGTTTGGTCCATCAATTGCTTGAAATCGGACGAACATATATACGGGAGCTATATGTATATATGAACCGATATGAACCAAATTTGGCATTTTAGTTTCTAAGCCCATTATAAACATCTGTACAAAATTTGGAAGGTCTAGCTTGCCCCAGTGATTGGTTGCCTCGAAAACCTGTCATTGGCCCCATCGTGCAATGCATAGAAAAATATGATACCAAATTTATAGAGATTGGGTACATAAATTGCATATTATAGCAACAACAATCAAAAAATTCAAAATATGTGAAAATTAAAAAGCATATTATTCGCGAATTAGTTAAAATCAGTTGATGCGCATTCGTTTTTGGATACAGCGAATCAATCTCTTTCAATATTTATGCATACTTCGATATTTCACTCAGCGGCCAAAGTGTGCCGCCAGTTGCATCACACAATGCAAAAAAGCTTAAAGTGGGTAAAAGTCGCACAATGTGCATACGATTTTGATGCGCATCCGGTTTCAGTAGCAGCCATCAAAAATAAGTCAATATTCCCATATTTCAAATAGATTCTTCAAGATCCGCGGATGTGCCTCCACATTCTATTCGCGGTTTAGTACGAAGATTTGTCAAAATATATTTTTGCTGATTTTCGTATTACCAAGGTATCTATATCCACGATTTTAGTGGATGGATTCGATCGTTGAAGGGATCATTAGATTCGTCGTGTAAACAAACTAAACTCACGCGGGTGTTAAAGGAAATTGAATGACACTTGTAAATTTTAAACGCAAAAAATAGGTTTTTTTTATGAAAATATTACTAGGATGCTGTAAGGAGCACACTCATGAGATATGCATTAAACGACGTAAAATCACGAGTTCTATAATCCTATTATGAGTTTTGAACATTATCTTGTTGCGCGTCCGAATTATTACAAAATTCAAAAAACCCCGAAATTCCCGCTTCAAAATGTCAGCATCAATTTTAGGTGGATGCAGTGGATATATCGAAAAATCATACACTAGTATCATGTTGCCCATGGAGTATTCTTTGCGTCTTTCCTTGGGCATATGTCTATCAAATGTAAGGCTAAGCCATAAATCGGAAGGGAACATAAAAAAACTTGTTGGCTTCAACCCATTTTTACCCATTTTTCTACATTGATGCCAACCCAGCTTCCACGAAAATGAAATTTAATGGTCGACATTATGGGAACACTTCATTTTTAAGAATTACAGTCATACTATATAGAATATGTTCTTGTAAAACATGTTCCGTGTTCGTGCATGTTCGTGGCTAATTTTTTAGGCACGCGCCCATCTCTAATCACGAAATTTTGTGGGTTGATGGGGGTCCCACAGAGGAAGAAGCCTATTAATTTGGTGATAGTCGGATAATATTCTCTAAAAGAGATGTTTACCAGTGAGAAGTTTATGCATAGGGGTAGTGGTGTAGTATCACTTAATTGACCCCGTCCCGACTATAGCCTTTGTTTTCCTTTTCCTTTGTTTTTCATTGTAGGATGCTTTTTTTCTAAGGGAGGGTTACTAACCCTACGCCAAAACCCAAGATTTTATGGTTCTTATGGGTGAACGAGTGGTTAAAGGCAGCTCCCCAGGTGACACCATGGGGAGGTCAGTGTCCAAGATAAATCCTGGACTTTGCCACGTATAAGCCGGTCAGGACCGTTGCTTGGTATCTTTCATTCGGTATGTTATACAAATTACGACTAGTTCAGTAAAAAATTGAAGTAGAACCCTCAAAATACCGAAAGTCGGGAGGTACCGTTATATGGGTGATATACCAAAACATGGATTTATGTTTAACATTTTTAATGAAGAAGTTTGTGATCATGTGATAACATCAACGCTACATTTGTTCCTCAAAAACACCTAAAATCGAAACACCAGGGGGCTACAACAAAACGTGGGCCGATAAACAAGTATGTCAAACTTCTATTCCAAGCCGCAGTTTGGACCGATAATCACGAAAATCTTACATAGAGATCGGGTTCAGACCCGAATAGACACCTAGTGTTATTGGTGATGATCGTGAAATATTTAGCGGGTGAAATGGACCAACACTTTTGTGTAAAAACATAATATTTATCCAATTTTGTAGCGGCTCTGTAGGTCGAAATAATAGTCCGATCAACGCCAAGTTTTAAATGAGGTAAGAGTATATGACAATGAAGAAGCTTGCAACTTTAGATTGCGATCAGATAATATTTAGAGGGTTAAATGGACCACAACTTTTGTGTAGAAATTGTGAAAATTTTTCATATACAATTTATATATTTAATCCTGGAAGACACATTCCGCCCAAGTAAGCTATGGTAAGCTTTGGAAAAAGAACTTTTGACTTTTCTATTGATGCCAATTGTGTTAGTGTACATGACTAGATAACAGAGTTACAGCCTCATATACCCAGTTAGGTCGCTAGAGGTTGCAATTATAATCACGAAAATCTGTACGAGTTAAGAGTTTAGGTCGAAAAAGATGCCTGCAATTTTGGATAAGGATCTGATATTATTTAGGGTGAGATGTGAAATGGACCATTACTTTGGTATAAAAAATATCAAAATTTTATTTTTGGTCCATATTTTAATTCCTGGAGAGCATAAACCGGCAGAGTAGCCTACATATGGAATAAGATATGCTGGCCTTTTCCCTTATGCAAATTGCAAATAATGTGTCTGTTACATAATGGGTCTACCGCCTATTATATAATGGGTTTTGTATAGAGAACGATGAAATAAGAAAATAATCAATCCCGTTTACATTGTTAAAAATTAAATTAGCTAAAATACTAAGAATTGTAGCACCAACCGAAAGTCGTACAACAAATATAAAGACAAGGTATTTGTTAATATAATTAATCCTAGTACATGTTTGTCCTTTTTGTTAAATCCTACACTCGATTTAGCGCAACTTCAGTACTTCTTTATAATCGATAGGGTCAATTCTGGAAACTTAAATCAGATTAAATGGGCACGGTGCTCTTGAAGCAACTTTAAATGGAAGGTGCTTATACCTGTGAGAAAAATCAAAAAACTAAAAAAAATGCTGGAGCTCTTAATTAGCATACTCTTCCACGTATTTTTCATATAAAAACGTTAATTATGTTAACGGCGTTTAACTGCCGAGCGAAACAATTTTGTTCCTCTTGTGATTGAATTTTTTAAAATGTTGCTGTCTTTGACAGCCCGATCTGTGATGATGAAGCGTTTCCAGGTTGAAATCTTTTTCTTAATAAGTGGAGCAAAGTGTCAAGAATCTATTACCCGTTACTACTTTAGTCAAATATAAGACTTGAAAATAGACTTTTTGCCTAAGAAACCTGCCATTGCACAGTGTCCGATTTTACGAAAAACCTGGCCAAAACTTTAAAAATGAATGGATTTTGACCTAACCTTTGGTTCTTATGTTTTTCGGGCCGCTGATTACATTTTTGATATTATTTAACCCTCAGGCGGTCATTTAAGGGGTCTTTTTGGTCCCTCCTGCTATAAAATGTGATCTTATCGGATCAAAATATTCTACAAATTTCTTCGCCATCAATTTTTACTATAGGTCCTAGAATACACCAAAACTCTACATCTTACCTTAACTCCAGAAATATGCAAATTAGAAAAACATTTTAGGGTTAATGTCGTACTTCATCAATGTTTTGGCAAAATTGTCATACAAATCATCATTTTAGAAGAATGGCGTCAAAGACAAAAATGTTCTCAGCTAAATTTCACTATAAGTCACCAAAGAAATGAAATCTCTATTTGCATTACATACCAAGGAAATATCGGTATCAATTTCGCCAAAAAAAACAAGAAACTAAAATAGGGGTCCAAGCTTCCACAATTTCTACAGTTTTGGAAATATTTGAGTTAAGATCACTTGGAATCCTTGCACTTTAGGTGTATAATGTCTTTGGCAACTTTACTGACAAGAATGCAAGGAATATTTGTCTTAAAAAATTAACCCACGTGCGAGTCATAAAAGGGGTCCTTTTGGTCCCTTTTTCCACAAATCTTTAAAATCTCCTATAAAATGTGGTCGGATCAGACCAAAATATTCTAGAAATTTGTTCGCCATAAAATTTTACTATAGGTCTTAAAATATATCGAAACTCTAAATTATGCCCAAACGCCAGAAAGTGACCCTATACTATATTCTGACATTCTGAATGAAAGAAAATCTGTATATACCTGCAAGACAAAATATCACATAAAAACGAAAAGTGCAAATATGTGCAGGATGTTTCGATGGAAATTGGTAAAAAAACCTTCCTTTTTTATGACATGGTAAATTACACGGCCCAACTCGATCTTACTCACAACTATTTTCATAATTTATTGTAAAAATTGATCTTGAAAAAAATTAACAAGTACGGACAGCAATTATTAAAGAACGCACAATTCATTGGAGACACTGAACATCTTAAATACGTTTCACATACCTTTCATTACAATTGCAAAAAAAAAATATTTAATAACCGTTGTTTATTTTGCATATTATCATAGATTTATAAACAACTTAAATATTAACAAGTAAAAAAGCGTTAAGTTCGGCCGGGCCGAACTTTTCATACCCTCCACCATAAAATATTCATACTGTTATATAGGGGTTATAATAAAACATGGGCCTATGTTGACAGTTTTTGATGGGAGCCTTTAATGTCAAATAACTCCTAATTCGGTTAAAAAATTTAGCTAGAATCATCAAAATATCGAAAATCGGTACATAACGTGGGAACTTCAAATGTTATTAACAGCAAGTTCGGAGGTATCTGGGCAGAATTTTTGTTGACTTTTAAATTTCAAATTACAGAAAGTTCGTCCAAAAAATAAAGCTAAGGTACGGAAAATCGGGTGGTTTGTTTTGGGGCTATACAAAAACATGGATCTACGTTCGGTTAAACATTTTAAGTAAAATCCTCAAAGTACCGAAAATCGGGAAGTATCGTTATATTGGGGCTATGTTGAAAATTGTTGATGCAGATGTGTGGTGACCACTACAACCTTCAAATGTCAAATTACAGCTAGTTCTGTTTAATATTGTAGCTAAAATCATCAAATTACTGAAAATCGGGAGATACCGTTATATGGGGGTGTTGAAACCAGTTCAACAGTGTTGTTCTCCTTACTTTAACTAAGCAACTTAAATGAACTAAATCTTGTTAAAATGAAATACTTTTATTATTGAATTTAACATGAAATATCTAAATACCTGAATTTCTCATAATCTATGTAAATATCCGCCATATGGCAACCCTTTATCCACTGTAGCGAAAGCTTTCACTCAATGGATAAAGGGTTTTCTAAATTCCAATCGTTTCAACATAAAAATGAATCTAAATTTTTGTTAAGAAGTTGAGAGACTTTTACTTCTACATTGTCATCTCAACGTTAAGCAATTGCATAAAAGAATAAAATACCGCAGAAGACTACCGAACCCAATTTTGTTTTATTCTTTTATCTTTCTATGTCTCGTTGGGTTTTTGCCGCTAACCATTTGGAGCTAATAACGCCCGCTAAAATACAGTCCGTTTTCTTTTACCCGCAGCTATTAGCCCATTTGTTCAGGGGGTTTTCTTGACAATTTTTAGTGGAGAGGTGTGGTGAACACTAAGAATTTCAAATGTCAAATGTTCAAATTACAGATAATTCGGTTAAAACTTGTTGGTAAAATTCTCAAAATACCTGAAATCGGGCGGTAACGTTATATGGGGGCTATTCCAAAACATGGACCTATGTCCACTAGTTATATAAGTTTATTGACATTTAAGAACCCTAAATGTCAATTGATAGCTAAATCGGTCTGAAAATGTAGATAAAAACGTCAAAATGCCGTAAATCGGGGGTACCGTTATATGGGGGCTATACCAAAACGTGCACCTAGGTCCACAACTTTTGTTATATAAGTTTAGTTGACTTAAGAACCCTAAATGTCAAATTATAGCTATATCGGTCTGAAAATGTAGCTAAAAACGTAAAAATACCGTAAATCGGGGGGTACCGTTATATGGGGGCTATACCAAAACGTGGACCTATGTCCACAACTTTTGTTATATAAGCTTATTGATACTTAAGAAACCTAAATGTCAAATTATAGCTAATTCGGTCTGAAAATGTAGCTAAAACCGTCAAAATACCGTAAATCGGGGGGTACCGTTATATGGGGGCTATACCAAAACGTGGACCTATGTCCACAACTTATGTTATATAAGTTTATTGACATTTAAGAACCCTAAATGTCAAATTATAGCTAAATCGGTCTGAAAATGTAGCTACAAACGTCAAAATACCGCAAATCGGGGGGTACCGTTATATGGGGGCTATACCAAAACGTGGACCTATGTCCACAAGTTTTGTTAAATAAGTTGAATGACACTTAGAACCCTAAATGTCATAGCTAAGTCGGTCTGAAAATGTAGCTAAAACCGTCAAAATACCGTAAATCGCGGGTACCGTTATATGGGGGCTATACCAAAACGTGGACCTATGTCCACAACTTCTAATATATAAGTTTATTAACACTTAAGAACCCTAAATGTCAAATTATAGCTAAATCGGTCTGATAATGTAGCTAAAAACGTCAAAATACCGTATATCGGGGGGTACCGATATATGGGGGCTATACCAAAACGTGGACCTATGTCCACAACTTTTGTTACATATGTTTATTGATACTTAAGAACCCTAAATGTCAAATTATAGCTAATTCGGTCTAAAAATGTAGCTAAAAACGTCAAAATACCGCAAATCGGGGGGTACCGTTATATGGGGGCTATACCAAAAAGTAGACCTATGTCAACAAGTTTTGTTATATATGTTTATTGACACTTAAGAGCCCTAAATGTCAAATTATAGCCAAATCGGTCTGAAAATGTAGCTAAAACCGTCAAAATACCGTAAATCGGGGGGTACCGTTATATGGGGGCTATACCAAAACGTGGACCTATGTCCACAACTTTTGTTACATATGTTTATTGATACTTAGGAACCCTAAATGTCAAATTATAGCTAAATCGGTCTAAAAATGTAGCTAAAAACGTCAAAATACCGCAAATCGGGGGGTACCGTTATATGGGGGCTATACCAAAACGTGGACCTATGTCCACAAGTTTTGTTATATATGTTTATTGACACTTAAGAACCCTAAATGTCAAATTATAGCCAAATCGGTCTGAAAATGTAGCTAAAAACGTCAAAATACCGTAAATCGGGGGGTACCGTTATATGGGGGCTATACCAAAACGTGGACCGATATAGCCCATCATCGAACTTGACCTGCCTGCAAACAAAAGACGCATTTTCCCAAAATTTCAGCGTCCTATCTCCATTTTTGTTGATGCTAGAGTGATTACCACAGACGGACGGACGGACGGACGTGCTCAGATGGACTTAGAATTTTACCCTGATCAAGAATATATATACTTTATAGGGTCGCAAATGAGTATTTCAATGCGTTACAAACGGAAAAACAAACTTAATATACCCTCCATACTATGGTGGAGGGTATAAAAAAAATAAAATTCCAATTAGGGTCACTTCGACCTGTTTTTCTTCCCACTTATTAAACAAGAAATGTATATATTTTTTCATAACTACACGCAATGGGATCCTATAAACAATATCTGACCTTTTTAGTGTAAATTGATAATTTTTTTTTTTTTGATTTTTGGCCAGGTTTTTTGGAAAATCGGACACTGTGCATTGGGCCCATAGTGCTTTGTAGCGAAAGAGCCCCACTTATCGGTTCTTGTCTAATACACGAATAATACAACATAGCACATGAGTGTATCAGTGAGGGTGTGGGGATTATCCTTCTGGTATGAATCTTTGTTTTATTGGTTTTTTGAAGTCATAGCGAATGGAACTATGCGAATTTACAGTTAAATGGAGTTGTTACTGCATGACGAATGATGTTTTGGTTAAGGTCAACAATGTTTTTTTCTGCCAAAACTCTGACTTCAAGCATAAAAGCTTAATATTTGCGGTCACTGGTATTTATTAATGGTTTTAATAACATTGGTTCGCTAGACCGTAGTCCAATCATAAATAATAAACCATCTATAGTGGTTGTAAAACTGGAAAACTCCTCCAGATGACCTGTTCTTCCAAACATCGTTATAGGGGAGCTTTTCACAACAAGCCGCGACATATTTTATACCACAGTTGTACAGAACCGGCTAAAAATAATCTGAATCGATTGCAGAATTCCACTGACCCCAGGAATATGCTCAATGGTTAATTATATTAAAAAATACTTTGTCTTTATAATTGCTGTACGACTTCCGGTTGGTGCTTAAATTCTTAGTATTTTAGCTAATTTAATTTTTTACAATGTAAACGCGGCTGATTATTTCCTTATTTCATTATTTTTAATTGTCGGCCGAATGGACTAAAAAGCTGCGTAAGTACTTTCATCACTACACCTAAAGCTTCCAGCAATGACGATGTACATATGTATGTGCTATATCTCTAGTATGTTATCGTGTATATCAACTTATGTATGTATGACCGGGCGGAAAAAATATGTCGCAATCATATTAAATTAATTCTGTGGAAAACTAGTGGCCAGGGGAAGTGGTGTAGGGTATCACATGTCCGGCCCGTCAGTCTATAACCCTCTCTTACTTGTTAAATTTGGTTTTTATCCGTTTTACTTCACAAAAAATTTTATGGATAAAAAACATCCTCATTAAAAGCCAAAACGATAGCCAGATGTATGTATATCTCATAACCATGATTTCCATCGTTCTCCTTCCACTCCTTAATTAAGACGAAGCAAAAGAATAACATCAATGGTCCTGATTTTTTTCTTCTGCATCTCAGAAATCAGTTCAATTAAAATGGAACTTTTTTGTCGTACATTTCAATAAAACATTTTCCAGCTGGAGGTGTTCAGTGTAAAAACGAAAGACAAAGAATAATTCGGAAAATATGGTTGGAACAAAGGTAAAAACAATATTTAATGTAATTATAAACGTGATGTGTGGGGTGGGCAGTCAGCCCATCAGCCCATCAGCCGACCAAAACGGCAATGGCATATGAATGTACGACTGTATATTGCCACAACTTCGAAGAAATAAGAGAGCCAAAAAACCACAAAGAAGCCTCTGACAAAAAGATGAAGCAATGTGTCAAAAACTGACGCATTATCTGTAAATATATGCGTATTTTATTGTGATTATCTTGATAATAATTTATTTTTATTGTTGTCTTTTGAAGGTACACACGTATCTGTGCGTGTGAGTGTCATCATTATATTGCATTCTTTTCTGAAAAATCACTCAAATGTTCTTTTTGTTTATTGTACAAAGGATGAATTTAATTTTTTTTTTGCTGTTCGTATGTTGTATTTATTGTTATGTCTTTATGTGGCATTCATTGCCTTAGTCCATTGAAATCGCTAGCAGCCGCTTTGGTCGTCTGGCCCCCTATCTGTATATCTGTTTGTTTGTATATCTGTCTGCTTGTCTATCTCTTTATCAGTTGTGCTTGTAATTTGCTTTGTTCTCTGTTGTTGTTTTTTTCAGTTTTTTGGTTAGCTTTTATTGTCATACCGCCAAACGAACTAACTAGAGAGCGGGCAAACAATAAATATGCAAATGTGAATGAATGTAACGATGTTATAAATTACAACCGGAAACCGGAAATGCAGTACAAAATCACTGTTTAACTGTATTTATAATACAAAAAAAAAAAAACACAACAAATTGCAATCAACAATTGTGATGTGATAAATGTTCATGGACTGACTTACAGACGAATGGGTGAACGGACAGAATAAGTGAAACTTAAATCCTTATATCGCAGCAGTTTGTATTTGAATGTATACCTGGGGAACTTTGTTTCTCCCTTTCCAAGGCAAAATTATAATTGTAAAGGTAAATAGTGCGGGTTTCCTTACTTCAACTTCTGAGTACTAATAATATTTTTTGTCGACGCAAGAATAATTTTTCATGTTAATTGTAGATAGTAGAAATATGCCAAGGAGCAATCCTGTCCGGTTTTAACATGGATATGGACACTGACCTCCTGTAGTGGCACCTGGGGAATTGCCTTTAATACCTGAAATCGGGCGGTATCCTTATATGGAGGCTTTAAGAAAAGCTGGACCTATGTCCATAATTTATGGTGGATAAGTTTCTTGGTCTCTGGGAGCCCTTAATGTCAAACTATAGCTAATTCGGTCTGAAAATTTAGCTAAATACGTCAAAATAGCTGAAATCGGGCGGTACCGCTATATGGAGGGCTGTAATAATAATAGTTGTTTGTGGAGAAGTTTCACTAATAACCCTAAATGCCAAATTGTAGCTAATTCGGCCAGAAAATATAGCTAAAAACGTCAAAATACTGGATATGGGGGCTATAAGAAAACGTGGACCTATGTCCATAATTCTTGCCGGATCACTGGGAACCCTAAACGTCAAATTATAGCTAATTTGGTATAAAAATGTGGCTAAAAACGTCAACATATCTGAAATCAAGCGGTACCGTTATATGGGGGCTATACCAAAACGTGGACCGATGTAGCCCATCTTCAAACTTGATCTAAGTTCAGACCAAAAACATGTGTACAAAATGTCAGCCTTGTGGCTCGACTCGTTCGGAAGATAGCATGATTACAACAGACGAACGTACGGACATCGCTAAATCGACTTAGAATTTTATGCTGCTCAAGAATATATATACTTTATAGGGTCGCAAATGATTATTTCGATGAGTTACAAACGGAGTGACAAACTTAAATATACCCTCCATATTATGGTGGAGGGTATAAAAACATGGGTTGGGCGTTGGGTTAGTAACCCACACCATAAAAAATATAGTACTATGAAAAAAACTCTCTACAGTTGACGAACGCCGCTAACGTTTTAGTCTCATTTCAGAGAATGTGCAGTCTACGTACTTGCAGATCATGTTGTGACATCAACATATAAAAATGACGGACTGTGTAATAGCCGCCGTGATATAAAGCACGGGTTTGGTTTAGGATTTGTGGTTGGGAGAAGGTTTAAGCATCTAGTTCCAGTTGCACCTCAGGCGCTCTGAAAAAAATTGCGTTGTGATTTCGTTAGAATTACAATAGTCAAATATTCATGTATAAAAGGTGTAATGGTAGTAAACGTCCTAAACCTTTTTATACCCTCAGCCTTTAGGCTAGATACGACCAAAAATGTGCCTCATCGAAAAAACGGTTTTAGACGCCAAATATGTTTGAACGGAATTCGTTTCAGACAATTTGGAGTCGATTTAGCAATGTCCGTCTGTCTTTCTGTCTGTCTGTCCGTCAGTCTGGCTGGCTGGTGCGCACGATAACTCTCGAATGGATCAACCGATTCGAACCAAATTTTGGGTATAGTAATATATTGTCCAAACTTAGTTTAAGTTCGAAGATGGACCATATCGTTCCACTCCTTCCGGTAACTCCCCCACAAAAGTTAAAAATTGTTCTGTAAAATGGTGTGAACGATAACTCTCGAACGGAGCAATCGATTTGGTCCAAACTTTGCACATCGTATTATTCCTTCCAGCTAAAGATCGGGTTCGAATACGGTTCACTCCTTCGGGTACCTCAACACAAAATTCATATAAAGCGAAGTTCCGATTTTTTTTTCAGTAGCTTGTCCTCGAGGCTCAATTTACCACTGTACAATTTTGTGTGCGCATGTCCACACTTCCTGAAATATTAGCCTAAAAGCTCCAAGAAACCCTGCCGGCACAAAACAAAATGGCAAATCCGCAAGATAATTCTCGCAGAAAGTTTCTGATTGGTGCAGACTTTGCACATCGTATTATTTCCTCCAGTCATATATCAGGTTAGAATATGGACTATGTCAGTCAACTCCAACAACCATTTTCCGATCATAGTCTCATAACCTCTGCCCGCCGTACTTTCCTGAACCATGGAAGAGCTGATTGACAAGAGTTCAGAGAATTTACCAATCACCGCTTCAGAGAGCTGCCCATTCCCTCAGAACCTCGGGTAGCTGACAAAATTGTCCGGGACATCTAATAGCTATAGCCGCTCGCATATCTGCTGGTCGAACACCCGAAATAAGTGCCAATTTCCCGACAGAGGCAATGGGTTTAGCAAAGGAGCGTGGTGAGCTTCGTAGTACAAACTTTTAAGACGCAAGAGTTTGAAAACTTACTCTTGAAGTAAAACGACTAGTAGGCGAACATAAGCAGACCAATTGGCTAGACCTCCTGAAGCAATACAATACATATCCACACATATCAGTCGAGGTCCGAAACTATCAAAGGCCTTCGATACCGTCAACCATGCCAAGCTGTTCGAAAACAGAGATAAAAATAGGTAAAAAAACTTTTTAAGTTAAACGGTTTTATGTTAAACATACATTGCAATGTTTAAGATAAAGGTACTAAAAACCAAAAAATAATAAAATAGATACAGTCGTGGGAATTATAAACATATGCATAGACTAGACTAAAATAAAACCGTGGGGCACGTCAATTGTCTACAATCGTTGATTAAAATGTTTGTTTTGTAATGTTACACTATAATTAGGCAGTTGTTCAACCGACTACGATGGACGTGTGATAAGTAGGGCTAGAATGTGGAAACAAGCTAGCAAGCTCGATTATAAGCGAGTTTTAGGGTTTCATAGTGGTTAGCGAGTAGTACTTTGTCGATTAAAGACAAACTACGAGCACTGAAACGCTTCCTCGCCAGGCAGCAGTGTGAATGTCCAACGATCAACTAGTTGAAACATCTCTTTTATTTACATGGAGTGTATAACTATTGGAATTTCCATGAGCAAGAAATAGTAAGTAATTTCCTCACCGTCTGCGGGCCAACTGCCTAACTTCGAATTAAACGATTCTTCTATCGCACATTAAGTCGATAATTTGTAGACAATTGACGTGCCCCACGGTTTTATTTTAGTCTAGTCTATGCATATGTTTATAATTCCCACGACTGTATCTATTTTATTATTTTTTGGTTTTTAGTACATTTATCTTAAACATTGCAATGTATGTTTAACATAAAACCGTTTAACTTAAAAAGTTTTTTACCTATTTTTATTTTCTAGTTTTTAGTTTTTATTTCGCATTCTGTTTAATTCGTTTAGTGCTTCATTATTGCAAGGTTTCTTGCCCGTTAGTTTATTGCAGTCCAACTCCTCTATACGTAGTCCCTGCAAAGATCTTACTCTACTAAGAGCCACGTAGGCTTGACCTTCTTCAAACAGTTTCGCACCTAAGTATACGACTGCGTGATCCACAGTGCTGCCCTGCATTTTATGTATAGTAGAAGCCCATGATAGCATTAAAGGCAACATTCTTTTTTCAGCCGTCCCGTAATTGTACTTAGCTGGAAACTGTATGGCTTTCGGGTGTATAAGATGTCCTGTATAGTGCACTGTATTCTTCTTGTCAAGCCCTTTTATTTGATACCCATATTGATGGGATTGATAACAAATTGTTATCAGCCATTTGGTAGCGGCGGCCATCTTAGATTTCCATTTTGCATAGTAAATTGTATTCTACTTGTTGAGACCTTTCATTTGATACCCATTTTGAGGGGATTGATAAAACCTAAGTTATTATTCCTTCCAGCTAAAGATCGGGTTCGAATACGGTTCACTCCTTCGGGTACCTCAACACAAAATTCATATAAAGCGAAGTTCCGATTTTTTTTTCAGTAGCTTGTCCTCGAGGCTCAATTTACCACTGTACAATTTTGTGTGCGCATGTCCACACTTCCTGAAATATTAGCCTAAAAGCTCCAAGAAACCCTGCCGGCACAAAACAAAATGGCAAATCCGCAAGATAATTCTCGCAGAAAGTTTCTGATTGGTGCAGACTTTGCACATCGTATTATTTCCTCCAGTCATATATCAGGTTAGAATATGGACTATGTCAGTCAACTCCAACAACCATTTTCCGATCATAGTCTCATAACCTCTGCCCGCCGTACTTTCCTGAACCATGGAAGAGCTGATTGACAAGAGTTCAGAGAATTTACCAATCACCGCTTCAGAGAGCTGCCCATTCCCTCAGAACCTCGGGTAGCTGACAAAATTGTCCGGGACATCTAATAGCTATAGCCGCTCGCTGCATATCTGCTGGTCGAACACCCGAAATAAGTGCCAATTTCCCGACAGAGGCAATGGGTTTAGCAAAGGAGCGTGGTGAGCTTCGTAGTACAAACTTTTAAGACGCAAGAGTTTGAAAACTTACTCTTGAAGTAAAACGACTAGTAGGCGAACATAAGCAGACCAATTGGCTAGACCTCCTGAAGCAATACAATACATATCCACACATATCAGTCGAGGTCCGAAACTATCAAAGGCCTTCGATACCGTCAACCATGCCAAGCTGTTCGAAAACAGAGATAAAAATAGGTAAAAAAACTTTTTAAGTTAAACGGTTTTATGTTAAACATACATTGCAATGTTTAAGATAAAGGTACTAAAAACCAAAAAATAATAAAATAGATACAGTCGTGGGAATTATAAACATATGCATAGACTAGACTAAAATAAAACCGTGGGGCACGTCAATTGTCTACAATCGTTGATTAAAATGTTTGTTTTGTAATGTTACACTATAATTAGGCAGTTGTTCAACCGACTACGATGGACGTGTGATAAGTAGGGCTAGAATGTGGAAACAAGCTAGCAAGCTCGATTATAAGCGAGTTTTAGGGTTTCATAGTGGTTAGCGAGTAGTACTTTGTCGATTAAAGACAAACTACGAGCACTGAAACGCTTCCTCGCCAGGCAGCAGTGTGAATGTCCAACGATCAACTAGTTGAAACATCTCTTTTATTTACATGGAGTGTATAACTATTGGAATTTCCATGAGCAAGAAATAGTAAGTAATTTCCTCACCGTCTGCGGGCCAACTGCCTAACTTCGAATTAAACGATTCTTCTATCGCACATTAAGTCGATAATTTGTAGACAATTGACGTGCCCCACGGTTTTATTTTAGTCTAGTCTATGCATATGTTTATAATTCCCACGACTGTATCTATTTTATTATTTTTTGGTTTTTAGTACATTTATCTTAAACATTGCAATGTATGTTTAACATAAAACCGTTTAACTTAAAAAGTTTTTTACCTATTTTTATTTTCTAGTTTTTAGTTTTTATTTCGCATTCTGTTTAATTCGTTTAGTGCTTCATTATTGCAAGGTTTCTTGCCCGTTAGTTTATTGCAGTCCAACTCCTCTATACGTAGTCCCTGCAAAGATCTTACTCTACTAAGAGCCACGTAGGCTTGACCTTCTTCAAACAGTTTCGCACCTAAGTATACGACTGCGTGATCCACAGTGCTGCCCTGCATTTTATGTATAGTAGAAGCCCATGATAGCATTAAAGGCAACATTCTTTTTTCAGCCGTCCCGTAATTGTACTTAGCTGGAAACTGTATGGCTTTCGGGTGTATAAGATGTCCTGTATAGTGCACTGTATTCTTCTTGTCAAGCCCTTTTATTTGATACCCATATTGATGGGATTGATAACAAATTGTTATCAGCCATTTGGTAGCGGCGGCCATCTTAGATTTCCATTTTGCATAGTAAATTGTATTCTACTTGTTGAGACCTTTCATTTGATACCCATTTTGAGGGGATTGATAAAACCTAAGTTATCTGCCATTTTGTAGAGGCCGTCATCTTAGATTTTAATTTTATATAGTACATTGTATTCTACTTGTTGAGCACTTTCATTTGACCGCCATTTTGTAGCGACCGCCATCTTGGATTTAAATTTTTTATGGTATATTGTATTCTGCTTGTTGAGCCCTTTCATTTGATACCCATATTGATGGGATTGATAAAACCTACGTTATCCGCCATTTTGTAGCGGCCGCCATCTTGGATTTCAATTTTATATAGTATATTGTTGTTGAACTTGTTGAGCCCTTTCATTTGATACCCATATTGATGGGATTGATAAAACCTACGTTATCCGCAATTTTGTAGCGGCCGCCATCTTGAATTTATAGTGATAATGAATAAATATAATTGTATTGTCACCAAAATCCAAAGTGTATACAAAATTTCAGATTAATCGGTTGACAGGAAGAGGGTGAAATTTGAATTACTAAATTTGACCCAAGAATAAATAATAAATAATAAAACAAACGGGGTGAGCTAAATAAAACCATTTAAAAAGACTTCCCTCCAGCCGTGTTTGGCTCGTTGGATAATCAACAATGTATATGTGTCGGACGCAAGGCGGTTGTGGACCAATAGAGTGAAACAGGGAGTTCCCTAAGGTGGAGACATATCTCCGGAACTGTTTAACCTCTACCTTTCTGAAATTCTACAGTGTGTGACGTTTGTATGCGATGAGTTAAATGTCAATATTGCAGTTCTTTTATCTGAGGAATATAAATAAATCCGCCGCTAAATACATTGCCACACTATGTTCACACTGAATGGTGTCCTGATTCTTACCACTAATTAATTGTACATGCAGAGAAGAGATATTGTAGGAGCAATCATATTCTAAGAGCAAAATAGTGTATTTTAAAAATCTGAAAATATATATTGTTGGTGCAGCAATATGTTTTGTGTAATTATGTTTTCTGACACAAAATATATGGTTGAAACAACAATATATATTTTCAAATTTTTAAAATACACTATTTTACTCTTAGAATATGATTGTTCCTACAATATCTCTTCTCTGAGTGTAAACAACAAGCCACAGCTATTTGCGACAAGATCAGGGGTGGAGAGAGGGTTCCCAAGTCACTGGCACTTGGAGTGCTGAAAAAGCAATATGCTGATCTATGGTAAGCTATGCGGCCCCAATGTATTATAATCAATAATCAACACATGGCTCGCACGTGGATTGGGATCGTACGACACAATGCATTTGTTTAATTATCAAGCTAAACCCATTCATCTGTCTCCTGATTCTTTATGGACACTGCCAATCCATGTTGCAAAATTTTTGAATCTGGACACAGAGGATAACTGAAATAATACACGATCGAACATACATATTTGCGTTTCTATAACAACAACTTTTAGGGCGCAAAAATCGCCACAACTCCATTTTTTATTATAAATGTCCAGCCACCAAAAATCAAGCGTGAATGGCATACCGTGAATCAGCACGCAAAGTAACGTACATGATGCGTATTGACCGTGAGAAATATTTAAACGAAATAGCAAATGAAGCTTAACAAGCATTAAACCCCGGCAACCCCGGGCGTGTACACTGTCATTTAATAATATCAGAGGTACAGCAATCTTGAAAATTTTAAATTAACCACATAGCGAGGACTAAAAATTTTATGTCTGTTCATGTTTTCAATTACCAAAGTTGAAGGTATCTGTGGTAATGTTCATTGTTCTTATAATTCATCGACACGTGTTGCGCCTGAATGCCCAAATCTTAACTTTTTCTCTTCTTCTTCTTCTCCAACATCACAAATTGAAATTTTTTAATGCTTAAAGAAAATAAGTAATTTTCTTTAATTGTAAACTCAAACAAACATCTTTTAAACTCCCTTTTACGTTGGCTACAAAGTCACTTGAAAACAAAAATTAATTCGATTTAAAAATACTTCGTCTTTATCAGAAGACGGAATGCTGCAACATAAATACATATGTATGTACGTAACTCGGAAAGTCCACGTTCATTAAAATAAAACCAATTAAATGTGATTTAATAACACAAACACACATGTAGGTATATTAAAAATTCACTCAATCACGAACATACTCACGTGCGCACACACACGTCCACTTACACACACTATATGGTTAAAGCGCAATTTACCCATATCGTTGAAACATTTACTTGCGGAAATTACAACATATGAATGCATAAATAATGAGGTCGCTCGTCTTAATATGCTCAACTAAGCTCATCGCCGCTGTAGTCGTCGCCATCGCCCAAAGCCATCGTGGTCTTTGTCGATGTTTGTTTGTACATTCGTTTGTTTGTCTGAATGATGGTTCTCATTCGTTCACTTTCTCAACATCCGGATTGCAATGCATGCAGTTATTTCAAATGTATGCATGAGTGTGTGCAAACACACACACACAAATATATAAATATATGCATGGATATACAAAAACACATGTTAATATGGAATCCCGGAGAAAATGAAGTAGAAGAAGCTGAACATATACTCCCTTGATTCTATGGAAAATGTCTATGTCTGCATACATTAGGCCATTTCCTTAGTTTTTATGGACGGCAACTTACATTTCCAGTTCACAAATCCTCTTCAAGTTATAGAAATGGAGTTGCCAAAGATGCTGGGTGTCAGTCGAAAGTATACACTATTATCCTTACATTTGGCATTTCGCCTTTCATGTTCCTGGTTGAGATTCAAAATTGCAAGTATTCTTATCGGACCTGCTTCTGTTATTGCCACATTCAACTCTGGCCACGGCTTCACTCTACTTTATCTATTTTATCCCACACAAAACTACAAAACGACAACGACGAAGAAGGAGCAGAAGTAGAAGATAAGGAAGAAAGTAATTGTTAATATGTTTGTATATTTATTTGATAGCTTATCTGGAATGCTTTACACATTAGTTGTCCATTTTTTCACCTATTCTTCGGATAATTGCATTTGGGTGAATGTGCATAACTATGTGTGTGCACTCATTTTCTTTCTCTCACTCTTTGTGTGAAGCTGTGAAAATATGTTCCACATCAAAAACACACAGTAATGCCAATGTAATGTATAAAGAGGAAGACAAGTTTGCTAAATAGGAAAATAATTTAATTTTATTTAATTTGAGAAAAATATTTTCTCCCCCCTTTTTTGTTGTTTGTTGTGGTTTCTCATCTTTTAGATTTTTATGTTGTCAGACACTCATTGCATTTTCCTGTGCTGTTTTTTTGTTGCTTCAAATTATTTGTTCACATTAATTGTACTCTTTAAATTGAATTGTCTAGTATGACCTGCAACTAAGAAAGGCACTGAGAGAAATATTGACTTATTTTAGATAATGATAGTGTGGACAGAAGGTCTCTTGAACTCTTCTATGGGTAGAAGACCTTTTGAAGGCTTTTATAGGCAGAAGATCTTTTGTGGTCTTTCATTAAAAGAAGACCTCTTGAGGTCTTCCATAGGCAGACGTGTCATCTATATATGAAATACCTCTTGCGGTCTTTCCTTTATAGAAAAGAAGACCTCTTAAGAATTTCTTTAGACAGAAGAACAGCTCTTGATTGCTTCTGATGAAAGAAGAAGACCTCCTGAAGCCTTATTTACAAGGAAGAAGGCCTTGTGACATATTCTATAGACAGAAGAAGACTTCTTGAGATTGTTTGCAGTATAAGATGATATATTGAGGTTTTTACGAATGAAGGACACATCATAAAACAGAAGAAAACCTCTTCACGCAACTATACACAAATACCTCTTGAGGCAATAGACAGAAAGCCTCCTGAGATATTCTATAGACAGAAGAAGACCTCTGGTGGTCTTCATTAGATAGAAGAAGACATCTTGAGGCAGAGCTCCGAATACTCGATCTAATTCGCTCGAATTCCACTCGCAAATGAAACTCTTCTTGAATTTGAGCAAGTTGAGGGGGGCAAATTGTCCCCTTCCCCCACCCAAACAAAAACTCAAATAATCTTGCCCCACCCCCACCAAAAAAATTGCACCCAAAAAAAATTTTCACTCGCGAGTAAATCGGAGCTCTGGCTTGAGGTAATCCGTAGACAGAAGAAAATCTACTGTGATCTTCTGAAGACAGAAAAAGTCGCTTTAAGGCATTATCTATTGAGAAAAATTCTCTTGATATCTTCTTTAGACAGAAGATGACCTTTTTAAGTCTTCTACAGAAAACAAAAAATGAAATCTTGAGGTCTTTTATAAACAGAAGGAGACCCCTTGAAATCTCTTACAGAGAAAAGGGATATAGAGGTCTTCTATAGACAAAACAAGACCTCAAGATAACTATATAGACAGAATAGACTGACATTTTGAGGTCTTCTAATCACAGAAGAAAACTTCAAAAGGTTTTCTATGTGCAGAAAAAATGGTCTCCAGGTCTTCTAATTTAGAAACAGACATATTGAGATATTCTGTAGAGAGAATAAGACCTCTTAAGATCTTCCATAGACAGAAGAAAAGCTTTTGTAGGCCTTCATAGACTGAAAACAAGTAAAAAAAGGCTATAGTCGGTACGGGGCCGACTATGTGATACCCTACACCACTACCTCTGTGAATAATCTTTTCACTCGAAAACATTTCTTTTATGGAGATACGAAAGTTTTCACCTATCTGGCTTTTATACCAAATGACTTAAGGCGAACTGAACCAAAATAATTAATATTTAATTTTATATATTTGACTACTTACGACATCACCAACATCAATAGGCTTCTATCTCTGTGAGAAAATGTCGTGATGATCCGATCAAAATTCCGACCTGAAGTGTGATTGCAGAAAAAGTGGAAAAAAGGATGCATTAACGACTATTGCGATATCTCTATTATTTGACTACCTACGCCAACCTACTTTGCATAATTTCAAAGATGGGATTTTCTACTTTCTTAGTCTGTCTTTGCTTTTAGAAGGTCCCCAACCAAAGGTGTGATATCCGTCATTATTATTAAAATCGCAAAAATGAGAAGTTGGGTTTTATTAGCGACTATTGGGATATCATCGTTGTTAGACCACCTACGACAACCTAAGTTACATTGTTGTAAAGGTGATATTTTATATATATTGACTTTTTCTCCGAATAAAGTTTTTGCTCATTCCGACCCCTAAATATCATCCGAACGTCATCAAAATCAATAGGCTTCTTCCTCTATGAGACCCTCATTAACCCTCGAAATTTCGTGACGATCCGATCAAAATTGCGCCCAGTAGCTGATTTCCAAAAAAATGGAAAAATGGGATGTATTATCGAATATTGCGATATCTCCGTTATTTGGTCACCTACGCCCACCTAGTTTGCATCATTGTAAAGATGGGATCTTCTACTTTCATAGTAAGGCTTTGCTTTTGGAAAGTATCCAACCAAAGCTGTGATATTCGTCATTATAACTAAAATCGCAAAAATGAAAATTTAGGTTTAATTTGCGACTATTGTGATATCTTCGTTGTTTGATCACCCACTAGAACCTACTTTACATCGTTAGAAAGGTGATATTTTCTACTTTCATTGTCAGGTCTTGCTTTTGGAAAACCCCTTATAGAAGCTGAGATTTTAGCTTTGGAAAAACGTTGTCTTTTTATCCAAATAAGTTTTTTGCCCATTCCGACCCCTAAATATTATTCGACCCTCACCAAAATCAATAGGCTTCTTCCTCTTTGAGATCCCATTAACTCTCAATATTTCGTGACGATCCGATCAAAATTGCGGCCTGTAGCGTGATTTCCAAAAAAATGGAAAAATGGGATGAATTACCGACTATTGTGATATCTCCGCTATTTGGTCACCTACGCCGACCTAGTTTGCATCATTGTAAAGGTGGAATCTTCTACTTTCATAGTCAGGCTTTGCATTTGGAAAGTCCCCAGCCAAAGCTGTGATATTCGTCATTATAACTAAAATCGCAAACATGAAAATTTTGGGTTTATTTGCGACTATTGTAATATCTTTGTCGTTTGATCACCTACAAGGACCTAGTTTACATCATTAGAAAGGTGATATCTTCTTCTTTCATTGTCAGGTTTTGCTTTTGGTATACCCAATGCAAAAGCTGAGATATTCGCTTTCGAAAAAACGTTGTCTTTTTATCCACATAAGTTTTTTGCCCATTCCGACCCCTAAATATTATCCGACCATCACCAAAATCAATAGGCTTCTTCCCGTCCGGGACCCCCATCAACACCCAAAATTTCGTGACGATCCGATCAAAATTGCGACCTGTAGCGTGATTACAAGGTTTAGATGGACAGACGGACAGACGGACGGACGGACGGACTGACGGACGGACACACATAGCCAGATCGACTCAGCTCGTCGAGACATTCATTTTGATATATATAAGTATGGGTCTACGACCATTATTTCGATGCGTTACAAACTTTTTGGCCAAAACCAACTTATAATACCCTCCCCACATAGTGGTGTAGGGTATAAAGACATCTGGAGGACTTCCATAGACAAAGGGAGACGTTTTGCGTCTTCAGTAAACAAAAGAAGATCTGTTGAGGTCTTTAATAGACAGAAGAAGATCTGTTGGGGACTTCTATAGACAGAAAAAGACCTCTTGAAATCTAGAAGCAGACAAACAGAAAATATATTGGGGACAGAAGAACACCTCTTTAAGTCATCTATAGACAGAAGAAGTCTTTTAAAGACAGGAGAAGACCTCTTGAGGTCTTTCGAAGGAGGAAAAAGACCACTTCAGATCTTACATAGGTAGAAAAAGACCTCTTGAAGTCTTTCATAGACCTCTTGCTGTTTTCTATAGGCATAAGAATACCTCTTGAGATCTTCTATAGACTGAAGAAGACCTCATGGAGTCTTCTATAGACGGAAGAAGCCCTCATGAAGTCTTCTGTAGACGGAAGAAGACCTCTTGTGTTTTTATTTAGACAGAAGAAGACCTTTTAAGGCCGTCAGTAGAATGAAGAAGACTTCTTATAGTCTTCTATAGAGAGAAGTAGGTCTCTTGTGGTCTTATATAGACAAAATAAGAGATCTTGTGGTCTACTAAGATAGAACAAAACCCCTTAGAGTGTTCCATAAAGAGATGTACAACTCTTGAGGTCTTCTTCACACGGAAGAAGACCTCCGGAGGTTTTCTTTTCACAGAAGGACTCTTGTGAGGTTGTCTTTTATACACATTAGAAGACCTCTTGAGGTCTTCTGTACAAATCCTCTTGAAGTCTATTATGAGAAGATTACTTGAGGACTTTTTTAGAGAGAAGAAAACTTCTTCAGAAGGTATAATATCGCTTGAGGATTTTTGTAGAGGGAAGAAGACCTCATGAGGACTTCCAATAGAGAAGAAGACAATTTGATTTTTTTTTGGAGAGAAAAAAACTTTTTTTAGAGAGAATAATACCACTTGAGAACTTTTTTTAGTGAGAAGAAGGCTTCTTGAGGTCTTCCATAGACAGGAAAAGCCCTCAGAAGAATACATTCCTGAGGTATTCTATAGACAGAAGATGACTTCTTAAGGCCTTCTGTTGACAGATGAAGACCACTTGAGGTCTCATATAGACAATAGAAGCCTTCTTGTTGTCTTCTATATATAGAGATGGAAACCTGTTCATTATTTCCTTAAAGAAAAGAAGACATCTTGAATCCTTTCGTGGACAGAAGAGCTTTTCAGGTCTTCTACAGATGGAAGACCTCTCGAGGTGGCTTATAGGCAAAGGACGTCTTCTATAGAAATGACTTCTTTAGTTTTTCTAAAGATAAAAGACCCTTTAAGGTCTTCTCTTGAAATCTTCTGCAGATAGAAGAATTTTTGAGACCTTCAAATGAAAATTTTTGAATGGAGATTTCATGTCCACAAGTATTTCGTGATACAAATGATTTGGTTGAAACGAGTGGTGTCGGTATATACCTTTATCCGGGGGCTATACAAAATATAGCTAAAACCTTCAAAATCCGTAAAATCATTATTAAACTTATTCATTGGCTATACTAAAGGATGGACCTATACTGAATAAGAGGTAATTTCTTTACTAAAACCATCAAAATTAAAGATATCGGTATTCACTCTTATGTGGGTACTACTAAAGCAGAGACCTTTAGTAAAATTCAAGTAACACCGTAAAATATTCGTCGTAGACCCCCAATGTTATATACCAATCTTCATATCTCGACGAGATAAAGCGATTTTGAGATGTGTGTCCATACGGCCGTATGTCCGTCTGTCCCTTATAAATTGTAATCAAACTCCAGGCCGCAATTCTGAACCGATTGTCCTGCAAATTTGGTATGGAGGTCGGTTTCACATAAGGATAGACGCTATTGTTATTGATGATGATCGTGAAATATTTAGGGGTGAAATGGACCACAAACTAAATTTGTATCCGAATTTGTATCATAGTCCGATTAGCGGGAAATTTTAAATAAGGTGTGAGCTTATGACAGAAAAGAAGTTTGCAATTTTACATGATGATCATATAGTTTTTAGCGGGTGAAATGGACCGAAACTTTTGTGTGAAAATGGAAAAAAAAATTAATATATCTTATATCTTTGTTCCTCATAGACATATTCTGCCCACGTGAGTTATTTTTGAAATGATCTCTCGACCTTTCCATAGACGCCAATTATGTTGATGTACGTACTCAGATAACAGAGTTACAATACTGATCTGGTCAAGAAAGATGCCAACAATTTTGGATAATGAGCGGATAGTCCTTAGCGGGTGAACTTTTGGGGAGAAAATATCCAAATTCAATTTTTGGTCTATATTTTTTTCTAGGAGACATATTTCGACAATCTACGAAAATTAATTCTTTTAATATTTGTTTATACCCTCAACATTTATGCCAACGAGTTTATCGAAATAATGATGTTAGACACCAAGTATGTTTGGACGAAATCCACTTAAGGCAATTTTGAGTCGATTTACCCATGTCCGTCCGTCTGTCCGGCTGGCTAGTGCGCACGATAACTCTCGAAGGATCAACCTGCTTTAAATTTTGGGTCTCGCAAATTTTTTTCCAGTTTTTTCAGTTTAAGTTGGAAGATGGGCCATATCGGTCTACCCCTTTCGGTTAATTACCCCACAAAAGTTCAAAAATGTTCGCTAACCGAATTGTTCCAAGCTAGGGATATGGAAATATTACTTCCATATATCTGGTTCGAATATGGACAATATCGGCCCATTCCTTTGGGAAAAGTATAGTTTAACCCACTTAGCGCCGAGAATTTTTTTTTGCGAGAAAACTTAAAATTTTTTATGAAAATTATATTTTTGAGATTTTTTAAGCATTTTTTAATAAATAACTTTTTTCTCTAAAACGTATAGTTTTCCTGCAATCGGGCCTTCTTTTAAAAGTTCAAAAAACTTTGGAGGGTAATATAGGTGTATTCTTACATGCCAATCCCTTGGTTTTTGATTGAGAAAATACTCTTACTATATTCCTAACAACATTTGTGATTAAATTTTTATCGCATATTTAAATTTTTCATCAAAAGTCGAAAATTAAAAAAAGTAGATTTTTTTGAATAGCTTGGGTTTTTGGCCAATTGCGTGGACATGCATAGGTCAAATGAAGCGTTATCAGCGTGAAATTACAGATAACAGACAATTCTATAACAAAATGCAAAAAACCCCACAAAAATATTTGAAAAAACCAGAGTTTTACGTTAATTTTTGCAACCATTTTTTGTGGCGTTTAAACGACCAGTGGCTTTATCTGGGTTAACAGCTCTTCTCGAACCATTTTGAATTTGTTTGAAAAATGTTCGCCTTGCGACTCCTTTTACGACGCCAACTTAACTGACTAGTACATAAGATAACCCTCGAAGGGAGAACCCGGTTTGGTCTTAATTTTGTACATCGTATTATTTCTTAGAGACTTGTATTACGTCCGAATGTGGACAAGATCGTAAAACTCGGGTGCCCCCCACACACATTTTGAAAAGAGTGCCGTTTAAGGACTCGGCCTGGATTGTTTCATTTTTTGATTTTTTTGTCTTTGGGGCCTTTTTTACTACGGTTCAATTTATTTTGCTGTCAAAGTCCATTCTTCTTGTGTATTTGGCCCAAGATTAAAAAAAAACATAGAGACGTTTTAAGTATTGAGTTTACTTATTTTCTTTGTGTCCGAAGCTGAGGGTATATCTCAGTCGGCACAGCTGACTGATACTTTCTATCTTGTTTTAATAATATGTACTGAAAAAGCCCCGATTGGTCATTATAAAAATACGGAAAATAATACCTTACGTTTCCAGTAATGACGACGAACAGTTAGACAACAAATCTGTTGCAAAGGACAAAGTTGTAAAAAAATTCATATTAATTCTTAGTTTATGGCAATAAATTATTTAAAAACTATAAGGTTTTTTGTGCAAATCTCTTGCTGTTGCTACTCAAAACAATATTTATTCATTAGCATACAAGGAAAACAATAATTATACTATTATTGAGCCTTGTGAAACTCCCTTTGAAACTAACAGTGGGTTAGATTTTGAATCTTCAACATAGACTGATTGTAGTCGGTCACTGAGGTAAGACATTATAAGGTTTGACGCAGTAGATGAGAACTTAAAAAAACTTTTAAGCTTCATACATAAAAATAAGTGGTCGACAGAATCAAAGGCCTTAGAGTGATCGAGAAGCACGAGAAAGCTGGCTTTATTATCATCGATATCACTTCGAATGGATTCTGACACTTCAAATAAGGCGCTAATGCAACTGCGATTGGGACGAAAACCAGATTGAATATCAGACAACATTGATTTATTATGGAGGTACTCGGACATTTGAGAATGCAAAAATTTTTCTAAAATTTTTGATAAATAGCAAAGAATTGAGATAGGACGGAACTCAACATTTGATTTTGGAATTTGAATAACTTTTGAATGCTTCCAAATGGTTGGGTACTATTAAATATGTGGGTAAAAAAGGTAGAAGGTGGGAAAGTAAAATACGCACAAACTTCGGATCTATGCCATCAAGACCTATGGCGTTTGATTTCACACGTGAGAAACTTGTCAGTACTTCGTCGACGGATACCCATCTGAATTCAAACTGTGAGCCATTTGGAGTTTCTGTTTGTTCATTAATGTATCCATACTTACTTACTTAGCTGGCCCATTACAGAACATTTGTTCTATAGGCCGAACTAAGAAGAGATCTCCATTCCTCTCTATTTGTTGCTTTGCACACTGGAATATCGCGCCTTGTCATCTCATCATCCACTTGTTTGCGCCATCTATTCCTTGGCCTGCCAATTCTGCGTGCACCGCCATGTGGCATGTATTCATACGCCTTTTTAGCGGGTTCATCATCGCTCATTCTTATGATATGGCCTAGCCAACGCAATCGCTGCATCTCGATACGTTTAACAATATTGATGTCGTTGTATAGCAGATACAGCTCGTGGTTCATGCGACGTCGATATTCACCGTCAACGCAGATTGGTCCGTAGATCTTTCGAAGAATTTTTCTCTCAAACACACCAAGCACTGCCATGTCTGCTTGCGCAAGTACCCAGGCTTCGGAGCCATACATCAGCACGGGTAGTATCAGTGTTTTGTAGAGCGTTATTTTTGTTTGACGAGATGTGGCTTTGTTTTTAAACTGCTTACTTAATCCAAAGTAGCATCTGTTGGCCAATACAATTCTTCTTTTTATTTCACAACTGATGTCGTTTGTTGTGTTGACGGAGGTGCCGAGGTAGACGAAGTCTTTTACTACCTCAATATTATAGGAACCAACTTCCACAGTCGGTCCGAGCTCAATGGACGCATTGCGCGTCGACACCATCAACTTGGTCTTCTCACCGTTTACCGCCAGACCCACTTTAGCAGATTCTCCTTCGACCTTTATAAAGGTATCAGTTACTTCTTTTACTGATCGACCCATGATGTCTATATCATCAGCATAAGCAAGTAACATGTGACTGTTGGTGTAGATTGTGCCACTTCTTTTGACGTTTGCCTCTCGTATAACCTTTTCTAGCAGGATGTTGAAGAGGTCACACGAAAGGCTGTCTCCTTGTCTGAAACCTCTTTTGGTACCAAACTCTTCGGAGAGGTTCTTTCCTATTTTAACTGAGGACCTCGTGTCAGTTAAAGTCATTTTACAAAGCCGGATGAGCTTTGCGGGAATACCAAATTCAGACATGGCTTGGAATACCTTTGAGCGCAGCGGACTGTCGAAGGCTGCTTTATAATCGACAAAAAGGTGGTAGGTGTCGATCTGCATCTCTTGGGTCTTCTCCAGGATTTGCCGCAGGGTAAATATCTGGTCAATGGTGGACTTGCCAGGTCTAAAGCCGCATTGGTATGGTCCAATAATCTCGTTGACCATTGGCTTTAGTCGTTCGCACAATATCCCTGACACGATCTTGTAGGCAATAGGGAGTAGACTTATGCCCCTATAGTTAGAGCATACAGTCTTATCTCCCTTCTTGTGGACGGGGCACAGGATACTCAGGTTCCAATCGTCGGGTACTCGTTCTTCCTGCCAGATGGTGCTAACTAGCTGATGAATACACCTTATCAGCGTGTCGCCTCCGGTTTTGAACAGCTCGGCTGGTAAGCCATCGGCCCCTGCTGCCTTATTATTCTTCAGCCGATTTATTGCTGTCTTTACCTCATCTTGGCTGGGCGGTATACATTCAATACCATCTTCTGGGATTGGGACTGTGGTATCTTCGTCGTCTTCGCTGCTATTGGATACCAACAGATTTGAAAAATGTTCTTTCCATATCCTGAGTACACTATCTGTATCAGTTACCAAATTACCTTGCTGGTCTCTACAGGAGGATGTGCCTGTACCAAAGCCATCAGTTTGATGCTTGACTCTTTGGTAGAATTTTCGGACTTCATTCTGGCTCCTGTACATCTCGATTTTTTCACACTCCCGCTTTTCCATCTCTCTCTTTTTCCTGCGGAAAAGACGTTTCTCCTCTCTCCTTTTCTCCCTGTATCTCTCTCGTGCGCTACGCGTTGCTACGGATTGTAAAGTAGCCTTATATGCCGCATTTTTCTCTTCGGTGGCAGCACGACACTCCTCATCATACCATGGATTCCTTGGTGGAGGTCTCTGGTATCCAAGTATGGATTTTGCGGCTGTTTGCATGGAGTGGGCAATGCTTTGCCATTGCGCTGATATGTTATCGGGATGAGGAGGGCTTTGATTAAGCAATTGGGCTAGTTGAGTGGAATATGCTGTGGCTATCTGTTGTGATTGCAGCTTACCGATGTCTAACTTTCGTGTTGTGTCTGTTCGTACTTTGTTTGCTACGTTTAAGCGGGTGCGTACCTTTGCTGCAACAAGGTAGTGGTCCGAATCAATGTTTGCGCCTCGGAACGATCGTACATCCAACACGCTCGATGAATGTCTTCCATCTATCACAACATGATCAATTTGGTTTCTTGTTTTCTGATCTGGAGACAGCCAGGTGCCCTTATGAATATCGAGATGATTAAATCTGGTACTGCTAACTACCATGTTTTTTGCAGCTGCAAAGTCTATCAGTCTCATACCATTGTCAGATGTTTCACTGTGGAGACTGAATTTCCCGACTGTTGGGCCAAAGATATTCTCCTTTCCAATTTTGGCATTAATATCGCCTAGAATGATTTTAATGTCATGGGCAGGGCAACGGTCATATGTTTCTTCTAAGCGCTCGTAAAATATATCTTTGGTCTGTTCATCCTTTTCTTCAGTGGGAGCATGAGCGCAGATAAAGCTGATGTTGAAGAATTTAGCTTTTATTCTAATTGCAGCAAGTCTTTCATTCACTGGAGTGAAGCTGGATACAAGATGATTTAGTCTCCGACTAACTACGAATCCACAACCAAACTCATGCTTTACGTCATGGCAGCTATAATACAGTGCGTCACCTTTAGGTGTTGTTGTGACGCCTTTCCCAATCCATCGTATTTCCTGTATGGCAGTAATATCGGTCTTGTACTTTTCAAGTACGTCTGCCAATGCGAAGACTGCACCTTCTCTATAAAGAGTGCGAACATTCCAGGTGCAGATTCGCAGATCATGGTCCTTAAAACGTTTGCGGGGTTCGTCAACTTTAGAGGGGTTTGTTTTTCTTTTCTTTCGTTTTTTCATAGTAGGCTGTTTTTTTCTAGGGGAGGGTTACTAACCCGACGCCCAAACCCAAGTTTTTAACGTTCTTATGGGTGAACGCGCGGCACATGTTAGCTCACTACCTTTAACGGGTGTTAAAGGCAGTTCCCCAGGTGACACCACGGGGAGGTCAGTGTCCACTTGGGATGAAAGAGGGACCAAGATAAATCCTGGGCTTTGCCATGTTAAAACCGGTCAGGACCGTTCCTTGGTATCTTCCATCCCCTACGTCACCCATTTTTAATGTATCCATATTCCGTCAAAATATACAAAACTTATTTGCAATTTATAATAAATACGGACTAAAATAAGAATTACCTACTAGTGTAAGGTGACAATAAATGTATTGCAACGGGAAAAACAGTACTATAAAACTAACCATTTTTGCAAATTTTTGTAGTCATTATGCATTATATATGAACGACCTATAGCAGGGCTCTATTTCCTCTCTCAATATTATTGGAATGATTTAATTTTTACCAAATGCATAAATATTATACTTTGCTGTCATAATAAATCCCAAAAAGAGCGTCATATCTAATAAAACCCATAAAATATGGAAATTATACACATTCTAGAAAAGTTGGAATACCTAATTTTTGGGTAGTATATTCTTTACCAAAGAAAAAGGTATGCGAAATCGGGTTCACAGGCATAATAATGATTGGGAAGACATCACCACTGGCATTATTAAGAAATATTTAATAGTCATTATTCTGAAAGTCAGTAAAAGAGATCCAAAAGCTCAAACATGTTCAACTACCACCATTACAAAGGCCAAATCATGACATATTAATCTTATTTGTGTAAATTGCTGATGTAATATAACAACACTTGGGCCAAAATCCTGATATCAACCCTTATACATTTTTGGGTCCAGTTTAAGAAAATAAGACTCGAAAAAGTTCATCAGCATTTAACAAAAATTGGGGAACCAGTACCATTAGAGTGTAACATGCGGAGCCTTATGTTTTTGTTTAACTAAGCTCATTAATGCTCCAATGAATGTACAAAGTGGATAGACAACTCATTAAGGAACACACCTTTAGTAATTTTCCAAGAAAAAATCGATTTGGCAATTTTTGCAATACTTTTATTGTCATCCCCAAATAGTAATTAATTCTTATTTTTGACCGTATTTTTATAAACCGCAAATAAACTTGGCACATTTTAACGGAATATTGTTTTGGGGACCAATAGCAACAGATTTGCACAAAAAACCCGTATCGTTTTTACATAATTTGTTGCCGTAACGAACAATTAATATGCAATTTTTTACAATGTTGGCCTTTGCAAATTTGCAATACATTTTTTGTCTAACTGTATATATGTATGTTCTATATTTCTGGTATGTGACCATGTATATCAACTTATGTATGTGTGACCGGACGGCTTAAATATGTCGCAATCATATAAAAGAAATTCCTTGGAAAATAGTGCCCAGGTATGGTGGAGTAGGGTATCACATCGTCGGCCCTGTCTGACTATAATCCTCTCTTACTTGTTATACCCTCAGCCTTTAGGCTAAAGAGGGTATTTTCACTTTGATACGACAAAAAATGTGCCTCATCGAAATAATGGTTTTAGACCCCAAGTATGTTTGTACGATATCCGTTTCAGACAATTTTGAGTAGATCTAGCAATGTCCGTCCGTCTGTCTTTTTGGCTGGCTGGTGCGCACGATAACTCTCGAACATAACAATCGATTCGGTTCAAATTTTGGGTATCGAAATATTTTGTCCAGATTCGATTTAAGTTCGAAGATGGGCCATATAGGTCTACTCCTTCAGGTACCTCCCCCACAAATGTTCAAAAATTGTCGCAAAACTTGTGCGCACGATAACTCTTGTAGGGAATAACCGATTTGGTCCATACTTTGCACATCGTGTAATTTCTACCAAACTTAGATGCGGTTCCAATATGGACTCAATCGGTCCACTCCTTCGGGTACCTCCCACACAAAAGTTCGAAAATGTTCGGAAAATTTGTGCGAACGATAAATCTTGAAGGAAGTAAACGATTTGGTCCATACTCCAATATGGACTCAATCGGAAAACTCCTTCGAGTACCTCCCACACAAAATTTCGGAAAAGTTCAGTTTAGGACCTGCTCTCGAATCGCCTTGGTTTTTGTTGTAACATCTTGTATTCACTGTCCCCTATACGAAGGTACAAGTTTCCTCAGGGGCAAGTCCATACTTCCTGAAAAAATAGCCTGAAAGTTGAAAAACAAACCCTATGACACCATGTTCATGGGTGGAAGCGCAAGATAATTCCCGAACGGAAATTCAGGTACCTACCCCACAAAAGTTCAAAAATATTCGGAAAAATTGTGCGCACGATAGCTCTTGATGGGAGTGACCGATTTGGTCCATACTTTACACATTCTCATAATATCTACCAGATATAGATAAGGTTCGAATATGGACTATATTTGTCCACTCGATCCCGTACCTCCCACACAAAATTTTGGATAAGTTCACTTTAAGACCTGCTATTGAATCACTTTGATTTTTGTTGAAGCAACTTACATTCACTGCCACAATTCCGATGGTAAAAGTTGTTTCCAGGGGCAAGTCCATACTTCTTGAGAAAACAGCCCGAAGGGTGTAAAACCCCCTATTGCACCCCCATGGTCTATGACGGTCCATTCCTTTAAGTACCTTTTCCGCAATATTTTTGAACTTAATCCTAATCAACATTTTTGTCGGTTCATACGACCAAAATTTTGAAACCCCCTAAATACATAAGTTTTTTGTGAAAAAAGTGTTGTAATTTGCACAGGCTGAGGGTATATCTCTGTCGGCAAAGCCGACTGATACTTTTTAACTTGTTTTTTTTTTTCAAAAACTCAAACCTGGAAAGTTCCAAACTTATTTAATATTTACTGCATCGGAGATTAAACAGTTGTGCCATTGTTAGGAGAAGTCTCCCTTGTCACGTACGGGATGTTGTGGAACAATGTTGTTTTGTTTATTGTTCTTATTTTTCCATATATATTTTTATCTATCTCTCCATTACAACACATATCTATTAATTTATTTTTATTTAATAATCCTATACACGTACATACATTATAATTCGCAATAATTGATTTCTTTTCTTCTTCTTTTAAATTGTTAAATTATTTATTTAGTACTCGAATACACAGATACAAACACATTTTAAAACTACACAATATTTCATGTTATTTTTCTAATTTATTGTTTTTAGTTAATAAAAAATATATTCGGGTTTTTATTCCCATTATATACAAAACTCAAACGTCTTTCATAATTCTGTTAACAATACTTAATAACTGCAGGAACAACACAAAAAGAAGTGATAAAAAGCTTTAATAATATTTCATATTGGATTTTCTATAAGTCTAATCGGATTTATTTATTGAAGTTTGTTTTAGTATTTTTTGCTTAACTATTATTTTTCAAAAGGATTTTATTTTCTTTTAGTGTGTGCACACATGTGTACTCTTGCATACATACGTATGGAAGGATGCACATTTGCAGCATTCCTTGCTGGTGATGACGATGGTGATTCTGCCGCTGTTACAAAAGCATAGAACTGAACCAAGCTTAACCAAGCTTAGTATTAAATTAAATTTACATTTGTGGTCAGTGAAAATGCTAACTGACTGATAGACTGGTCGTTTGGATGGGTTCTTACTTGGTTCTCATTACGTGATCCTTCTAAGTTATACAAACATATCGTATCGGAACCTTTGCAGTTACACATTCTGTGTAATTTTGTTGTTCTTCTTTATCTCCATCCTCTGCTAATGTTATTTAACAGATAATAGCATTTATTTGTTGAGGCATGTTAGAAGTTTAGTCGGCAAGTCCCCCCCCCCCCCCCCTCTACGTATTAAGAAGTACAGGATTGTGGAAATGTTCTTTGTTTTTATTTTCTCCTTGGATACAGTGGATTTGGAGAAGAACCGAGAAGATAAATGTAAACTGGAATGACTGGAGGGCGCACAATGAATGACTCTTAAAATAATATCCACTTCCCAACTAGACTGCGTTGGTATATTGCTACAAGTACCTCCTCCCCAACTCTTTTGTACTTTAATCCAAACCCATATTTTTGTCGGCAAGTTTGTACGTCCAAAAAGTGCCGAAAACTTCTGGAAACCCACTAAATACAAAATTTTTGAAGAAAAGGATTTTTGTTGTGTAGCCGGTATTCGATCTTAAGATTAAAGTTTCAATTCACACAGGCTGAGGTTATGTCTTTGTTGCCAAAGCCGACTGATACTTTTTTACTCGTTGATAGTATAACTCTAAAAACTAAACTCTAAAATGCTGACTTCATGTTGTTTCATCGGTATTTTGCATCATATCTTTTACAACACGTATTTCAAACACAGTTCACACCAACAGTTTATTCTCGCATTTCGGATTTCACTACATTATTGACATGTTTATTAAATCGTCGTTAAAAAATGTACTGAAAACAGCGGGATAGAGGCATTTTACAACAATGACATGCTCTGAAGAGTTGTGTATTACATTCCAGGGAATATTTTTTCAAAAGAAAATATTCAGAAAAATTAACGGTTTTGGAGGTACGGTGCGAAATGTATAAAAATTGAGGAATTTTTGCATATATTTTGAAATTTGAGGCAATAAATGTAGTTTTTCGAGTTCATGATTTCTCCAAATATTTTATTCTTGTCCTTATCTAAAAATTTTCATCAGAGGTCAGAAGAATATTCGCATTAGTTTTAGAGATATAGCCCCGAATTTCTTCTCTTTTGGGTCTGTACTTTCAAAAATCCTCAGTTCGAATTGTTTGCACAAGATCACCTTAAAAATGTTGCACAGTGTAATAGTGCAATCGTTGGCCTTAAGAGAGAGGGTATAAAAGGTCCAGGGGAAATTATATGCCTATGTTTCTTCAGAACCTAACAAACTATTCACAAATTTGATCCATAATATAGTCAAAACTTCTCGATCATACACATATTCGCTGCTTTAGAAGTTAGTTAGCATTCAATACGGCTAACTAATACTAATACTAATACTAATACTAATACTAATACTAATACTAATACTAATACTAATACTAATACTAATACTAATACTAATACTAATACTAATACTAATACTAATACTAATACTAATACTAATACTAATACTAATACTAATACTAATACTAATACTAATACTAATACTAATACTAATACTAATACTAATACTAATACTAATACTAATACTAATACTAATACTAATACTAATACTAATACTAATACTAATACTAATACTAATACTAATACTAATACTAATACTAATACTAATACTAATACTAATACTAATACTAATACTAATACTAATACTAATACTAATACTAATACTAATACTAATACTAATACTAATACTAATACTAATACTAATACTAATACTAATACTAATACTAATACTAATACTAATACTAATACTAATACTAATACTAATACTAATACTAATACTAATACTAATACTAATACTAATACTAATACTAATACTAATACTAATACTAATACTAATACTAATACTAATACTAATACTAATACTAATACTAATACTAATACTAATACTAATACTAATACTAATACTAATACTAATACTAATACTAATACTAATACTAATACTAATACTAATACTAATACTAATACTAATACTAATACTAATACTAATACTAATACTAATACTAATACTAATACTAATACTAATACTAATACTAATACTAATACTAATACTAATACTAATACTAATACTAATACTAATACTAATACTAATACTAATACTAATACTAATACTAATACTAATACTAATACTAATACTAATACTAATACTAATACTAATACTAATACTAATACTAATACTAATACTAATACTAATACTAATACTAATACTAATACTAATACTAATACTAATACTAATACTAATACTAATACTAATACTAATACTAATACTAATACTAATACTAATACTAATACTAATACTAATACTAATACTAATACTAATACTAATACTAATACTAATACTAATACTAATACTAATACTAATACTAATACTAATACTAATACTAATACTAATACTAATACTAATACTAATACTAATACTAATACTAATACTAATACTAATACTAATACTAATACTAATACTAATACTAATACTAATACTAATACTAATACTAATACTAATACTAATACTAATACTAATACTAATACTAATACTAATACTAATACTAATACTAATACTAATACTAATACTAATACTAATACTAATACTAATACTAATACTAATACTAATACTAATACTAATACTAATACTAATACTAATACTAATACTAATACTAATACTAATACTAATACTAATACTAATACTAATACTAATACGACATGCATACATATTGTTTCGAATGTAACTGATAGGTTTAAGTTAATTTAGCTTAATTTCCGTTAATTTAAAAATTTGAATTGTAACGTTAAGTTTTTATTACGCAGTTACTTTATTTACAACTACCATGTAGAATTTTCTTCATCATTCTAGTTCTTACTTTACCTTTTATAAATATGCTTTTGTTTGTTTTGCCATAATCATATAATTATCGTTAGGTTTGCTACCCTTGTATTTCTTGCATTTGTTTGTTGTTGTAATTACATCATTAGCGTGCTTGTCCACTTGTATTGATCTTCGCCCATGTATGTGAGTATGGTTGTTCGAATGTGCGTTCGTTGCACAGATACGAGGTGTTACCAGATGTTCTGGATAACTCTCGAACAGGGAGATTTTGGGATAAATACAGGTGGAAGCAGCAACGGCGAGTTAGTTGTGTTTTAAGCGTTGAACTGAACAGATCGGTTATAAGAAGAGATGCGTGCTAACTAGAGACAAGCTGCGTGCTTAGTAATTAAAGTCGGTTCCGAATAAGTGTAATAACGTAAATAAAGCATTGTAGAAACGTAATCTGAAACGAACCCTGTTTTATTTGGTACAAATCGTATCGGGGAATAAAACAACGTCTACACTGAGTTTAGTTAAACCTAATTTCGTAACAATATGTATGTATGTTCGACTTGGTGTCTCTTAAGCAATTGCCTATGCTGAAGCTAGTATGTACGTGATGGACATTTTAAAAAGGCCAATAATGTTGGCATCATTCACAACAAACCTAACGTTTGTTGTGATGAGAAAATTCTCTCAAACCCCTATTTCGTATTTCCGCCCAAAAGGTTTTCAAAGTTTCTTCAAAGTATTTTAAAGCAATAAATGTGCTGATGTCGATGATGAGGATGATGAGGATGATGATACTCAGGACATGATAATTTCTTAACCATAATAAATATACTTTGGGAAATTCGTTTTAGATTATAATCCACTATGATTATTTATCCTAGCACAGGCAATCACTTTTTTACACACATACTCGCACGCAAATGATGTGAACAATTTCTGCGTGATTGCGTTGCGTGACTTTGGCGCTTATAGTGAATTGTTATTTATTAGGGAAACAAAAGTTTGAGACGTTTTGAATAATCAAATATTTTTAAAGTGTTGTTGGCGGATTACTATCTTTTTAAAAAGATTAAGTTGCTGTTAGTCTTAATTTCTCTGCAGTTTTTTCCTGCCATGATTGCTTACATTAACCATAAATGTTGGAAACATGTTCCTATTTACAATGCAATATTTAATTTTTAAAATGTTTTGCAAACAAAGTTTTCTAATAAAAAATCGTTCATGTAAAACAAAAAAAAAATTAGTAACCTAAATTCAAAATGAAACATTGTGTTGGGGCAGTTTTAGTGTAGAGTATGTAAAACTGAGAGGTAACTTTATCATTCAGTTTCCCGGGTTGGTTGTTAACATTTATTTCAAACAAAAATAAAAATCGCCACGTACCGCAGGAAGAATGAACAAAAACTCAGAAAATGTGCACAGACTAACCAACATTTTAATAAAACTATTCAATTATATTGTTGTTTTGGAGTTTTATTAGAGCATCCGAACAAAGGATGTGTGTGAAAGGGGAATGATGATTAAGACAAAAGTGAGTGTGGAAATCCAGTTAGAGAAACTACACAAAATTTAGTTTTATTTTGCAAGAACAATTCAGAATATATGAAGAAATGTTTTTGGACAATACAAAGCACGATCCTTGAATAAAGAGAGGTTGTTGCTTACTTGGAGACAGATGCAGCTGAAATTAAAAAAAAAACAAATTTCCACGAACATTCCCGAAGGGTTAAGGGGCTTTAAAAGGCATTTTGTAATGTTTGTTTTGTTTTAATTGAAGATTCAATCATATGATTGTTTAAGTCTGGAGTTTCCCCCATTGGCTTAACTTCATCAATTTCCTCTTTGCAGAGAAAAATGTTTACAAAACGCACTGACAGCTTGCAAAATTTACTGATCGCTACCAATATCATGATTTCATCCCATCGAAGGGAATTATCAATTGGCTTTCAGTTTTTGAAATGATGATTTTTTAGTGAAAACCTGAACTCTTTAAGCATCGAGTATTCTCATGTTAATGAGAATGATGCTCACTTTTCGGCTTTCCCAAAAAACACCAGAACAAAATATTTGCAAGCTGACAGCTTGGTAGCGATCAGTAAATTTTGCAACCCTGTCAGTGCGGTTTGTAAACATTTTTCTCTGCAAAGAGGAAAGTGATGAAGTTAAGCCAATGGGGGAAACTCCAGACTTAAACAATCATATGATTGAATCTTCAACTAAAACAAAACAAACAAAAAACAGCGAAGGTACGCGCAAAACGGAATTTTGTAAATAAAATTCCAACGACATACTCACAGGTAACTGTGTTGATGTTATTTCAACTTAACAGAAATCGATGATTTCTTAGTTGAATCGTGCTGTCAGCTTGCAAATATTTTGTTCTGGTGTTTTTTTGGGAATGCCGAAAAGTGAGCATCATTCTCATTAACATGAGAATACTCGATGCTTAAAGAGTTCAGGTTTTCCCTGAAAAATCATCATTTCAAAAACTGAAAAGCCAATTGATAATTCCCTTCGCCGGGATGAAATCATGATATTGGTAGCGTTCAGTAAATTTTGCAAGCTGTCAGTGCGTTTTGTAAACATTTTTCTCTGCAAAGAGGAAAGTGATAAAGTTAAGCCAATGGGGGAAACTCCAGACTTAAACAATCGATATTTTGTAATGAAAAGTAAAAAATCGTTGTAGAATTCTGGGTATGAAGAAATAGAATAAGTTACACTTAAAAAACAAGACCCTCAGTTTATGAATGAGCAAAAATATAGTAGTGGTGGTCATAAATCTCCTATGGGCATAAAATTCATAATACTTCAAATTTTATAGAAGACCTCTTGGAAGGTGATTTGTGTAAATTCCGGGTCATTATAAAACAAGTGAGCAAAGGCTATAGTCGGGATGAGACCGACCATGTGATACCCTACACCACTACCCCTGTGCACTGGTAAACATTTCTTTTAGAGAATATAATCCGACTACCACCAAAAATAATATGCCTCTTTCTCTCTGGGACCCCCATAAGCAACCATCCGTGACCATCCGATCAAAATTACGACCGACCATCCGATCAAAATTACGACCTGTAGCTTGATTTCAAAAAATTGAAGAATTCGATGCATTATTGACTATTGTGGTATCTCCCTTGTTTGACCACCTTCGCCAACCTGCTTTACACCAATGTAAAGGTAATATTTTCTTCTTCCATTTACAGGCTTTGCCGTTGGAATACCACTACTAGAAGCCGATATATCCACAAAGAATAAAACTTTGAATTTGTCTCCAAATGAGTTTTTCCCCATTCCGACCCCTAAATATTATCCGACTATCACCAAAATCAATAGGCTTCTTCCTCTGTGGGGCCCCCATCTACCCCCAAAATTTCGTCACCATCCGATCAAAATTCCAACTTGTAGCGTGATTACAAAAAATGAAAAAATTGGGTTTATTACTGAATTTTGCAATATCTCTGTTTGCTCACTTACGCCAGCATACTTTGCATCAATATAAACGAGATCTTTTCTTCTTCCATTGACGGGTATTCCTTTTGGAATACTCCAAACAGAAACGGAGATATTCGCATAAGAAAAAACGTTGACTTTCCTCCACATAAGCTTTTCGCTTATTCCGACTCCTGAATATTATCCGACCATCACCAAACTAAATAGGCTTCTTCCTCTGTGGAACCCGCATCCACTCCCAAAAAATTCGTGACGATCCGATCAAAATTGCAACCTATAGCGTGACTACAAGCAAATCAGAAAATGGGATGCATTACCGACTATTGCGATATCTCTGTTGTTTGAGCAGCTACGACAACCTACTTTACATCGTTGTAAAGGTGATATTTTCTACTTTCCTTGCCAGGTTTTGCTTTTGATATATCTCTTAAGAAAACAGAGATATTGACTTTGAAATAAAACGTAGACCTTTTCTCTAAATAAGTTTTTGCCCATTCCGACCCCTGAATATCATCCGACCATCATTAAAATCAGTAGGCTTCTTCCTCTGTAGGACTCCCATCTAAGCCCCAAAATTTCGTGACGATCCGATCAAAATTGCGACCTGTAGCGGGATTACAAAAAAATCGGAAAATGGGATGCATTATCGACTATTGCCATATCTCTGCTATGTGACCACCTACGACAATCTACTTTACATCGTTGTAAAGGTGATATTTTGTAGTTTCCTTGCCTAGTTTTGCTTTTGATATACCTCTTAAAGAAACAGAGATATTGGCTTTGAAATAAAATGTTGACTTTTCTCCAAATAAGTGTTTGTCCATTCCGACCCCTAAAAATTATCCGACCATCACCAAATCAATAGGCTTCTTCATCTGTGAGACCCCCATTAACCCTCAAATTTTCGTGACGATCCGATCAAAATTGCGACCTCTAGCGTGATTTCCAAAAAAATAGAAAAATGGGATGTATTACCGACTATTGCGATATCTCCGTCATTTGGTTACCTACGCCGACCTAGTTTGCATCATTGTAAAGACGGGATCTTCTACTTTCATAGTCAGGCTTTGCTTTTGGAAAGTTTACAACTAAAGCTGTGATATTCGTCAATATAATTAAAATCGCAAAAATTAAAATTGGGGTTTTATTTGCTACTATTGTGATATCTTCGTTGTTTGATCACCTACCAGCACCTTTACATCATGAGAAAGGTGATATTTTCTACTTTAATTGTCAGGTTTTGCTTTTGGTATACCCCATATAGAAGCTGAGATATTCGCTTTGGAAAAAAACGTTGTCTTTTTATCCACCTAAGTTTTTTGCCCTTTTCGACCCCTAAATATTATCCGACCTTCCCCTCCGGGACCCCCATCAACATGCAAAATTTCGTGACGATCCGATCAAAATTGCGACCTGTAGCGTGATTACAAGGTTTAGATGGACAGACGGACAGACGGACGGACGGACGGACTGACGGACGGACACACATAGCCAGATCGACTCAGCTCATCGAGACATTTATTTGGGTATATATAAGTATGGGTCTACGACCATTATTTCGATGCGTTACAAACTTTTTGGCCAAAACCAACTTATAATACCCTCCCCACATAGTGGTGTAGGGTATAATTAAGGCTTTGTAATATAGACTGGTAAAAAATGGCTATGTATATGGGGCCCATATCTCGGGAAGGCCACTCCTGTTGATCGCTATCTTATTCACAAGCTATTTGAGTTGGTCACCGTAGGATTTTTCCGAGCTATCGGGGCGGTATATTAGGAAGTATGGACCTTATCACAATAAACATTATATCATTGTCAAATGGAACACAAAGATTACTTTCGATATATCATACCTGCATGCGCAAGTTACCAGGCCTCGAATCGTATATTAGCACTGGTAGTATCAGTGTTTTGTGTAGGGTTATTTTTGTTTGGAAAGGTGTGGTTTTGTTTTTAAACTGTTTACTTAAGCCAAAGTAGCCTCTGCTGGCCAATAAAAGTCTTCTCGTATTTCACAACTGATGTTGTTTGTTGTGTTTATGGCGGTGCAGAGGTAGACGAAGTCTTTAACTACCACAAAATAATAGATACCCTACACCATAGTATGGAGGGTATATAAAGTTTGTTTTTCCGTTTTTTAAGGCATTGAAGTAATCATTTGCGAAACTATAACGTATATATGGGGATTTCTGAGTAAAATCGGACAATTTTTCAAGATGAGGTTTTTGATTTCCTTAATTTTTTGCTGTGGTGATGCTGCTTTTTTTTGACTAACGGTTTCAGAGATATCGCGCCTTGAAAATGTCAAATTCTGTAAAAACTATGTGCAAAGAAATACTCATAACTTCTTTAATAATGGTCCAGATAAAAATACTTTTTTTTTTGTATTTTTTGGTGTTTTATCAGCTATTTAATAAAAAAATATAAAAAAATGCACAGTGGTTTGGATTGAATTTTTGCGATTTAAAATGTAATATAAATTTTTATCAATGATTCGATTATCTTGAATTTTTTTTGTATTAAACTACGATTAATTACAAAAATTTTAAGACCTATTTGGTAGTGGGATTCGAATGATTACTATTTTTGTGAATTTTTTAAAATTTGTTAATAAAATTTTTCCTTTATATCAGTGTGAAACATTTGTTATTTTACCAGAAAACAAAAAAGTTCCATTTATAAATATTTGTTTTGATGTTTTATTTAGGAATTTATCTTAAAAATCGTAAAAACTACTTCATTCAAATCCTCCTTCGTATTGAAATAGTCATCTTCTGGTGAAAATATCACTTTAATATTTGGTAGATTATTCGTCTCTTATGTCCATTCATATAGTTCCTAAGCTGCAGATTTGTGATCATCAATTTATTTAGTTTATTGTCCGGCTAATACAATAACAGCTAAACAATTTTCAAAATCGAAAAATGGCGAAGTTTTTAAGATGTTTAAGATAAATTCCCAAATAAAAGTACAAAACAAATGTTGAAAAATTTATTTTTTTTACTTTTTGGTAAAATAACAAATGTTTCACACTGGTATAAAAGAAAAATTTTATTGACAAATTTTAAATTAAGAAAAAATAGTAATCTTTCGAATCCCACTACCAAATAGGTCTTAAAATTTTTGTAATTGATCGTAGTTTAATACAAAAAAATTTAAAGAAAATCAAGGAGTACAATCGTTGATAAAAATTGATTTTAAATTTTAAATCGCGAAAATTCCACCAAGCCCACTGTGCAAAATTTTTTTATATCTTTTATTAGATAGCTGATAAAACAACAAAAAATACAAAAAAGATTTATTTCTATTTGGACCATTATTAAAAAAGTTATTAGTATTTCTTTGCACATAGCTTTTACAGAATTTGACATTTTCAAGGAGCGATATCTCTGAAGCCGTTAGTTAAAAAAAATTCTGAAAAAATACGAAAATGTTTTGCTGATGAGCAGCATCACCACAGCAAAAACTAAGGGAAATCAAAAACCTCATCTTGAAAAAGTGTCCGGTTTCACTCAGAAACTCCCATATATTCTTGAATGGGATAAAATTCTGAGTCGATCTAACCATTCCTCAGTCTGTTATAATCACTCTTTCGTCTGCAATAATTGAGCTAAGAAGCTATATTTTTGCAGCCAAGTTTCTTTTTCTATAGACAGGTCAAGTTCGATGATGAGCTATATCGGCCCAGGTTTTGGTATAGCCTTATGACCTCATGAGGTCTTCTCAAGAGCTTAAATGTCTATAGACAAGTAAGAAAGTATCAGTCAGCTGTGCCGAATGAGATATACCCTCAGCCTCGGACCCAAAAAAAAAAATCAATAGCATTCATAACATGTTACCAAAAATATAAAAACGACCAGACGAGTCCTTAAGCTGCGTTCTTTCCAAAATTTGTGTGGGACGTACCCGAAATAGTGGTCCTATGTTGTCAATAGTCAATTCGAGGCTGTAGAAAATAATACCATGTTCAACGTTTGGACAACATTGCTTTCTCCCTGGTGGGGTTATCTTACGTACTACCCAAACGTTTTGCAAAAAAAAATTGCAAAAAATTTAACTTTTCCCAAATTTTGTGTGGGAGGTACCCGAAGGACGGGACCAATATAGACCCTATTCCGACCTGCTAGATGAAATAATACGATGTGCAAAGTTTGGACCAATCAAAATCTCACTGCTAGAGTAATCTTGCGGATTTGCCAATTTAGTTGGTGCTGTCAAGGTTTCTTGGATTTTAGGCCATTATCTCAGGAAGTATGAACTTGCGCCCATCTTCTCTTGCTTGCCAAAGACCATCAGATGTTTTCTGTTGACTATAGAAGACCTCACGAGATTGTTTTATACCCTCCACCATATGGAGGGTATAATTAAATTTGTCATTCCGTTTGTAACACATCGAAATATTCGTCGGAAACCCTATAAAGTATATATATTATTGATCAGCATAAAATTCTATGTCGATTTGACCATGTCCGTCTGTCCGTCCGTCTGTCTGTCTGTTGAAATCAAGATACAGCTCGCAATTTTAAAGATAGAGAGTCAAAATTTGGTGCAGAAGTTTTTATTACTTGCAGAATGGTTGGCATTGCAAATGGGATATATCAGCCCCCGTTTTGATATAGCCCCCATAGAACGGTACCTCCCGATTCTCGGTATTTTTAAGGTTTTAGCTTCATTATCCTACCAAAATGGCTGAAATTTGGTACGTAGTCTTCCTTAGGGGTATAAAACTTTCCTCCAGAATTTTGTCGTTATCGGTCCACACCTTCATATAGCCCCCATAGAACGGTACCTCCCCATTTTCGGTATTTTGAAGGTTTTAGCTTCATTATCACACCGAAATGGCTGAAAATTGGTACTTAGGCTACGTTGGTGATATAAAACTTTCTCCCAGAACTTTGTCGGTATGGGTCCATGCCTTCATATAGCCACCCTAGTACGGTACCTCCCGATTTTCGGTATTTTGAACGTTGTGGCCTCAATATTCCACCGAATGGCTATTTGGTATTTAGACTTCGTTGGGGGTACTCAAACTTCCCCTTTAAATTTGTCGGTATAGGTCCACGCCTTCATGTAGCCCACATGGAAGAGTACCTCCCGATTTTTCGTATTTTGAAGGTTGTGTCTTCAATATTCCACCAAAATGGCTGAAATTTGGTATTTAGTCTTCAATGTGATATAAAACTGTTCGCCGGAAATATGTCTGTACAGGTCCACGCTTTCATATTGCCCCATTTCTGACTAAAATTCGTCGGTATAGGTCCACGTTTCGATATAGCCCCCATAGAACGGTACCTCCGGATTTTCGTAATACTGAAGATTGTGACGTCAATATCCAACCGAAATGGCTGAAATTCGTTATTTCGTCTTCCAAGAGTTATAAAATATTCCAGAAGAGTATTATCAGTATAGGTCCACGTCTTCCTATATCCCCATAGAAGCTTACTTCTTGATTTTCGGTATTTTTTTAGTTTTAGCCACATTCTCTTACCGAAATATAGGAAATTTGGTATTTAGTCTTCTTTGAGCCTAAAAACTTTCCGTCAGAAATTTGTCGGTATAGATCGACGTTTTGAATGGTGCCTCACATTGTTTTGCCGAAATTGCTGAAATTTAGTATTAAGTCTTCTTCATACACGAAAGGAAACTAATTATAAAGGGTGTTTTTTTAAGCCTGATAGAACTTGAAATTGTAAAAAATAACACAAAAAATTAAATTGTAATCAAAATTTTTTTTATTCGAAAGATCAATACGCGAAATTAACATTAGAAAATGATTTCGGGCATATGGGCACCGCGGCTGTTCTTGACGAAGTGCATTCTGGACGTCCAATTTTTGGCCACTTTTTCGAGCACTGCTGGCCGTATGTCACGAATAACACGAATAATGCTGGCCTCCAAGGCATCAATTGTTGCTGGTTTATCAGCATAAACCAGTGACTTCACGTAGCCCCACAGGAAATAATCGAGAGGTGTCAAATCGCACGACCTTGGAGGCCAATTGACAGGTCCACTTCTCGAAATAAACTTATCGCCAAATTTGATTTCAATAAGTCGATGGTTGCGTTCGCCCTATGGCACGTAGCGCCATCCTGTTGCAACCACATCTCCTCCGGATCAATGTCATCCATATTTTCAAACAAAAAATCATTGATCATGGTGCGGTAACGATCTCCATTGACCGTAACGCGAGCTCCGGCCTCATTTTTGAAGAAATAAGGTCCGATGATGCCACCAGCGTGAAAACCGCACCATACGGTGCATTTTTCTGGATGTAATGGAGTCTGTAGGGTCTCTTGTGGATTGGTCTCACCCCATATGCGGCAATTTTGCTTATTAACAAACCCGTTAAGCCAAAAATGCGCCTCATCGCTGAACGCCATACAAATGACGAAGTCGTCTATAAGTTGCGCGAATCGACGACTGATTTTCAAAGTAAATTTTGATAATTTCGTAGCTTTGTTCAAGCGTGAGTCTATTCATGATGATTTGTCAGAGTATACTGAAACAAATAAAAAAAAGTTTCATCAAAATTTAATTTTTTGTGTTACTTTTTACAATTTAAAGTTCTATCTAGCTTAAAAAAACACCCTTTACCATTTTACTTCAATACAACTTGTGGTGGAGGGTATAACGAGTTCGGCCCGGCCGAACTTAACGTCGTTCTTACTTGTTGTTGCTTACAGTAGGGCTCTGGAATTCATCTGTTGCATGTTGAAGGTCTCACGAGGTCTCTTCAATTGCCTATGGAAGATATCAAGAGGACTTCAGTTTTATACATATGACCTCAGGAGGATTTCTGTTGCGTATAGAGGACCTCAAGATGTTTTTTATAAGTTTGTCATTCCGTTTGTAACACATCGAACTAATCATTTGCGACCCTATAAAGTATATATATTCTTGATCAGGATAAAATTCTAAGACGATCTAGCCATGTCCGTCTGTCCGTCTGTTGTAATCACTCTAGCGTCCGCAATAATTGAGATAGAGTGCTGAAATTTTGCACCCGAGGGTCTTTTTTCCATAGGCAGGTCAAGTTCGAAGATGGGCTATATCGGTCCACTCTTTGGTATAGCCCCCATATAACGGTACCTCCGGATTTGAGGTATTTTGACGTTTTTCGCCACATTTGCAGACCGAATCAGCTATAATTTGGCACTGAGGGTTCCTAGTGATTAACAAACTTATATCCCAAAGGATATGGGCATAGGTCCATGTTTTGGTATAGTCCCCATATAACGGTACCTCCTGATTTTCGGTATTTTGAGAATTTTAGCCATAGTTTTTAACCGAACTATCTGCAATTAGACATTTGAGGTTCTCAGTTGTCATGAAACATCTCCATCAAACATAGTCAACATAGGTCCATTTTTTGGTATGGCCCACTTATAACCGTATCTCCCGATTTTCGGTATTTTGAGAATTTTAGCCAAAATTTGTAACCAAACTATCTGCAATTTAACATTTGAGGTTCTCAGTGGCCATGAAACATCTCCACCAAACATCGTCAACATAGGTCCATGTTTTGGTATGGCCCCCTTATAACCGTATCTCCAAATTTTGGGTATTTTGAGCATTTTAGTTAAAATTTTTAACCGAACTAGCTGTAATTTTACATTTGAGGTTCTCAGTGGTGATGAAACATCTCCACGAAACATCGTCAACATAGGTCCATGTTTTGGTATAGCCCCCATAGAACGGTACCTCCCGATTCTCGGTATTTTTAAGGTTTTAGCTTCATTATCCTACCAAAATGGCTGAAATTTGGTACGTAGTCTTCCTTAGGGGTATAAAACTTTCCTCCAGAATTTTGTCGTTATCGGTCCACACCTTCATATAGCCCCCATAGAACGGTACCTCCCCATTTTCGGTATTTTGAAGGTTTTAGCTTCATTATCACACCGAAATGGCTGAAAATTGGTACTTAGGCTACGTTGGTGGTATAAAACTTTCTCCCAGAACTTTGTCGGTATGGGTCCATGCCTTCATATAGCCACCCTAGTACGGTACCTCCCGATTTTCGGTATTTTGAACGTTGTGGCCTCAATATTCCACCGAATGGCTATTTGGTATTTAGACTTCGTTGGGGGTACTCAAACTTCCCCTTTAAATTTGTCGGTATAGGTCCACGCCTTCATGTAGCCCACATGGAAGAGTACCTCCCGATTTTTCGTATTTTGAAGGTTGTGTCTTCAATATTCCACCAAAATGGCTGAAATTTGGTATTTAGTCTTCAATGTGATATAAAACTGTTCGCCGGAAATATGTCTGTACAGGTCCACGCTTTCATATTGCCCCATTTCTGACTAAAATTCGTCGGTATAGGTCCACGTTTCGATATAGCCCCCATAGAACGGTACCTCCGGATTTTCGTAATACTGAAGATTGTGACGTCAATATCCAACCGAAATGGCTGAAATTCGTTATTTCGTCTTCCAAGAGTTATAAAATATTCCAGAAGAGTATTATCAGTATAGGTCCACGTCTTCCTATATCCCCATAGAAGCTTACTTCTTGATTTTCGGTATTTTTTTAGTTTTAGCCACATTCTCTTACCGAAATATAGGAAATTTGGTATTTAGTCTTCTTTGAGCCTAAAAACTTTCCGTCAGAAATTTGTCGGTATAGATCGACGTTTTGAATGGTGCCTCACATTGTTTTGCCGAAATTGCTGAAATTTAGTATTAAGTCTTCTTCATACACGAAAGGAAACTAATTATAAAGGGTGTTTTTTAAGCCTGATAGAACTTGAAATTGTAAAAAATAACACAAAAAATTAAATTGTAATCAAAATTTTTTTTTATTCGAAAGATCAATACGCGAAATTAACATTAGAAAATGATTTCGGGCATATGGGCACCGCGGCTGTTCTTGACGAAGTGCATTCTGGACGTCCAATTTTTGGCCACTTTTTCGAGCACTGCTGGCCGTATGTCACGAATAACACGAATAATGCTGGCCTCCAAGGCATCAATTGTTGCTGGTTTATCAGCATAAACCAGTGACTTCACGTAGCCCCACAGGAAATAATCGAGAGGTGTCAAATCGCACGACCTTGGAGGCCAATTGACAGGTCCACTTCTCGAAATAAACTTATCGCCAAATTTTGATTTCAATAAGTCGATGGTTGCGTTCGCCCTATGGCACGTAGCGCCATCCTGTTGCAACCACATCTCCTCCGGATCAATGTCATCCATATTTTCAAACAAAAAATCATTGATCATGGTGCGGTAACGATCTCCATTGACCGTAACGCGAGCTCCGGCCTCATTTTTGAAGAAATAAGGTCCGATGATGCCACCAGCGTGAAAACCGCACCATACGGTGCATTTTTCTGGATGTAATGGAGTCTGTAGGGTCTCTTGTGGATTGGTCTCACCCCATATGCGGCAATTTTGCTTATTAACAAACCCGTTAAGCCAAAAATGCGCCTCATCGCTGAACGCCATACAAATGACGAAGTCGTCTATAAGTTGCGCGAATCGACGACTGATTTTCAAAGTAAATTTTGATAATTTCGTAGCTTTGTTCAAGCGTGAGTCTATTCATGATGATTTGTCAGAGTATACTGAAACAAATAAAAAAAAGTTTCATCAAAATTTAATTTTTTGTGTTACTTTTTACAATTTAAAGTTCTATCTAGCTTAAAAAAACACCCTTTACCATTTTACTTCAATACAACTTGTGGTGGAGGGTATAACGAGTTCGGCCCGGCCGAACTTAACGTCGTTCTTACTTGTTGTTGCTTACAGTAGGGCTCTGGAATTCATCTGTTGCATGTTGAAGGTCTCACGAGGTCTCTTCAATTGCCTATGGAAGATATCAAGAGGACTTCAGTTTTATACATATGACCTCAGGAGGATTTCTGTTGCGTATAGAGGACCTCAAGATGTTTTTTATAAGTTTGTCATTCCGTTTGTAACACATCGAACTAATCATTTGCGACCCTATAAAGTATATATATTCTTGATCAGGATAAAATTCTAAGACGATCTAGCCATGTCCGTCTGTCCGTCTGTTGTAATCACTCTAGCGTCCGCAATAATTGAGATAGAGTGCTGAAATTTTGCACCCGAGGGTCTTTTTTCCATAGGCAGGTCAAGTTCGAAGATGGGCTATATCGGTCCACTCTTTGGTATAGCCCCCATATAACGGTACCTCCGGATTTGAGGTATTTTGACGTTTTTCGCCACATTTGCAGACCGAATCAGCTATAATTTGGCACTGAGGGTTCCTAGTGATTAACAAACTTATATCCCAAAGGATATGGGCATAGGTCCATGTTTTGGTATAGTCCCCATATAACGGTACCTCCTGATTTTCGGTATTTTGAGAATTTTAGCCATAATTTTTAACCGAACTATCTGCAATTAGACATTTGAGGTTCTCAGTTGTCATGAAACATCTCCATCAAACATAGTCAACATAGGTCCATTTTTTGGTATGGCCCACTTATAACCGTATCTCCCGATTTTCGGTATTTTGAGAATTTTAGCCAAAATTTGTAACCAAACTATCTGCAATTTCACATTTGAGGTTCTCAGTGGCCATGAAACATCTCCACCAAACATCGTCAACATAGGTCCATGTTTTGGTATGGCCCCCTTATAACCGTATCTCCAAATTTTGGGTATTTTGAGCATTTTAGTTAAAATTTTTAACCGAACTAGCTGTAATTTTACATTTGAGGTTCTCAGTGGTGATGAAACATCTCCACGAAACATCGTCAACATAGGTCCATGTTTTGGTATAGCCCCCATATATCGGTACCTCCCGATTTTCGGTATTTTGAGAATTTTAGCTACAATTTTTAACCGAACTAGCTGTAATTTGCCATTTGAGGTTCTCAGTGATCATGAAACATCTTCACCAAACATCGTCAACATAGGTCCCCATATAACGGTACCTCCCGATTTTCGGTATTTTGAGAATTTTAGCTACAGTTTTTAACTGAAATAGCTGTAATTTGATATTTGAAGTTCTCAGTGGTCATAAAACATATCCAACGAAACATCGTCAACATAGGTCCATGTTTTGGTATAGCCCCCATATAACGGTATCTCCCGATTTTCGGTATTTTGAGAATTTTAGCTGCAATTTTTAACCGAACTAGCTAATGATCGGTATTTTGAGAATTTTAGCTACAATATTGTCTATTCAAAAATAATCGTCAATATAGGTCCATGTTTTGGTATATATCCCCATATAACTGTACCTCCCGATTTTCGGGAATTTTCGGTGGTCACGAAATTTGTTCACTAAAATTCGTCAACATTGGTCCATTTTTGAGGATCTACATTGTTTTGATGAAACTACCCTCAATTTGACTCTTGAAGTTCCCTGCAGCTATAAAACTTTTCCGCCAAAAACATTTAAAGATAGGTTGACTCTTTGATAAAGCCCGTAGGTGGTACCTTTCACCTAGCTGAACACATTTGTTTAGATTAGATTAGATTAGATTAGATTAGATTAGATTAGATTAGATTAGATTAGATTAGATTAGATTAGATTAGATTAGATTAGATTAGATTAGATTAGATTAGATTAGATTAGATTAGATTAGATTAGATTAGATTAGATTAGATTAGATTAGATTAGATTAGATTAGATTAGATTAGATTAGATTAGATTAGATTAGATTAGATTAGATTAGATTAGATTAGATTAGATTAGATTAGATTAGATTAGATTAGATTAGATTAGATTAGATTAGATTAGATTAGATTAGATTAGATTAGATTAGATTAGATTAGATTAGATTAGATTAGATTAGATTAGATTAGATTAGATTAGATTAGATTAGATTAGATTAGATTAGATTAGATTAGATTAGATTAGATTAGATTAGATTAGATTAGATTAGATTAGATTAGATTAGATTAGATTAGATTAGATTAGATTAGATTAGATTAGATTAGATTAGATTAGATTAGATTAGATTAGATTAGATTAGATTAGATTAGATTAGATTAGATTAGATTAGATTAGATTAGATTAGATTAGATTAGATTAGATTAGATTAGATTAGATTAGATTAGATTAGATTAGATTAGATTAGATTAGATTAGATTAGATTAGATTAGATTAGATTAGATTAGATTAGATTAGATTAGATTAGATTAGATTAGATTAGATTAGATTAGATTAGATTAGATTAGATTAGATTAGATTAGATTAGATTAGATTAGATTAGATTAGATTAGATTAGATTAGATTAGATTAGATTAGATTAGATTAGATTAGATTAGATTAGATTAGATTAGATTAGATTAGATTAGATTAGATTAGATTAGATTAGATTAGATTAGATTAGATTAGATTAGATTAGATTAGATTAGATTAGATTAGATTAGATTAGATTAGATTAGATTAGATTAGATTAGATTAGATTAGATTAGATTAGATTAGATTAGATAACACTGTGCAACAAAGTGGAGGTGAAAGTCTGGGGCACGGAAAATTCCTCTTGGGGAAGAAAGGCCTTGGTGAGTATATTATGAACCCCGAAGGACAGATCCGCCGTGAGTCGAACTTCCGCGTTATGGCGTGATGAAATTTTTGTTAGAGACAATGTGGGCCATCAGGAATTAGCGTTATATCTTTGTTCACTGTTGCTTAAGTGCTCTACAAAAACAACAAACAAAGATATAATGCTAATTCATGATGGCTTACAGGGTCTCTTGCAAAAACTTCATCACGCCATAACGCGGAAGTTCGACTCACGGCGCATCTGTCCTTCGGGGTTTTTAGTATACACACACCAAGGGCTTTCATCTCCAAAAGGAATTATCTATGCCCACCATTTGTGTTCACAGTGTAATTTAAGCAATAGTGGGAGGCAGTAGGAGTCTATCCATTGTCGAAAAGTTGTTCCACCTAAAATTGTGAAAGGGCCCTAACTATTCCATTTTAATTAAAACTATTTTATGGTGGAGGGTATAGAAAGTTCGGCCCGCCCGAACTTAACGACTTTTTACTTGTTTGTTGTCTATAGAAGACCTCGAAGAGACATTTGAGATTCCTAGTGTTCTCGAAACGGTAATTTGCCATTTGTGGTTCAAAGTTACCACAAAACGTCTCTAATAAAAAGTGTCAATATAGATCCATGTTTTGGTATAGCCCAATATAACGGTACCTACCGATTTTCGGGTTTTTGAGGAGTTTGGCTACTTTTATTGCTCAAACTTTCTGTAATTTGACATTTGAGGTTCCTAGTGGTCGCAAAACTTTTCTATTAAAAATTGTCAACTTTGTTAAATATTTTGAGTTTGGTCCCCATATAACCGAACCTCCCGATTTTCTGTATTTTGAATTTTAGCTACATTTTTTAACCGAAGTAGCCATTATTTGAAGTGTTAGATTGTCAGTGGTCAAAACACATATTTACTAAAAATTGGCAATATAGGTCCATGTGTTGGTATAACCTCCATATAACGGTTCCTCCCAATTTCTGTATCTTGATGATTTTGGCTAAATTTTTTGACAGAACTGCCTGTAATTTGGCATTTAAGGTTTCCTTAACCGAACTAGCAGTAACTTGACATTTGAGGTTCCCAGTGGTCACAAACATTGACAACATAGGTCCACGGTGTTTGATATAGACACCAGATAAATTTGCCACCCGATTGAATACATTTTTAGATACATTTTCTGACTTTATTAAGGCATTTAGGGTATACTAGGTCATTAAATATCTCCACTTAAAATTGTGGACAGGATGGAAAACTTATTATTCCATTCTAATGCGTTTTATACGCGTTACGAAATAAGTCCCCAATGAAATAAGTCCCCAAACTGAAAATGAAATAAGTCCCCAAATTTGGGGCGTTATTTCATAATGAAATAAGTCCCCAAAAATTTAAATGAAATAACTCCCCAACGAAGTGAAATAACTCCCCAAAATAATATGAAATAACTCCCCAAATTTGGGGACTTATTTCATTATGAAACAAGTCCCCAATTTTAAAAATGAAATAATTCCCCAAAAACATCATCGATTGTTATGTTTTTTTTTGTTCGTATGCAGCAAAAATATTAATTGATAACTTATACAGTTATACAACATCAATTTAGATACAAATTTTCTAGGCAACAATGCCACTTGAAGACGTTATTTTGTTCTGCAATTGAGTTATTTTTCAAAGATTTTATTTTTGTCTGAATAACAAACTTTTCGAATTTCCTCTTGGAAAATATCTACTTTTGGTACCACATTTGTACACATGCCGTTTCTCTCATATATTATCCAAGTTAAAAAGATTTTCACCGTTATCTTACCGTTTTCCAATAACTGTTGACTTATCTATTTCACTGTCTTTCATAGGAATATTTTTTCTTTTTTTAATAAAGATACATATTCAATGCTTTGAAATATTAAGAATTTGAATGTAAATTGTTTTGCTGTGAAAATAGGTTGATATTTTGGTATGAAACAAAAATTCGCGCGAATTTTGGTTTCATACCAAAATATCAACCTATATTCACAACAAAACAATTTACGATCAAATACGATGAATGGTAGTACGAGTAGTTGTTTGTGGGAAAAAGGACGTGTCTTGGTTTAAAGTTAAAAATTCGCGGTAATTTTTAACTTGATACCAAGACATGTCCTTTTTCCCACAAACAACTACTCGTACTACCATTCATCGTATTTGATCGTAAATTGTCGGTATTGGTCCGCGTCTTCATATAGCTCCCATAGAACGGTACCTCCGGATTTCTGGTGTTTTGAAGGTTGTGGCCTCAATATCCCTTCGAAATGACTGATATTTGGTATTAAGACTTCGTTGGGGGTATAAAACTTTTCACCTGAAATTTCTCGGTCCACGTCTTCATATACACCCCATAGAAGGGTAGCTCCCGATTTCCGGTATTTTGAAGGTTGTGGCCTCAATATCACGCCGAAATGGCTGTAAGTTGGTATTATGTCTTCATTGGGGGCAAAAAACTTTCCGCCTAAAATTTGTCGGTTTAGGTTCAGGCCTTCATATAGCCCCCATAGAACGATACCTCCCGATTTTCGGTATTTTGAAGGTTGTGGCTGTGGTTATACATTTCTCTATTTTATTGACTTGTCTGAAGAGGATTTTAAACAGAAAAATTGTACACAAAAAATTTTTTGTACCTATTATTAAAATATTTGTTGCATAAGAAAATATGTCATATGTTTCGATTGAAATTTAATCAGAAGCCTAAAATATGCCCAGTCCCAAAATTTGAATCATGAATCGGACCAAAAATAGGCGTTGCATAAAATACCGCTATTGATAAGCAATAACTACATGAGAAAGCTCAACGACTGCGTGGTAAGTCCAGTGGGATATAATTTGCAATTTCTAAATAATTTGCAATTTTTGAAAAATGAAATAAGTCCCCAAATTAATTTTTGGGGATTTATTTCATTTTTAAATTTGGGGAGTTACTTCATAATGAAATAACTCCCCAAATTTTTGTATGAAATAAATCCCCAGAAAAATGAAATAAATCCCCAAAAATTTAAACTATAGTTGTTGTTGTTTTGTGTATAATATTTTGGGGACTTATCTCATTTTCAGTTTGGGGAGTTATTTCATTTTGGATTTATTTCGTAACGCCCGTTTTATACGGTAGTGAAAACCAAGTAACATTATTGTACGTGTTATTAGCATTTTCGTCATGCAAAACTGTGTCATAACATGAGTGACTAAAATCAGTATTTAATTCTGGCTACATGAACTCGAACTGCCAACTATGTTCGTATGGGTATATGGGTTTGTGCTCGTATGAACGTATGTGTGTTAAACTCATCCTAATTAATATGTCTCAAAATTCTGTGTCCTTCCAAAGGTATATTAAAACATGACGCCATTCACACTCACCGGAAATTATGTTTCATCAACAGGAGCTATTTAATGGTGCTTAGCTCATCATTAACAGGATTAATGTACAGCTTACCTTTATTATCTTAATAAAATAATAACATAAGAAAATATATGCGGATGGTCATACAGACCATAACCATGATATGTTGGTTAAACAGCAGCAACAACAACAAGAATCTAATTTCAATTAAGTGACGAAGCAAAGCAAAAAACGTAAGTTAACAACAATACTCACACATACACAGACACACATTCACAACTTTCAAGTCCTTTGTAATGAATATCAAATTATTATTTATGCAACCGCATCATGTCCATGTAAGGCACGGTGACAATGATGACAGGGTAGATTTATAAGTTATAATACGTGACTAAAATCCATATTTGGCACTTGGAGTTACAAAAAAAAAATTCACTGAACACATTGAAATTGGCTCGGTCAAGCCAACGAGTGACCGAATGAAAAAGAATAGCATAGCTACTAATCATAATCAAATGTTATTTTTGTTTCAATGTGGAAGCAGCAGCAATCATGTCAATTTTGAGCACATTTTTCAAACAGTGGTGCTGACGATGATGCGGATGTTGCTGCCAATCATAAAAGTGATATGTAGTTGAATGATATGATTTGACATCATTGGATTTTTTAGAGTTTTTGACTTTTTGTGTTGGAAAAAATTGTTTCCAAAATCCACTCCATATTAGTGAGGTCAGTTCAATTCGCTATAACGTTGTTTTTGTTGCTGCTGGCCTTGTTGACACTGCTTCTATCCTCTGTGTGTGTGCTTTTATTACATTTGATTTTATTACTGTTCGCCATATTCTCCAGTTTTGTTTGCTTTTCTAATTAAATAATCCTTTATGTGAAGCATGAATGTTGACCAGAAAACTGAACTATTTTGTTATCGGTCAGTGGTCGATAGAGAGCGTGAAAAAACACACACACAAAGGAGGAAATAAAAATATTTAGAGAAAATAAAAGTTTTTGATTATGCACAACAAACACGCACATTAGAGTGTTATGCAGTCAGTAGTGCAAAATTGTATTCCGAAGATTACATCAGATTAAGCTAGACTATTTTAAAAAAAGTAAGAAAATATCAGTCAGCTATGCCGACAGCCTCACACCAATTTGTCGTGTGTTTTTATACCCTACACCACTATGTGGAAAGGGTATTATAAGTTTGTTTTGGGAAAAATTCATGTAACACCGCGAAATATTCGTCGGAGACCCCCAATGTGGTATACCAATCTTCATATCTCGGCGAGATAAAGCGATTTTGAGATGTGTGTCCGTCCATCCGTCCGTCCGTGTGTCCGTCTGTCCATTATAAATTGTAATCAAACTCCAGGCCGCAATTATGGACCGATCGTCACGAAATTTGGTATGGTGGTCGGTTTCACATCAGAATAGATCGCTATTTTAATTGGTGATGATCGTAAAATATTTAGCGGGTGAAATGGACCAAAAACATAATTTTTATCCGATTTTGTAGCTGCTCTGTAGGTCGCAATAATAGTCCGATCGCCTCGAAATTTTAAATAAGGTAAGGGTATATGACAAAGAAGAAGTTTGCAATTTGAGATGGCGATCAGATAATATTTAGAGGGTTAAATGGACCACAACTTTTGTGTGAAAATTGTGAAAAATTTTAATAAACAGCTTATATCTTTGTTCCTGAAAGACACATTCCCCACTCGTGAGTTATATCTGGAAGACGATCTCTTGACCTTTCAATTGATGTCAGTTATGTTTATGTACGTGATCAGATAACAGAGTTACAGCCTAATATATCCAGTTTTTTGTTTGCAGTGTAATCAGAAACCCGCAAGAGGTCGCAATTATAGCTCAATAGTCACGAAATTTTGCACGAGGTAAGAGTTTAGGTTGAAGAAAATGCCTATAATTTAGCATGATGATCTAATATTATTTAGCGGTTGACATACACCATTACTTTTGTATGAAAAATATACAAATTGTATTTTTAGTTCATATTTTGATTCCTGGAGGGCATATACCGCCAAAGTAGCCTACATATGGAATAATAACTACTGACTTTCCCCTGATGCAAATTGCAATAATGTGTCTGCTAGATAACGCACCTACTGCCTGATATATAATGTATTTTGTGTAGATAACCACAATTTCCTCTATCATGACAGACAATTGTCTCTATCATGACAGAGAAATTTTCAGTTCAGTTGTCAAATTGGATGTTTTATACAAATATTGCAACATGGGTTTGCCTCCTCCTCCTATTTTATACCTCAGGATTTAGGGTAAAGGGGATACAAACAAAATACGACCAAAGATCTGTCTCATCGAAATATTGGTTTTATACCCCAAGTATATTTGGACGAAATTCGTTTCAGACAATTTGGAGTATATTTAGCTCTGTCCGTTCATCTATCTCTCTTAATGTCTAACTGGCTGGTGCGCACGATAACTCTCGAACGGATCTACCGATTAGAACCAAATTTTATACATCGTAATATTTTGCCCAAACTTTGTTTAAGTTCGAATGTCGGCTATGTCGGTCCACACCTCCCCCAAAAAAGTTCAAAATTGTTTTCGAAAAATTGTGTGAACGGTAACTGGCGAAGTGAGCAATCGATTTGCTCCAAATTTCCATATATTATTATTCCTTCCCGATATAGCGTCCTCTCCTCGATAGAGTCCTCTCGAATCGTTTTGAATTTTTTTCAGCAGATTGTACTTGCGCTGCAAATCCGCAAGTTAACTCTCAAGGTGATTTTCTGATTGGTCGAAACTTTACACATCGTATTATTTCATCCAGTCATGTGTCAGGCCGGACTATATTCCTTCGAGTACCTCCCACACAAAATTTGGGAAAAGTGCAGTTTGAGGACCCATATCGGATCTATTTGATAATTATTTTCTTTTTTTGAAGGAGGTTATTTTTACGGTCCCTAATCAATGTGAATCTTCCAATTTTCGAATATTATTTAGACATGTATAATTTATATATTTTTCCACAAACATCCCAGTAAAGACAAAGGAGGCTTTTCTTATATCAGTAGATTCATATTAAGTTATTGATATGTGACCTAGTTTTATCTCCGAGTCCGAGCGGCGTGTCCTAAGTTGCCACTTGTATAGACGTTTTTCATGGCTGAAATACTCAGGAAATATCGCCAACATTACTAAGGGGTATTTTGCCACCGTAGACAATTTGATGGGAATCGAACCCGGACAATCAGCGTGCATAGCTAATTCCTACAGGTTGTGGTGTAGGGTATCACATGGTCGGCCCCGTCCGACTATAGCCTTTGCTTACTTGTTTATTTATTTTTTTTTGCTAATATCTCAGGAAGTATGTGTTTGCCCCGAAAAAATGTTTACCGTCTTAACTAGGACCACTTACACAACATTTCGCCAAAAATTCAAAAAAAAAAAAAAACGATCCCAGACGATCCGTGACGTAGAGGTACACGAAAGATTGGTTCGATGTAGTTAATATTCGAACATAATTCGAGGTTGTAAAAAATAATACAAAGCACAACGTTTGGACCAAATCGAATTCTCCCTTTGAGGGTTATCTTACGTACTACCAAGTTCAGTTTGTGGCGGCAGGCTTTTGTGAAGATTTTAGGCCATTATCTCAGGAAGTATGGACTTGCCCCCAAAAATTTGCGCCGCCGTAACAGGGTCAGCAAAAAGACATTTATGGAAAAACGATCAGAGATGAGCTGTTATGCTGCACATTTTCCAAATTTTGTGTGGGTGGTAGCCGAAGGATGACCCGACGGGACAGATATAGTCCATATTCCAAACTGATACATGACTGAATTAAATAATACGATGTGTAAAGTTTGGACCAATCAAAAACTATCAGCGAGAGTTTTCTTGCGGATTTCCCATTTTAATTCGTGCCGTCAGGTTTTCTTGAAGCTTAAGGCCATAATCTCAGGAAGTATAGACTTGCACCCGACAAAGTTGTAACGTCGTAAAAGGAGCCGCAAGGACAACCTCCTGAAAAATTTATAAGTCTGGAAGAAAATAATACTATGTACAAAGTTTGGAACAAATCGATTGATTGATTCAAAATTTACCGTTCACACCATTTTACAGAAAAAGTTTGATCTTTTTTGAGAAGGTACCCCAAGGACTGATATGGTACATCTTCGAACTTAAACTATGTTTGGGCAAAATATTACTAATGCCAAATCTTGCAACGAATAGGCCAGTCAGATAGACGGAAGGACGGACATGACTAGATCGAATCCAAATTGTCTGAAACAGATTTCGTCCAAACATACTTGGGGTCTAAAACAATAATTTCGATGAGTCACATTTTTGGGTGTGTAGAAAGTAACATGGTACTATCTGGTACTGGGGAAAACTTTAAAACTTGGTAGAGAGAGAGGGGTAGGCACGCAATTTCCACAGATTGGACAATCACTACAAAAGCCATCGGAGTGTGGCTAATTATTGCCTTAGTGGGGATAAACGAAATACCAAGAAATACCAATTAATTTTCGAATAGAGCTTTATTACTTTCCTTAGATCTGAGATGTGGTTCCTTCGGTGACGTTGAGTAAATGGCGCCGAATTTTATTAGCTTATATTTGACGTTTACATTTATGTGACAGAAAGCAAAGAAAAATGCAAACAAGTAAAAAAGCGTTAAGTTCGGCCGGGCCGAACTTTTCATACCCTCCACCATAAAATATTCTGAACTAAAATGGAATAATTAATTTTCATTCCTGCCCCCAACTTTAAGTGGGTACGTTAAAATGTAAGATAATGTACATAAAATGCTTCATTCGTGAGGCCCTTTTTATGGTGCCTATATCTAACTATGTATGTTGACAATTTTTGGTGGGCGAGAAATTGGGAGGTACCGTTATATTGGGGTTATAATAAAACACGGACCTATATTGACAGTTTTTGATGTTAGCCTTTATTGTCAAATAACATCTAATTCGGTTAAAAATTGTAGCTAGAATCCTCAAAATACCGAAAATCGGTACATAACGTGGGAACTTCAACAGCTAGTTCGGAGGTATGTGGGCTATTCGAAAATATGAACTTAAATGAACAATATTTGTTGGCTTTTAAATTTCAAATTACAGAAAGTTCGTCCAAAAAATAAAGCTAAGGTACGGAAAATCGGGAGGTTTGTTTTGGGGCTATACCAAAACATGGACCTACGTGGTTAAATATTTTAAGTAAAATCCTCAAAGTACCAAATCGGGAAGTATCGTTATATTGGGGCTATGTTGAAAATTGTTGATGCAGATGTGTGGTGACCACTACAACCTTCAAATATCAAATTACAGTTTGTTCGGTTAAAAATAGTAGCTAAAATTGCCAATTACTGAAGATTGGGAGGTACCTTTATATGGGAGCTATACCCGAACATGTACCTATGTTGACAATTTTTTATGGAGAGCTGTTGTGACCACTAAGAACTTCAAATATCAAATTACTGCTAGTTCGGTTCAATATTGTAGTTAAAATCATCAAATTACTGAAAATCGGGAGGTACTTTTATATGGGAGCTTTATCAATGCATCGACCTTTCTTGACAATTTTTGGTGGAGAGGTGTGGTGACCACTAAGAATTTCAAATGTCAAATGTTCAAATTACAGATAATTCGGTTAAAATTTTTAGGTAAAATTCTCAAAATACCGAAAATCCGTTAAATGGGGATACCGAAATCCGTTATACCGAGGAACCGTTATATGGGGCTATACCAAAACATGGACCTACGTTCATAATTATTTCGAATATAAGTTTTTTTTTGTCACTAAGAACCCTAAATATCAAATTATAGCTAATTCGGTCTATAAATGTGAATTTAAACGTCAAAATACCTGAAATCGGACGGTAACGTTATATGGGGGCTTTTCCAAAACATTGATCTAAGTCCACTAGTTTTGTTATATAAGTTTATTGACACTTAAGAACCCTAAATGTCAATTTATAGCTAAATCGGTCTGAAAATGTAGCTAAAAACGTCAAAATACCGTAAATCGGGGGTACCGTTATATAGGGGCTATACCAAAACGTGGACCTATGTCCACAACTTTTGTTCTATAAGTTAAGTGACGCTTAAGAGCCCTAAATGTCAAATTATAGCTAAATCGGTCTGAAAATGTGGCTAAAAACGTCAAAATACCGCAAGTCGGGGGGTACCGTCATATGGGGGCTATACCAAAACGTGGACCTATGTCCACAAGTTTTGATATATACATTTAGTGACGCTTAAGAGCCCTAAATGTCAAATTATAGCTAAATCGGTCTGAAAATGTAGCTAAAAACGGCAAAATACCGTAAATCGGGGGGTACCGTTATATGGGGGCTATACCAAAACGTGGACCGATATAGCCCATCATCGAACTTGACCTGAATGCAAACAAAAGACGAATTTTCCCAAAATTTCAGCGTTCTATCTCCATTTTTGTGGATGCTAGAGTGATTGCCACAGACGGACGGACGGACGGACGTGCACAGATCGATCCAGAATTTTACCCTGATCAAGAATATATATACTTTATAGGGTCGCAAATGATTAGTTCAATGCGTTACAAACGGAAAAACAAACTTAATATACCCTCCATACTAAGGTGGAGGGTATAAAAATGGTGCCAAATTTAGAATGAGATTACAGGGCTGGAAATTACGTTACTTATCATATTACAAATTGTTTTAACGGAGTTTAAATAGGCCGTATTATCCTAAAGGCTTAGGTTATAGCCAGAAGGACTGAAAAGTTACTGGAGAAAAAGTGGGTTTCTTTTAGAATACCTGAATGTCTTCATATAAAGGACAAATAAGGTATTTGTATAGAAGACCAGTAGAGCTTCTTATGAAGCTACTAAAGACTTTGGTATTACAGAACACAAGCAGTCTTCCCATAAAGGACGACGCATTCTTCTTGTAGAATAGAAGAAAAAAATCTATTATATGACATGAAAAGAAAGACCAGAAAGTCTTATCATGAATGAACAGAAGATCTTCTTCTAAAAGATGATCTTCGATAAGGCATTCCTATAAACGACAAAAATGCATGTTATAGAAGACCGGAAGGGTTTCTTTCAGAAGAGAAGAGGAAATCCTTCTAGAAGAAGACCCTGTGGTCTTCAATATAGAAGATCTTGTCTTTGCTTTTTATATAAGACCAAGGTATTTTTCGTATAGAGGACTACAAGGCCTTTTAAAGAAGGCCACAAGGTGCTGCTTATACCCGCTTATTGTACACCCATTCTTTTGCATTGCCCATTTATGTTCTTTCAGCATCCCAGCAGATATCGTACACAATTTTTATTGCCGTTCTTATTTAATATCAATTTCGGTAATATTAAAATCCCTTTGTAATCAATCATCGTTCTGATAGCCTTAATATCGAATTAAAAAATGACATCCGTTTGGCCATTTAACGAATGCATTTATTTCACTTCATTATTTCTTTCATACTCGCAAAAGATAGCTGATGCTGCTGCATCAGAAAATTACCTCCAGGTATTGTTATTGCAATTGTTGGACATTCAAGGGCTTCAACCTTTTTACATACACACACAGCTGTTGTGTATCAGAAGGATGGATACAAAGATTTCATTTAAAATTCCCCCGAGCATTTAAGTATTTCATTCCACAAAAAAATTTAACAAGAATAAGTTATGCAGAATTAATGGCAGCCAATTTTAATGGTTAATTGATTTAATAATCCTTTGGCCTAAAACCAACAACACGTTATGGTCAAAATTGTGATGCAGCGATGATGAAGATGCTGATGACAAGGACATAACTGGTTCATGGCAACCACAATATTATGAGCATCCTTACCAACATCATCATACCTATCGTCAAACTCATGCTTCTACCACCACAAGAAACATGAAAACCTTTCGTAGAGAAGAAACGACTGTATGCAGCACTTGTGCAAGGAATTTTAAATGAAAACCCGCACCACAAAGAAGATGAAGATGATGGAGAATTGTGTTGTCAGAACTGACAACCACACACTCTGAGACGCACCATATGATTACTTTATATTATTTCGCTTTAATTGATTTTCCATCATTGTATACATCTTCTTGGATGCCTCTCTGTGGACATTTTTCACCTTCAAATTGCTTGTTCTTGCCTGGTGACTGACTGACGGCAACAACATTACCTTTGAGAATAGCCCAGAGAAATGAAAATTATTGACAATTGAGACTGCAAACGATACAAAAATAAACACACCACATTGCCTTTTGACATTTCAAAGGATGCAAAGAAATGGCTGTTGGGTTTGAGAGAATTTTATATGAATGGCCCTGAAGGTGGGTTATTGGTTAAGAACAGTGGGTAACAAATGTCATTAAAATTAAATATTCTCAATAGTAAAGTGTTGTACTAGCAAGTAAATGCGGGCTATAGTCGGAGAGGGTGCTAGTTTTCCGCGGAATTTATGTATATGATTGCGAAGTCTCCCTTGTTCCTTCGGGGAAGTTGTGGGAAAACAATTCGATAATAGAGACAACATTTCGAGGTATTACAGTACTTCTAATCAAAGGTAGCATAAAAATTTCAAAACTCCGTACACCATCGTAATTTACATTAATTAAAAAAACTGGGAATTCCTTTATCATGATTTTAATACTTTTCTATCATGGTTGCGAAATTTTTAACCATGGAAGATAAACGTAGCTCTTTATAAACAAACCAAAACTATAAACTAAACAAGTAAGCAAAGGTTATTGTCGGACGGGGCCGACCATGTGATACCCTACACCACTGCTCCTGGGAATTAGCTTTCAGCAAATCAAAATTCCTTTATGGAGCAAATAAGCTTATTGTAAGAAATAACTTTCTCGATTCTGCCACCTTGTCACATTAAGCTTGGGACCTACAGTTTATCGCCGAGTCCGAACTGCGTGTCCTAAGACACCGCTTTGAGAGAAGTATTATATGGCTGAAACACTCAGAAAATGTCGCCAACATTACTGAGGTGTATTTTGCCACCGTTGAAAGTTTGATGTTACCTCGCCGGGGAATCGAACCCCCGACATTCTACGTACACTCTATGGAATAATATTAGAAACGAAGATACGTATTAAAGGTCTCCGAAGTCTATTCTTCAAAAATCAAAAAAATTAAAATTTCCATGTTTGAAATATCTAATAGGGTGCCACCGTGGTGCAATGGTATGGACACCCACCTTTCACGCTTCGGTTCCAAGGCCAGGCCATATACAATTTTCAACGGTGCACAACGGTCTCAAATCCAAATTTTCTGGCCAAAACTATTTCAACGTCCATTTTGTATTCAAATTAATTAATATTTATAATGTATATGTAGAAACAGCAATTCTTACGTTTTATCTACCAAAATGACCAAAAACTGCCAAAAATTTTTGAACAGGCTGGTCCCGTTGTGTGGGGTCTAAACCAAAATATTGACGTATGTTAATAATTTTTGGTATGAAGGATTCATATCTTCCAAGAGGTCGAAATACCAAATTTCAGCCGAATCGGTCATAAAGTGTCGCTAAAATCCACAAAATATTTTAAATCGGACGGTTCTTTTATGTGGGGGCTATGACAAAAAATGGACCTATTTTCAAAAAAATTATACATACTTGTTTTCTACACTCTGAAACCTTTAAATATGAATTTTAAGGAAAATCGGTTGATAGATGTGGGTTTTACCGTTCTATTCCAATTGGATACTACGCACAGTATATGGTAATATTCAAAAAAGTTTTTCAATCGTTGTTCACCATTCACCATTTAATAAGTGGCGAACTGCTAATATATTTTATAAAATATGAATATATTTATATTAATTGAAGTGTTTTAGCCACGAGCTCATAATATGGACCATAACAAATAATTTTCGTGGGAAGCTGCGTTGGTGGTGATATAACAAAATGGGAAAAATGTGTTGAAGTAAACATGTTTTTTTGTGTTCTTTTTTGATTTCTGGCCAAACCACGCAAAAATCGAACCTGTGTTCAAAGAAAGAACTAAAGAATACTCCTTGGGCAACATGGTTCTAGTGTATGACTTTTGGATATATACACTGCATCGCACTAAACTCGATGCTGACATTTTGAAGTTTTGATTTCAGTGTTTTTCGAATTGTTCTTATAATTAGAGGGTGCAACTAGATAATAATCTAAACTAGTTTATAGGATTGTAGAACTCGCGATTCCACGTCGTTCGATGTATATCTCATGAGTGTGCTCCGTATAGCTTCCTAGTTATAGGAGTCCAAAGGCGAACATTGGTGCGTAAATTTTCCATCCATCCACTAAAACGCCGGATATAGATACCTTGAAAGTAGGAAAATCTGCAAAAATGTATTTTGACAATACCGCGAATTGAACCGCGATTTTCTTTGATTATTTTTGCATAAATGTAATCCTTTATACGCGATTATAATATTTGCCAAAAAGGTGTGTCACAAATTACAAAGATTCAGGAGTAATATCCCTATTTATCCCAAAATAGAATGCGGTGGCACATCCGCAGTTCTCGACGAATCTGTCTAAAATAATTTGTATTGACGTATTTTTAATAGGGGGCCATTGAAATCGGATGCACCTTATACTACTATGTACATCGCGTAATTTTTGCCCACTTGAAGGTTTTTTGAATAGTAAGATGCAACTGATGGCACACTTTGGCCGCTGAATGAAACATGGGAAAATCCATGCATATTGATAGACATAGACTCCCTGTATCCGAAAAGCACATGCACCTCAACCGATTTAAACCAATTCGCGAATTATACGGTTTTTAACTTCTATGTTTTTTCTTTGATTGTAATTTCAATATTACTCTCTACTTCTTATTTCTATTGCTTATCACAGAAAGCAAATATACTTTCACGATGACTGATTACTTTTCCCGTAGAAGTTAAAGCAAAATACTTCAGGATTTGGATCGAAATTTAGCGAAATAATAGAATAACTCCCAACATTTATTTTTTCAGATTTTTCGTATTTAACCAAAAATATATTTTTGATATAATTTCCAACAATAAGTTTCCGTTTTTTGTTGTTGCTGTAATATGCTAGTTATAAACGCGATCTTTATAATTTTGGTCTCACGTTTTTCTACGCGTTGTCTAGATTCTGTACGTATTTTTAAATTATTTTTTTTAGAGATTTTTTGGACTCTGATTTAGAATAAATAAAATTTATTCCAAGATTTCTTCAATATTTTTTGATTTTCCGCGAAAATAAAAATAAATTTAGCAACTATTTTAGCATCTAAAGATAGATATCAAATGCTGCTAACGATTCATATATATGTACATGTTCTTATTACAACACAATAGGCATTTTGAAAAATTTTTTCTTTACAAGAGAGTAAAACCGCATATAACTTTTGAGTGCAGCATCCAATTTTGTGAACGCGAACAGATTTGAAACCACGATTTTTTCGTAACCCATGTACCAAAAATGGCGGATGTGCTCGCAAAAAAAGTTTTTAATTTTTTTTCTATGTAATTGTAAAGGAAATTTGAAATTTACCATGGTAATATTCAAAAATGTTTTACAATCGTTGAAGTTGAGGTTCACCATTTAATAAGTCGCGAACTGTCAATATATTTTATACAATATGAATATATTTATATTATTTGAAGTGTTTTAGCCGGGGTCGCATAAAATGAACCATAACAAATAATTTATGTGGAAGCTGTGTTGGTGGTAATATTAAAAAATGGATAAAAATGTGTTGAAATTTACAAGTTTTTTTGTGTTCTTTCTTGATTTCTGGTCAAACCACGGAAAATTCAGACCTGAGCTCAAAGAAGGAATTGAAGAATACCCCTTGGGCAACATGGTTCTAATGTATGACTTTTCGATATATACACTACATCCCCCTAAAATCGATGCTGACATTTTGAAGTTTTGAAATCTGGGTTTTTTTTAATTTTTCTTATAATTGGAGGGCGCAACCAGAGAATTACCCAAACTATCTATTGGATTGTAGAACTCGTGATTCCACGTCGTTTGATGTATATCTCATGAGTGTGCTTCAAAAAGCTCCCTAGTAATAGGAGTCCAAAGGCGAAATTTTGGTGCGTAAATTTTCTTAAAAAACCTATTTTTTGGCTTCAAAATTTACAACTGTGACTCAGGTACCCTTGAACCCCGCGTGATTTTAGTTTTTTTACGCGCCGGATCTAATGAACCCTTCCGCTTTCAAATCCATCCACTAAAACGGCGGATATAGATACCTTGAAAGTAGGAAATTCTGCAAAATTATATTTGGATGATTCCGCGCATTGAACCGCGATTTTCTTTAGTTATTTTTACATAAATGGAATCCTTTATACGCGATTATATTATTTTCCAAAACCGTGTGGCATAAATTACCGAGATTCTGGAGTAATATTCGTATTTCGTATAAAATAGAATTTGGTAGCACATCCGCGGTTCTTGACGAATTTGCTTAAAATTTGTTATAATGACGTATTTTTTATAGGCGGTCACTGAAATCGGATGCGCCTTATAATCGTATGTACATCGCGCAATTTTTACCCACATAAAGGTTTTTTGAACAGTAAGGTGCAGCTGACGGCACACTTTGGCCGCTGGATGAAAAGTGGAAAAATCGCTACATATTGATAGAGATGCACTTGCTGTATCTGAAAAGCGCATGCGCCTTAACTGATTTCAACGAATTCGCGAATTATACGTTTTGTAACTTTTATGTTTTTTCTTTGGTTGTAATTTAAATATTACTTTCTATTTCATAATCCTATTGTTTATCAAAGTAATCAAATACACTTTCGGGTTTGTCATCGCATTTTTCCTGAAGAAGTTTCAATGAAGTCCGTCAGTCCTTGCACCGAAATTTAGGGAAATAGTAGAATAACTCCCAAAAATGTTTTTTTCTATTTTTCGTATTAAACAAAAAAATATATTTTTGAAATAATATTCCAACAATAAGTTTTCTTCTTTTGTTGTTGCTGTAATACGTCAGTTTTAAATCCTATCGTTAAAATGTTGGTCTCATATTTTTCCACGCGTTGTCAAGAATCTGTACGTATTTTTAATTTATTTTTTTCGAGTTTTATTTGGACTCTAAATTAGAATAAATTAAATTTACTCCAAGATTTTTTCAGTATTTCTTGATTTTCCGCGAAAATAGAAATACATTTAGTAAATATTTAGGCATCTACGGATAGATATTAAATGCTGTTAACGCTTTATATATACATTTTCTTATTACAGCAAAAATGGAATTTTTAAATATTTGTTCTTTATAAGGGAATAAAACCGCCCATAACTTTGGAGCGCAACATCCAATTTTGTGAACGCGAACAGATTTAAAACCATGATTTTTTTCTTAATCTATGTTCCAAAAATTGCGGATGTGCTCGCAAAAATTTTTGTAACATTTCTTCCAATGGAATTGCAAAAGAAATTTGAAATTTACCATATACACTTTCATACGGGCAAAATGTGCCTTATCGAAATAATGGTTTTAGACCCCAAGTATGTTTGGACGAAATGAGTTTCAGACAATTTGGAGTCGATTGAGCAATGTCCGTCCGTCTGTCTGGCTGGCTGGAGCGCACGATATCTCTCGAACGGATCAACCGATTCGATCCAAAATTTGGCTTTCGTAATATTTTGTCCAAACTTAGTTTATGTTCGAAGATGGGCTATATCGGTCCACTCCTTCCGGTACCTCCCCCACAAATGTTCGAAAATGTTCGGAAAATTTGTGCGCACGATAACTCTTGAAGGAAGTTACCAATTTTACCCATACTTTGCACATCGTGTAATTTCTACTAAACTTAGATGAGATTCCAAAATGGACAAAATTTCGGATAAGTTCAGATTAGGACCTGCTCTCGAATCGCTTCGATTTTTGTTGCCACAACTTGTATTCATTGCGCCCCATACGTTGGTACAAGTTTCATCAGGGGCAAGTCCATACTTCCTGAGAAAATAGCCTGAAAGATGCAAAAAGCCCCTATAACACCGTGTGTAGTGGATGGAGAGCAATATAACTCTCGAACGGATTTTGGGTCCAAAATTTGGCCTTCGTAATATTTTGTCCAAACATAGTTTAAATTCGAAGATAAACCATATCGGTCCACTCCTTCAGGTACCCTCCACCCTCCTCCAACAAAAGTTCAAAAATGTTTGGAAATATTGTGCGCACAAAAACTCTTGAAGGGAGTGACCGATGTAATCCATACTTTGCACATCCTAATATATCTACCAGATATAGATCAGGTTCGAATATGGACTATATTTGTCCACTCCTTAGGGTACTAATCACACAAAATTTCGGATAAGTTCACTTTAAGACCTGCTCTCGAATCACTTTGATTTTTCTTAAAGCAACTTGCATTCGCTGACCCAATTACGACGCTAAAAGTTTTTTTTTTCAGGAGCAAGTCCATACTTCTTAAGAAAACAGCCTGAAATGTGTAAAAAACCCCTATGGCACCATATCTTCGGTGTCATGCTTAACTGTTCCATACGCCATTTTTGACATTTTGCGTTACAGGTACCTTTCAAAGTTTTCAACCCTGCTCTTTCTGAATTTCTAGTCGGTTTTCCTCAATCTCTTATAGTTTTCGAGATATAGAAATGTCAATATGTTCCATATCCACTGTGGACGCAAAAAATCTGCTTAATTAAAATGGAATAATTAGGGTCCTTTCACAATTTTAGGTGGAACAACTTTTCCACAAAGGATAGAATCCTACTGCCTCCCACTATTGCTTAAATTACACTGTGAGCACAAATGTTTTGGGGCAGAGATATTTCCTTTTGAAGATGAAAGTTCGACTCACGGCGCATCTGTCCTTCGGGGTTTTTAATATACACACACCAAGGTATATTAAAAACCCCGAAGGACAGATGCGCCGTGAGTCGAACTTCCGCGTTATGGCGTGATGAAGGTTTTACATGAGACCCTGTAAGCCATCATGAATTAGCATTATATCTTTGTTTGTTGTTTTTGTAGAGCACTTAAGCAACAGTGAACAAAGATATAACGCTAATTCCTGATGGCCCACAGGGTCCTCTAACAAAAATTTCATCACGCCATAACGCGGAAGTTCGACTCACGGCGGATCTGTCCTTCGGGGTTCATAATATACTCACCAAGGCCTTTCTTCCCCAAGAGGAATTTTCCGTGCCCCAGACTTTCACCTCCATTTTGTTGCACAGTGTTATCTAATCTAATCTAAAAAATGTGTTCAGCTAGGTGAAAGGTACCACTAACGGGGCTATATCAAAGAGTCAACCTATCTTTAAATTTTGTGGGCGGAAAAGTTTTATAGCTGCAGGGAACTTCAAGAGTCAAATTGAGGGTAGTTTCATCAAAACAATGTAGACCCTCAAAAATGGACCAATGTTGATGAATTTTAGTGAAGAAATTTCATGACCACTGAAAATTCCCGAAAATTGGGAGGTACAGTTATATGGGGGGATATCAAAACCTGGACCTATATTGACGATTATTTTTGAATAGACAAAATTGTAGCTAAAATTCTCAAAATACCGATCATTACAGCTAGTTCGGTTAAAAATTTCAGCTAAAATTCTCAAAATACCGAAAATCGGGTGCTACCGTTATATGGGGGCTATACCAAAACATGGACCTGTGTTGACGATGTTTCGTTGGAGATGTTTTATTACCACTGAAAAAACTGTAGTTAAAATTCTGAAAATACCGAAAATCGGGGGGTACCGTTATATGGGGGCTATACCAAAACATGGACCTATGTTGACGATGTTTGGTGGAGATGTTTCATGACCACTGAGAACCTCAAATGTCAAATTACAGCTAGTTCGGTTACAAATTGTAGCAAAAATTCTCAAAATACCGAAAATCGGGAGGTACCGATATATGGGGGCTATACCAAAACATGGACCTATGTTTAAGATGTTTCGTGGAGATGCTTCATGACCACTGAGAACCTCAAATGTCAAATTAAAGCTAGTTCGGTTACAAATTGTGGCTAAAATTCTCAAAATACCGAAAATCGGGAGGTACCGTTATATCGGGGCTATACCAAAACGTGGACCTATGTTGACGATGTTTGGTGGAGATATTTCATGGCCACTGAGAACCTCAAATGGCAAATAACAGCTAGTTCGGTTAATTTTTGTAGCTAAAATTCTCAAAATACCGAAAATCGGGAGGTACCGATATATGGGGGCTATACCAAAACATGGACCTATGTTGACGATGTTTCGTGGAGATGTTTCATGACCACTGAGAACCTCAAATGTCCAATTGCAGATAGTTCAGTTAAAAATTGTGGCTAAAATTCTCAAAATACCGAAAATCGGGAGGTACCGTTATATGGGGACTATACCAAAACATGACCTATGCCCATATCCTTTGGGATATAAGTTTGTTTATCACTAGGAACCCTAAGTGCCAAATATAGCTAATTCGGTCTGCAAATATGGCGAAAAACGTCAAAATACCTCAAATCCGGAGGAACCGTTATATGGGGGCTATACCAAAACGTGGACCGATATAGCCCATCATCGAACTGGACCTGCCTGCAAACAAAAGACGCATTTTCCCAAAATTTCAGCGTTATATCTCCATTTTTTGGATGCTAGAGTGATTACCACAGACGGACGGACGTGCACAGATCGTCTTAGAATTTTATCCTGATCAAGAATATATATACTTTATAGGGTCGCAAATGATTACTTCGATGTGTTACAAACGGAATGACAAACTTAATATACCCTCCATACTATGGTGGAGGGTATAAAAATAAGCTAATAAAAATTATATTTTGCGAAAGTGGAGGAGTCCACTCCTTAAATAAATATAAAAGAAACATATAACAATGGTCCCTAAAGCATTTATTTTCTACTGCAACTGTTTTACTGAAGCCCCTGAATTTTCAGCTCTACATCAGCACTTCACATAACGGCGGTGGAACACAATTGATTAAAAGTTTGTTTGTTAAAATGTGACAACAAGTGTTCCATGTGACACAAATTGCCAAAAACATGAAAAAAATATCCTATGGAACAAATCTACAACCTTTTGCATTTATAAAAATTTACCATAACTTATAGACTATTACAGTATCTGACTTTCCTAACATATTCTTTCAGTTTAGTTAAGTAGAACTGAGCTTTTAAAGTATTGGATTTTTGCACCACATCTAGCCTGTGTGGACTAAAACATTAACTTGAGTTTTTCTCGAAACAGGCAAATGGCGTATGGAACACTTAAGCATGACACCGACGATATGTAGTGGCTGAAGAGCATGAAGACAATGCCGGTCCACAAATTCCAGTACTTCTCCCGAATATTTAAAAAGTGTCACTTAAAAGGTATGCACGATATCTCTTGAACAAATTTGATCCAAACTTTGTATCTGCTAATATTTGGCAAAATTTAGTTTAACTTCAAAAATGAAGGTATCTTTGGGTACCTCCCCCACAAAAGTTCAACATTTGTGTCTAATTCAGTTTAAGGTCTGTTCGAAGATCCTTTGGAAATGTATACCGATGCTGTTCGTTGTGGTCCTGTATACAACGATATTATGTTTTCCGTGGACAAGTCCATGCTTCCTGGCATTGTGGTCCAAAAGTTATACGATGACACACTGAAATGACTAGTGGGCGCGATATCTATCGAATAGTTATGACTCTCAAAATAAGATCCACTTCTATAATGGCATATGTCGGTCCATTCCTTTAAGTACCTCCTCTGCAACACTTTTGAATTTTAATCGTAATTCACATTTTCGTCGCCAAGTTCAAATGTCCAAAAAGCCAGAAAATACTGAAAAGACCCCAAATACGCTCGATCTGACCGTAGATGAAAGTTTCAGTTCAAATAGGCTGAGGGTATATCTCTGTCGGCAAAGCCGACTGATGCTTTTTTACTTGTTGAACAAAACTTTTACTTCGTGCATTTGTCAGTATTGAACTATAACTGAGATCACTAGCGTGATTAAGGTTACACTACCCACAATTAAAACTGAGAGATCCATGTATATACTAGGCTGTAACTCTGTTATCTGACCACGTACATAAACATAATTAGCATCAATGGAAAGGTCAAGCGTTCCTCTTCTAAATATAACTTACATGGGTTTGACATAGTTTCCGGAAATAAAGATATTGTCATTTCACAAAAAACTTTACTAATTTTCACGCAAAAGTTCTGGTCATTTTAACCCGCTTTATATTATCTGATCATCACGTTAAACCGCAAGCTACTTCTCTGTTGTAAACACAAACCTTACATAAAATTTCGCGCCGATCAGACTACCATTACGACCTACAGAGTCGCTACAAAATTAGATAAAAATTTTGTTTTTATTCCATTTCATCCCTTAGATATTTCAGGATCATCGCCAAAAACTATAGCGGTCTGGTCTGAACCCGACCTCCATACAAAATTTCGTGAAGATTGGTCCACAATTACGGCCTGTAGCGTGATTAAAAATTTTAATGGACGGACAAACATACATCTCAAAATCGCTTTATCTCGTCGATATATGAATTTTGGTATACCACATGGGGGGTCTACGACGAATATTTCGCGGTTTTTAATGAATTTTTCGAAAAACGAACTTGTAATACCCTTTCCACATTGTGACGTAGGATATAAATATTGTATTCAATGATCTGCTTATTCGACCTTTGATATTATAACACATTACCTATTATGTGGTGAGGGTATTACAAATTCGTTTTGGTTTTGGTTCGTAAACCCGCTTTTATACAAGCTACATCCTGTGTATCACTCAGCTGTGTACCAGAACGATGGATACAAATGTTTCATTTAAAATCCACAAGCATTTAAGTATTTCATTCACAAAATGTCGACAACAATAAATTATGCAGAGTTAATAGCGGCCAATTTCAATGGTTAATTGATTTAATAATCTTTTGGCCTAAATACATCGACACTTTATGGTCAAAGTTACGATGCAGCGATGATGAAGGCGATACTGATGTCAAGGACATAACATAACTGGTTCATGACATCGACAATATTATGAACATCCTCACGAACATCACCATCTTCATAGTGAACTCATTTGAGATGTGCTTTTACCACCACAAGAAGCAGGATTTGTGCAAGGAATTTTAAATGAGAAACCCCTACCACAAAGAAAATGATGACGATGGAGAATTGTGTTGGAAGCAATGACAGCCACACACACTGAGACGCACCATGTGATTACTTAATATTATTTCGCTTTTATTTATTTTTCATCATTGTTGTTCACTTCTATGGTGTTGTCTCCATCTTCTTCGGTGCCTGTCTGTGGACATTTTTCGCTTTTATATTGCTTATTCTAGCATGGTGACTGACCAGCAGCAACCTTACCTTTGAGAATAGCAAAGAAAAATGAGACTTATTGACAACTGAGACGGCAAATGATACAAAATTAAACCTACAACACTGTTTTTTTTGACATTTCAAAGGATGCAAAGAAATAACCTTTGGGTTTGAGAGCATTTTAAATGAATGGCCCTGAGTATGGGTTATTGGTTAAAAATAGTGGGTTATAAAGGTTATTAAAGAGGAAATATTCTCAAGAGAAAATATTGGTATCTAAATTGTATGTTGGCTATAGCACTAAAAATGTCATTCACTGATGTGTTTATGTGTTCTTTGTGGGGGGTATTATAACTTGATTTTTGTTTAAAGAGTTGTTAGCAAATTAAAATAATGGTCGTATACATAGCAAAATTAATGTCTCCATGTGCTGAATCGTTCAGGCAATGAATGTCGTCCGTCCGCCTATCCATCTGCACCTTGTAATCACTCAAAAGGTCGCAATTTTGATCGATCCTTTCAAAATTAGTTGTGGAGATGAAGGTCCAAAAACCGAGTAAGTCTTATAGTCAAGAACATGTGGTATTAGTCGATCATGGATGTTCTCTAGAATGTGACGTAGAGTGAACCTTTGCTCTGTCGTAGATTTTCAAGGTATGACCCAATTTTTCCATTGACCATAGATTTTACCCATTCACACAGTACGTTCGAATTTATGAGCGCTTGGTAGGAGACTGTAGCTGTCACAAACCGTCTTGTCTTCTCGCTTGTGGCCAGAGTGAATAGTTCATTCCTCCAGTCCAATTTTGCTAATCAAATCATGAATACTGCTTATCAGTACGTCGCACTGAAATTAAATCGTTCGGCAGACAGTCAATCGCCCGGAAGAAGGTACAGGAACGGTGACATAAACTTTTAGCCGATTATTATTCCCTACACCACAATGTATAAAAGGTATTATAAGTTTGTTTTTCGAACCGCGAAATATTCGATGCAGACCACCCATGTGGTACACCAAAATTCATATCTCGACGAGATAAAGCGATTTTGATATGGACCAATTATGGACCAATCTTCACGAAATTTTGTAGGGAGGTCGGGCTTAGACCAGAATATACGCCTATACATAGGCGATGATCGTTATATATTTAGCGGGTGAAATGGATCAAAAACAAAATTGTTATCCAATTTTTTAGCGGCTCTGTAGGTCGGATTATCACCTGTATCACTGCTTATAAAACAATGATATTTACGGTGCACCCTCACTAACATTAAATGAAAACCGCTAACGCCTGGGAAGTTTTTGCGGATTCTGAAACAGCAATGTTCATAAATGAGAAGAATCCCAAAACAACAAAAAATCGATGGAGGGATTTAGATTTTCAGGATTCCCCATAAGATGGCATCTATTTATGTAAAATACCTATGAGAAGTCTTTTATCTATAAATGATCTCCATAGGAGTTCCTGGAAAATCCCGATAAGAAGTCTTTCATCTATTGAAGAAACCATTTATGTAATAGACATAAAAACGTACGAATTTAAGTAAAACACGGTGTGCCTTAACCAAGTTTAAATGGAAGGTGCTTACACCTGAGAAGTTTTTGCAGATTCTGAAACTACAATGCTCATAGATGAGAAATATCAAGAAACAAAAAAAATTGCAGGTGGGATTTTCAAACAAATCGCGATTTATGTTAACATTTTTAGCGGTTTTTTAGGTTTTCACGATTTTGCTGGGGAACCGCGGGTCCTATGTAAATGGGTCTAAAAAAAATGTTGTAGCTGTGAAAATTTTCCACAAGATTTACTTTTATGATACCTTCGTAGGTTTTACCGTTTTTGAGATATAGAAGTTCAAATTGAGACAATACGCTGACTGTATCGCCATTACTGCAATTTCACAAATTAAATTTATTTATCTTGAAAATGGTACAACCAAGGAACACATAAATCATCCAATCTTGTAGAGAATTTTCACAGCTTCAAATTTTTCTTTAGTCTCATTTTGATATGAATGGCGGTTTTCAAGCAAAATCTTGAAGACTTAAGATAAAAACCTAAAAATTTTAACTGAACCTCTATATCTCAAAAGTGGTAAAACCTACGAAAAAACCTAAAGGTCAGTCTTGTAGAGAATTTTCACAGCTACAACATTTTCTTCAGACTCATTTCTATACGACTTGCGGTTTCCAAGCAAAATCGTGAAAACCTAAAACCTAAAACAAAATAAAAAATCGCGATTTATTTAAAAATCCCTCCGGCGATTTATTCTGTTTTTTTTATTTTTCTTATCTATGAACATTGGTGTTTCAGAATCCGCGAAATCTTCCCATGTGTTAGCGGTTTTCATCAAAAGTTAGTTAAGGCGCACTGAGCATGATATTGTTTTATAAGGAGGCGATACAGTCAGAGCATTGTCTCAATTTTAACTTCTATATCTCAAAAACGGTCAAACCTACGAAAATATCATAAAGGAGAATTTTTACAGCTACAACATTTTCGTTAGGCTCATTTACGTAGGACTCGCGGTTTCCACTCAAAATCGTGAACACCTAAAGAACGCCTAAAAATGTGAACTTAATTCGCGATTTATTTGAAAATCCCTTCGGCGATTTTTTTGTTTCTAGATATTTCTCATCTATGAGCACTGTAGTTTCAGAATCGGCAAAAACTTCCCAGGTGTAAGCACCTTCCATTTCAATTTGGTTAGGGCTCACCGTGAAAAGCCTTTTCAGGATCGTGAATTGAAAAATAACATCCTCCATCAATGCAGTTGTTCCTTAAAACGAATATTGAAAAATTTCCTACAAACTGCCAAGATTTTTCTTTAAATGAAGTCTTTTTGCTATTTGTAGACGGAATATATATAACTTGACTTGGGTATAGCCCTCCCTCATGATACTTACTTACTTACCTAGCTGGCCCATTACAGAACATTTGTTCTATAGGCCAAACTAAGAAAAGATCTCCAATTCTCTCTATTTGTTGCTTCACTTTCTGGAATACCGCGCCTTTTCATCTCATCATCCACTTGTTTGCGCCATCTATTCCTTGGCCTGCCAATTCTGCGTGCACCGCCAAGCGGTCCGTGTTTATACACCATTTTAGCGGGGTCATCATCGCTCATTCATATGATATGGCCTAGCCAACGCAATCGCTGCATCTCGATACGTTTAACAATATTGATGTCGTTGTACAGCAGATACAGCTCGTGGTTCATGCGACGTCGATATTCACCGTCAACGCAGATTGGTCCGTAGATCTTTCGAAGAATTTTTCTCTCAAACACACCAAGCACTGCCATGTCTGCTTGCGCAAGTACCCAGGCTTCGGAGCCATACATCAGCACGGGTAGTATCAGTGTTTTGTAGAGCGTTATTTTTGTTTGACGAGATGTGGCTTTGTTTTTGAACTGCTTACTTAAACCAAAGTAGCATCTGTTGGCCAATACAATTCTTCTTTTTATATCACAACTGATGTCGTTTGTTGTGTTTACGGAGGTGCCGAGGTAGACGAAGTCTTTTTTCTTTTCACCGTTTACCGCCAGACCCACTTTAGCAGATTCTCCTTCGACCTTGATAAAGGTATCAGTTACTTCTTTTACTGATCGGCCTATGATGTCTATATCATCAGCATAAGCAAGTAACTTGTGACTATTGGTGTGGATTGTGCCACTCCTTTGACGTTTGCCTCTCGTATAACCTTTTCCAGCAGGATGTTAAAGAGATCACACGAAAGGCTGTCTCCTTGTCTGAAACCTCTTTTGGTACCAAACTCTCCGTTCTTTCCTATTTTAATTGAGGACCTCGTGTCAGTTATAGTCATTTTGCAAAGACGGATGAGCTTTGCGGGGATACCAAATTCAGACATGGCTTGGAATACCTTTGAACGCAGCGGGCTGTCGAAGGCTGCTATATAATCGACAAAAAGGTGGTAGGTGTCGATCTGCATCTCTTGGGTCTTCTCCAGGATTTGCCGCAGGGTAAATATCTGGTCAATGGTGGACTTGCCAGGTCTAAAGCCGCATTGATATGGTCCAATTATCTCGTTGACCATAGGCTTTAGTCGTTCGCACAATATCCCTGACACGATCTTGTAGGCAATAGGGAGTAGACTTATGCCCCTATAGTTAGAGCATACAATCTTATCTCCTTTCTTGTGGACGGGACATAGGATGATCAGGTTCCAATCGTCGGGTACGCGTTCTTCCTGCCAGATGGTGCTAACTAGCTGATGAATACACCTTGTCAGCGTATCGCCTCCGGTTTTGAACAGCTCGACTGGTAAGCCATCGGCTCTTGCTGCCTTATTATTCTTCAGCCGATTTATTGCTGTCTTTACCCCATCTTGGCTGGGCGGTATACATTCAATACCATCTTCTGGGATTGGGACTGTGGTATCTTCGTCGTCTTCACTGCTATTGGATACCAACAGATTTGAAAAATGTTCTTTCCATATCCTGAGTACACTATCTGTATCAGTTACCAAATTACCTTGCTGGTCTCTACAGGAGGATGTGCCTGTACCAAAGCCATCAGTTTGATGCTTGACTCTTTGGTAGAATTTTCGGACTTCATTCTGGCTCCTGTACATCTCGATTTTTTCACACTCCCGCTTTTCCATCTCTCTCTTTTTCCTGCGGAAAAGACGTTTCTCCTCTCTCCTTTTCTCCCTGTATCTCTCTCGTGCGCTACGCGTTGCTACGGATTGTAAAGTAGCCCTATATGCCGCATTTTACTCTTCGGTGGCAGGACGACACTCCTGATCATACCATGGATTCCTTGCTGGAGGTCTCTGGTATCCAGTTATGGATTTTGGCTGTTTGCATGGAGTGGGCAATGCTTTGCCATTGCGCTGATATGTTATCGGGACAAGGAGTGCTCGCGTTAAGCAATTGGGCCAGTTGAGTGGAATATGCTGTGGCTATCTGTTGTGTTTGCAGCATATCGATGTCCAACTTCCGCGTTGTGTCTGTTCGTGCTTTATTTGCAACGTTTAGACGGGTGCGTACCTTTGCTGCAACAAGGTAGTGGTCCGAATCAATGTTTGCGCCTCGGAACGATCGTACATCCAACACGCTGGATGAATGTCTTCCATCTATCACAACATGATCAATTTGATTACTTGTTCTTTGATCTGGAGACAGCCAGGTGCCCTTATGAATATCGAGATGATTAAATCTGGTACTGCTAACTACCATGTTTTTTGCAGCTGCAAAGTCTATCAGCCTCATACCATTGTCAGATGTTTCACTGTGGAGGCAGAATTTCCCAACTGTTTGTCCAAAGATATTCTCCTTTCCAATTTTGGCGTTAAAATCGCCTAGAATGATTTTAATGTCATGGGCAGGGCAACTGTCATATGTTTCTTCTAAGCGCTCGTAAAATATATCTTTGGTCTGTTCGTCCTTTTCTTCAGTGGGAGCATGAGCGCAAATAAAGCTGATGTTGAAAAATTTAGGTTTTATTCGAATTGCAGCAAGTCTTTCATTCACTGGAGTGAAGCTGGATACCAGATGTTTTAGTCTCCGACTAACTACAAATCCGCAACCAAACTCATGCTTTACATCATGGCAGCTATAATACAGTGCGTCACCTTTAGGTGTTGTTGTGACGCCTTTCCCAATCCATCGTATTTCCTGTATGGCAGTAATATCGGCCTTGTACTTTTCAAGTACGTCTGCCAATGCAAAGACTGCACCTTCTCTATAAAGAGTGCGAACATTCCAGGTGCAGATTCGCAGATCATGGTCCTTAAAACGTTTGCGTGGTTCGTCAACTTTAGAGGGGGTTGTTTTTCTTTTCTTTCGTTTTTTCATAGTATGCTGTTTTTTCTAGGGGAGGGTTACTAACCCGACGCCCAAACCCAAGTTTTTAACGTTCTTATGGGAGAACGCGCGGCACATGTTAACTCACTACCTTCAACGGGTGTTAAAGGCAGATCCCCAGGTGACACCACGGGGAGGTCAGTGTCCACTTGATATGAAAGAGGGACCAAGATAAATCCTGGGCTTGGCCATGTTAAAACCGGTCAGGACCGTTGCTTGGTATCTTCCATCCCCTACGTCACCCCCTCCCTCATGATAGAGTATTTAATATTTTTTCTGGTCGAACAAAATATTTACTTGTAGTAGCTATTTTTTCCTATTTTTTTCTACAAACATTGTGTTTTTGGAGGATGCAGCATAATGACAGCCGGATGACATGAACTTCAAAGAAATAAAGTTCACCATAAATTTACGTGCATGACCCTATCTTGGCATGTCATTAAGAAAATGTAACGCCTTTCTTTGCAATATCCAGCATGGTTGGCACGAAGGCAGCTGCTGGATACAGGGGATATACATACCAATAGAATATCAAAAAAAGAACATAACTAAAAACCGAAGGAAACATTGACATGAAACAGAGCCACAGTAGCAGCAGCAACATCTTTGGCCGTGTCAGATCACGTCAATGGTGTGCAGCAGCACACAACAACTGTGAAGGTGTAGCGCTTGTTCGACAATTCTTGCAACAATAATGAAATGAACAAAGCTAAAAAGGGAAAAACACAACTTCGACTACACTTTTGCTCTGGGGTAGATAATATCATAATTTATGCACGACCATAACGATGACGTTGAAGAAGATAATGGCGTTGGCGATGCAGATGAATGCAATGACAATGTTGCCGATGACAACTTCCAGGGAGTATAAAAAAAGAAAACACGTCGAAATAGCAACGTTGTTAACATTATATATTCCTATTTTTTTTTTTGCTTTTCTATTTTTTATCTTTTGCTAATTTTCCAAACTTCTTCAACGCTTTTAAATCGGGAGTTTTTATGTCCTTGCGGACATTTGTCAATGACTATTTTTATGCTTAAAATTGGCGTATAATTTTATTTTTTGATTTTGTTGTGTGCATGTATGGGTAGTATATATAACACGGTGCGCCTTAACTAATTTTAAATAGAAAGGAACTTACACCTGGGAAGTTTTTGTAGCTGTGAAAATTCTCCACAAGATTGACCTTTATGATATTTTTGTAGGTTTTACCGTTTTTGAGATATAGAAGTTCAAATTGAAACAATGCAGAGACTGTACCGCCTCCTTATAAAACAATGTCATTACTGCAATTTCCCAAATTAAACTTATATATCTTGAAAGTGGTACAACCTAGGAAAAAATAGATCATCCAGTCTTGTAGAGAATTTTCAAAGCTTCAACATTTTCTTTAGTTCCATGTTGATATGACTTGCGGTTTCCAAACAAAATCTTGAAGACTTAAGATAAAAACCTAAAAATTTGAACTGAACCTCTATATCACAAAAATGCTAAAACCTACGAAAAAAACCTAAAGGTCAGTCTTGTTGAAAATTTTCACAGCTACAACATTTTCTTTAGACTCATTTCGATACGACTTACGGTTTCCAAGCAAAATCGGGAAAACCTAAGAAAACCCTAAAATTGTTAATTTTGATCGCGATTTATTTAAAAATCCCTCCGCGAAATCTTCCCATGTGTAAGCGGTTTTCATCAAAAGCTAGTTAAGGCGCACTGAGCATGATATTGTTTTATAAGGAGGCGAAACAATCAATGCATTGTATCAATTTGAACTTCTATATCTCAAAAACGGTAAAACCTACGAAAATATCATTAAGGTCAATCTTGTGGAGAATTTTCACAGCTACAACATTTTCTTTAGGCCCATTTACATAGGACCCGCGGTTCTCCAGCAAAACCGTGAAAACCTAAAGAACCCCTAAAAATGTTTACTTAAATCGCGATTTGTTTGAAAATCACTCCTGCGATTTTTTTGTTTCTTTTTCATCTATGAGCATTGTAGTTTCAGAATCTGCAAAAACTTCCTAGGTGTAAGGACCTTCCATTTAAATTTGGTTAAGGCACACCGTGATAAGTGTTTAAACTTCGTTAAACAATTTGTAATTTGATATCTTTAAGTAAAATAATTTTCAGGAAGTATCTCGGTTACGAGATCCAACAAGATGTCATTTTTCTGGTACCGCAGGTTTTATACATATTGAAGACCCCCTTAGAGATCTTATATCCGTAGAAGACCTCCATAGAATGTCATCTATATATTGAATATGTCCAAAGGTGGAGGTATGTATATAAAAGACAGTGTTAGTAAGTCTTCCATCTATAAACAGGTCTCCTATTTATAGATAAGTATTCTATTTATAGGTGATCTACTGTCTTTATAGACTCCTATAAGAAGGCTTTAATTTATAGTAGGCTAAATAGGATGTCCTTTACCTATGCAAGGTATATATGCGACCCCTATAGGTGGTATTCTGCCTATAAACTTCCTTAGGAGGTCCATTGTCAATATTAGGAGGTCTTATACGTATCGAAGATCCCATTAGGTGGTTTTCTACCTATTGAAAAGGAGACCGCATAAGCTATCTGTTATTAAAAGATAATCTCCATAAATGGTCTTCTATCTACACAATACCTCCATAGAATATACATATATTATCAATGAAACCACCTGCATAGAGAATGTTTTATCTACAACTATAAGGGGTCTTCTATCTACTAAGACCTCCTTCATGGGATGTAGATGAGGTTTAATATATAGCTTTTATCTATAGGGAATAGCCCCCTTATGGTCTCCTATCTATAGCAGACCCCCATAAGAGGTCGGTTTCCTATTCATAAGACATCTTATATCAATAGAAAAGAAGGGAGCTTCGTTTAATAGAGCATACAAATAGCAACATCGCAAACTTGGGACCCCGCCTGCTTACGTCCCTGCTCCATATAAGGTTTTTTTTTATAGAAGATTCTAACAGCGAACCTCATCCTGCTCATTGCTTAATCGCTTCGCATAAGCTGGGAAGTAAGGTCAAGCTGCAAATATTCCACCAGCTGGAATATGGCTAGCCTGGAAATTTCTGCTACCCGAATAACATACGTATTAGACATCAGACCCAGCGACACGATGGAAATGAAAAGCTAACGAAACCCCTTGTTGAGAAGTTATACATGGCTGAAATACTCAGGAATTGTCGCCAACATTACACCGTTGAAATTTTGATGAATCGAACCACAGATCTTCTGGGTGCAAGGTGGGTGTGCATACCATTGCACCACGGTTCGACCTTTTAATAATCGGTAGGTACAACCTACCGCAGAAAAACTTCTCTTGCTTAAAAAAAATTTCTGAAATACTACCCTCATAAAGAATATCACACAATACTGTGTAGAAATATACAACACTTACAAAAATAAACTGTGTAAAACTATTCAAACAATCACATAGAAAAAACACAACTTTTTAGTAAATTTGTATATTTATATCATTTTACAATATCGCAGGTTTACTTTCTGTTACTGCGTTTTTTATTTGGAAAACCTTTTTAGCATTTCCAATCCGTTTTTATACCCTCCACCATAGTATGGAGGGTATATTAAGTTTGTTTTTCCGTTTGTAACGCATTGAAATACTCATTTGCGACCCTATAAAGTATATATATTCTTGATCAGGGTAAAATTCTAAGTCGATCTGAGCACGTCCGTCCGTCCGTCTGTGGTAATCATTCTAGCATCCACAAAAATGGAGATAGGACGCTGAAATTTTGGGAAAATGCGTCTTTTGTTTGCAGGCAGGTCAAGTTCGATGATGCTATATCGGTCCACGTTTTGGTATAGCTCCCATATAACGGTACCCCCCGATTTACTGTATTTTGACGTTTTTAGCTACATTTTTAGACCGATTTGGCTATTATTTGACATTTAGGGTTCTTAAGTGTCAGTAAACATATATAACAAAACTTGTGGACATAGGTCCACGTTTTGGTATAGCCCCCATATAACGGTACCCCCGATTTGCGGTATTTTGACGTTTTTAGCTACATTATCAGACCGATGTAGCTATAATTTGACATTTAGGGTTCTAAAGTGTTAATAAACTTATATATTAGAAGCTGTGGACATAGGTCCACGTTTTGGTATAGCCCCCATATAACGGTACCCCCCGATTTACGGTATTTTGACGGTTTTAGCTACATTTTCAGACCGATGTAGCTATAATTTGACATTTAGGGTTCTTAAATGTCAATAAACTTATTTAACAAAACTTGTGGACATAGGTCCACGTTTTGGTATAGCCCCCATATAACGGTACCCCCGATTTGCGGTATTTTGACGTTTTTAGCTACATTTTCAGACCGATGTAGCTATAATTTGACATTTAGGGTTCTTAAATGTCAATAAACTTATAGAACAAAAGTTGTGGACATAGGTCCACGTTTTGGTATAGCCCCCATATAACGGTACCCCCCGATTTACGGTATTTGTACGGTTTTAGCTACATTTTCAGACCGATTTGGCTATAGTTTGACATTTAGGGTTCTTAAGTGTTAATAAACAAATATAACAAAAGTTGTGGACATAGGTCCACGTTTTGGTATAGCCCCCATATAACGGTACCCCCCGATTTATGGTATTTTGACGTTTTTAGCTACATTTTCAGACCGATTTAGCTATCAATTGACATTTAGGGTTCTTAAATGTCAATAAACTTATATAACTAGTGGACATAGGTCCATGTTTTGGAATAGCCCCCATATAACGTTACCGCCCGATTTCAGGTATTTTGAGAATTTTACCAACAAGTTTTAACCGAATTATCTGTAATTTGAACATTTGACATTTGAAATTCTTAGCGGTCACCACACCTCTCCACCAAAAATTGTCAAGAAAGCCCCCATATAACGGTACCTCCCGATTTTCAGTAATTTGATGATTTTAGCTACAATATTAAACCGAACTGACATTTAAAGATCTTAGTGGTCACAACACCCCTCCATCAAAAATTGTCAACATAGGTCCATGTTCGGATATAGCTCCCATGTAACGGTACCTCCCAATTTTCAGTAATTTGGCAATTTTAGCTACAATTTTTAACAGAACTAACTGTAATTTGACATTTGAAGGTTGTAGTGGTCACCACACATCTGCATCAACAATTTTCAACATAGCCCCAATATAACGATACTTCCCGATTTTCGGTACTTTGAGGATTTTACTTAAAATGTTTAACCGAACGTAGGTCCATGTTTTTGTATAGCCCCAAAACAAACCTCCCGATTTTCCGTACCTTAGCTTTATTTTTTGGACGAACTTTCTGTAATTTGAAATTTTAAAGTCAACAAAAATTCTGCAACAAAAATTGTTCATTTAAGTTCATATTTTCGTATAGCCCAGATACCTCCGAACTAGCTGTTAATGACATTTGAAGTTCCCACGTTATGTACCGATTTTCGATATTTTGAGGATTCTAGCTAAATTTTTTAACCGAATTAGGAGTTATTTGACATCAAAGACTCCCATCAAAAACTGTCAACATAGGCCCATGTTTTATTATAACCCCTATATAACAGTACCTCCCAATTTCTAGCCCACCAAAAATTGTCAACAGTTAGATATAGGCACCATAAAAAAGGACCTCCCGAATGAAGCATTTTATGTACATTATCTGACATTTTAACGTACTCACTTAAACTTGGGGACAGGAATGAATATTTTATGGTGGAGGGTATGAAAAGTTCGGCCCGGCCGAACTTAATGCTTTTTTACTTTTTTATTATAAAACGTTTCTTTTCCTTCTTCGTTGGAGTTTCTTTTTTAGATTACAGTAACATCTGTGTCATTGGAATATCATTCCTTTTGTTTGTATTTTAAAACAGAAGCAGTGGCAAGCAAAGTTGCAGTCATCATATGCTTCCTTTAAGGCCACCCGACCCATATTTAACATTTCTTCTTTTTTCGGCATTTTAATGTTGCAGCTGTGCAGTAGCACAGTTCCGCAGACTAATATATGTCTGTGTGAGGATCGAAAGAATTGATGTGTGCGAACATTTTTTTTTCCGGGAGGAGGGTTTCGTTTTTGCAGATATTTTCCCTTGTTGGCAAAAATAAAATATTGTAGATGGGAATTTAAGTTCAATCAGACATCTTTTCTTTGCTTTGCATTGTTTGTTCATTTTCATGTTGCTTACCGTAGCAAGAAATGAAACTATTACAAATACATACATATAAATAAAAAAAACAAGTAAAAAAGCGTTAAGTTCGGCCGGGCCGAACTTTTCATACCCTCCACCATAAAATATTCTGAACTAAAATGGAATAACTAGTTTTCAGTCCTGTCCCCAACTTTAAGTGGGTACGTTAAAATGTCAGATAATGTACATAAAATGTCTTATTCGGGAGGCCCTTTTTTATGGTGCCTATTTCTTCTAACTATGTATGTTGACAATTTTTGGTGGGCTAGAAATTGGGAGGTACCGTTATATAGGGGTTATAATAAAACATGGATCTATGTTGACAGTTTTTGATGGGAGCCTTTAATGTCAAAAATACTCAAAATAGCGAAAATCGGCACATAACGTGGGAACTTCAAATGTCATTAACAGCTAGTTCGGATGTATGTGGGCTATACGAAAATATGAACTTAAATGAACAATTTTTGTTGCAGAATTTTTGTTCGCTTTTAAATTTCAAATTACAGAAAGTTCGTCCAAAAAATAAAGCTAAGGTACGGAAAATCGGGAGGTTTGTTTTTCGGTTAAACATTTTAAGTAAAATCCTCAAAGTACCGAAAATCGGGAAGTATCGTTATATTGGGGCTATGTTGAAAATTTTTGATGCAGATGTGTGGTGACCACTACAACCTTCAAAAATCAAACTACAGTTAGTTCGGTTAAAAATTGTAGCTAAAATTGCCAAATTACTGAAAATTGGGAGGTACCGTTATATGGGAGCTATATCCGAACCTATGTTGACAATTTTTGATGGAGAGGTGTTGTGACCACTAAGAACTTCAAATGTCAAATTACTGCTAGTTCGGTTTAATATTGTAGCTAAAGTCATCAAATTACTGAAAATCGGGAGGTACCGTTATATGGGGGCTTTATCAACACATCGACCTTTCTTGACAATTTTTGGTGGAGATTACAGATAATTCGGTTAAAACTTGTAGGTAAAACTTTCAAAATACCGAAAATAGGGAGGTACCGTTATATGGGGCTATACAAAAACATGGACCTATGTTCATAATTTTTTCGAATATAAGTTTTTTGGTCACTAAGAACCTTAAATATCAAATTATTCGGTTTAGAAATGTGACTTAAAACGTCAAATACCTGAAATCGGGCGGTAACGTTATAGGGGGCTATTCCAAAACATGGACCTATGTCCACTAGTTATATAAGTTTATTGACATTTAAGAACCCTAAATGTTAAATTATAGCTAAATCGGTCTGAAAATGTAGCTAAAAACGTCAAAATACCGTAAATCGGGGGGTACCGTTATATGGGGGCTATACCAAAACGTGGGGCTATACCAAAACTTGTGGAAATAGCACAAGTTTTGTTATATAAGTTTATTGACACTTAAGAACCCTAATTGTCAAATTATAGCTAAATCGGTCCGAAAATGTAACTAAAAACGTCAAAATACCGTAAATCGGGGGGTACCGTTATATGGGGGCTATACCAAAACGTGGATCTATGTGCACAACTTTTGTTATATAAGTTTATTGACACTTAAGAACCCTAAATGTCAAATTATAGCTACATCGGTCTGAAAATGTAACTAAAAACGTCAAAATACCGCAAATCGGGGGGTACAGTTATATGGGGGCTATACCAAAACGTGGACCTATGTGCACAACTTTTGTTATATAAGTTTATTGACACTTAAGAACCCTAAATGTCAAATTATAGCTACATCGCACACTGGTCGAAACCACTGATCTAGCGACGCGAAAGTCAAAAAATCGAACTATAAAATTGCGAAATATTTCCCATTATATCGATTACAGACACTTTGCAGACAAAGATTTTGTTTTTTCATTTTTGTTGTTGTAAATATTCACTCAGTTATTCACTATCAAATACAAGAGTTTTTGTTGCATCAAATTTTAAAAAATTGTTGCAAAAAAAAATAACTTCATATTTGTTTAAATGTTAAATAAATTCGTAATGAAACTGGACAAGATTTATTTTTATTTAATAGCAGAGGGTGTGATTTAAATTATAAAAATTAGTTTGGGGTCTGGAGGTACTTAGTTATATAGCAATAAATTTTCAAAAAATTAAATTTTTTAGTGTTTTTATGGGTTGTACGCGCTTGTTCCATAGAGTGCATCTTGTAAACTTGGCCGAACTTAGGTTCGATTATTTTTTGGGGAATGAAATTGGACTCTCTGGATACGGAATAACCACATTAGGGCTGCAAATATTTGCAAATCGTTTGATGACTGCACTTTTAAAATAAGGGGTTTTTGCATGAAATTCATACAAATTTAGCTGTGCATATGTATGGGAGCAAAATCAAAATAGGAACCTATTTTGAGAAATGTTTGCGAGGAGGAGTTCTACCCCCGGATGCACTATAATAACATATTATAGCTAAATATGTTAATAAATATGGGATAACAAGTAAAAATTCAACGAATCGGGGGTACCATAAAAGGGGCTACATCGAAACATCAAGCTGTGTTGAAAATGTTTTGTAAGAAGATTTTATACGCAGTGAGAACACGGAATGCAAAATTACAGCCAAGTTGGTTTAAAAATGTGGTCATGATATTCAAAATACCTTAAATTGGGAGGTACGGTTACATGGGGGCTATACCAAAACGTGCACCTATGTCCATAATTTTTGGTGAAATTATTTTGTGACCACTAGGAACCCTATGTACCAAATTACAGGTAATTTGCTACGAAATTGTGGCTTAAATCCTCAAAATACCGAAAAACTTAAGGTACCGTTATATGGGGGCTATACCAAAACATCAGCCGATATTGTTCATATTTGGCCCATTATTACCCACAGGTACAAGCTGAATTTGTGCCAAATTTCAGTGACGTATCTCAATTCGTTTGCAAGTTATTAATTTCGCGCCGCTAGATCAGTGCTTTCGACCACCGTGCATCGGTCTGAAAATGTAACTAAAAACGTCAAAATACCGTAAATCGGGGGGCACCGTTGTATGGGGGCTATTCCAAAACGTGGACCTATGTCCACAACTTTTGTTATATAAGTTTATTGACACTTAAGAACCCTAAATGTCAAATTATAGCTACATCGGTCTGAAAATGTAACTAAAAACGTCAAAATACCGTAAATCGGGGGGTACCGTTATATGGGGGCTATACCAATACCTGGACCGATATAGCCCATCATCGAACTTGACCTGCCTGCAAACAAAAGACGCATTTTCCCTATCTCTATTTTTGTGGATGCTAGAGTGATTACCACAGACGGACGGACGGACGGACGTGCACAGATCGACTCAGAATTTTACCCTGATCAAGAATATATATACTTTATAGGGTCGCAAATGAGTATTTCAATGCGTTACAAACGGAAAAACAAACTTAATATACCCTCCATACTATGGTGGAGGGTATAAAAATACGAGTGATATCAAACCAAAAAGATATGTGGCGAATAACAGGGTGGACGTATGCAGTGGAAACAGTAGTTGCAGTAGTTTTAAAATAGAGACACCAAGAAAACAGATTATATATTTTATGTTAATATTTGTATTTTTATTGAATACTACGGGACCCGGCGAACTTCGTCTCGCAGTTTGTTAGGTACAGAACACAACTGTAAATCGGGACTAAGATATATTTGTTAAGCAAATAACACGTTTTGCGATGTAAATAAAAATATTTGGTAGCACAGTTGAAGCAAAATAATATCGTAACGCCCCTATAATCGATAACGCCCCCATAATCGATGGTTTTCTGCAATTCTTGTTTTCACCACTGAACACGATATTTCACTCAAGCAATTGAATACGAAGGAAGGAATTTGAATTTAACGCTGAATATAGTGCTTATTTAAATTTGCGTTTGAATCAATTAACCTATTTTGAACAGAGGGATACGATCGTTATCAGGTAACCACCTTCGTCTACTTTTTTCTGACTTCTCTATTTAACGCGATCTCCCGAATTCTACTTGCATTGCACTGTACGATCCACATTGATCCTTGTTAGCAGAGCTATTCTATTAGTTGCCGTTCTTTGTGTGTTTCGGATGCTTCAAGTCTTTTCACACTAACACATGACTGTTGTCGATTACTTGGTCACCCTATATTTAATCTCGACGTAAATAACATAGTCAAATTAATATCACAAACTAATTAACGTTTAATTAGTATCGCCCGATAACGAATATATGTCAGTACCTCCAGTACCTCCGATTTCTTCTTTTTTCTTCTTTCCAATTTTGAGTATCATCTTTTTTCGATGTACATACGTGCAGTGTATCAGTGTACATATGTATTTGGCCATTTGTAATTACCTTCCAGATCTGCGGGAACTAAACTGATTGAATTCATACTCCTTTTCAGTGGGGACATCATTTTTTAGTATCATGACAGGATCTAAACAGTACAGCTTAAATTTTATACTACAAAAAACGGAAGTTGATCTTTCGAAGATGTCTTTACATACGGTTTAAAAGCATACATATATGTATGCCACAACTTCACTTCCAATGAAATTACCTCCGAGCTCTTGATTTTTCAAGTAACCCACCAATTTTGTGGATTTGTACCTTTTTCCTCAAAATTGTGGAAACCACTTTCGGCGTTATCATCTTCATCTTTTCGATCGGAATCTGAAACCACCACTAATCTTTACAAACTCTAAACTAATAGTACGTTTAAATATAACCGGATTTAACAAACCCACTGGGTTTCAAATGTCAATTCCTTTGCGTATACGTTAAATAAATCCCCATTGAGAAGGATAACCCTGCAAAGGGCTATAATATAAACATGGTCTAAGCCCTCTCCTTTTAAACATTTTTCGCTGTTAATTTCCTAAAAGACGCTTGAAATTAAATGAAAATCGATTTGATTGTAAATAAAAAATTCTATACAACTTTCAAAAATTTACAAAACAGAGGCATTTTTCGCCAAAAACTGTCCAAATAGGTGTCAAGGTATACTCCAATCGCGAAGCTCGATAGAAATTTGTGGAAAATTTGACTTTCTTGAAAAAAATATTTTTGCAAATTTTTCGCAATGTTTCGCGATTTTTTTAGGTTTTATCCTTTTCTGCCATGAGACCATTCCGAATTGGCACGAATTGTCAAAATCTGTTCAGCCGTTCTTGAGTTATAAGCGTAGTAACTAACATCATCCTTTTTTATATATATAGATTTTTATCAAAATTATTTTCAAAATTTCTTAACAAAATTGTAAACAGTTTAGGCAATTTATTTAAATATGTTTTATTATCAAACGGTATTTCAAATTTCCCCAATACCCTTATATACACCCTGTCCACACATTTCTGTGTCTTAACCCAAAACAAATGTAAAACAAAGAATGCGTGCTTGTGTTTGTGCTGGCATGTTAAAAGAAAAAGTTTTAAAACATATTTAAGGCACATTTGAAGTCGTGAAAAAAACTTTGGCATTTTCCTTTTCTTCTTCCACACAACTATAACTCTCGTTTATTTATTTAAAAACAGAAAGCAAAACCAAAAAGTCTAGTGTATATCTGGGTATCCCATTTGGGACTCCTCCAGTTATCTGTTTTTTTTCTTTTCTCTCAGTAAACCCATTTCAATGTGAATTGCATATCTCTAAAATACATATGATGTAAGTGCATGTGTGTCCACATAATTCAATTCTTGGTATTAGCCTTGTTAACATGTTTGCATAAAATAGTTAATACAATTTGCATGTTTCGATGTTTTCGAAAAGAAACAACAATTTTCGGAATTCTTTCTAGGAAAAATCACAAATTGTTGATAGTGGTTTTTGGTTTTAAAGCTGTTGTTGTTTTTGTTGCTACGCCAAAAAAATTTTACATTTTTGCAAATGTTACATAGATGTGAAACATGGCTGATTGAAAACAAGTTTGTGGAAAAAATTGGAATTTCAGTAGAGATATAAACCAATGATTGGAAAAAATTCCAACAAGAACACAAATGTACCACAGAAATTGGTTTTGGGATCATAGAGTATTTCTTAGTCAGATACATGTATTCACATGTATTCAGTTTTATTGGGTTGCATTTAAGAAATCTTAAGCCTGTAAAGTGATAGCATTGAGGGCGATTCGCCTGCGCTGGCATCCGTGTCTGGCTTCAGTAACGGGACCACCCTCCCATTTTTTCCAGGTCAGAAGAATATAGGTGGCTAACGATATATTGAGGACAATTGTCAAATGCTCATCTCCGGGTTCAGTCGTGTGGACCCAACGTTTTAAATGATTCGGACAACACCTGCAACATCGCTCATCGTAAATTGTAGAGATGGCTCTTACACGACGTACCAGTAACCACTTCGCTCAACCCCTATCGGGCTGTTCTATAAAAACGTTAGAAATAACACGCGCCCCTCTTCGGATGTCACGCCGATGAAAGTAACAGCTGTTTTATTATCTTGCTTTCCCAAATTCGAAAGTTATTTAACCGTTGCCCACAATTTGTTTAATCATGTACCAATGTTATGCTGCTTCAGGTTGTCTAGCCAGTTTTCCCTTTGTGATCGACATTAGAAGAAGCTCATCACACTCATTTGCTATATTCGTTTCTTCTGCAGGGAAACTTGTTATAATTTCAGGTATTCGATCAGTGGCTGCAGCTGTGATAAGGTCCGGGAAAACTCCACAGAAAAAAACCACCCCGGAAATTTTGATTAAAAACGTTATCACCATATTTTTGTCGAATGGCGATAAAACATTACGAATATAATGGAAAATGTTTATCAAACATGAAAATGTTAGTAGAGAGCGATCAATAAACGATTTCAAACAAATAATTTATTGAAATTTGTTTATGGTTATTAAATTGTTACAAATTACAATGCTGTACGGGGTCTTGAAGTTTTTGTGATACATACATACATATGTTCCCACAACATCCCTGAAAGGACAAGGGAGACTTCTCTCATATAAATGAGTGAAGAGCGTGTCTTACGACACCACTTGTAGAGAAGTTTTTCATGGCTTAAATACTCAGTAAATGTCGCCAGCATTACTAAGGGTGAATTTTGCCACCGTTGAAAATTTGATGTTGCTTGGCCTGGGATTCGAACCGCAGACCTTCTGAGTGCAAGGTGGACGTGCTAACCATTGCACCACCGTGGCCCATATAGTTTTTGTGATACCTTTGGTAAAATGTAATGTAATAGTACCTCGAAATATTGGTCTTTTTCATTGACCGATTCGATAAAAATCACCGAAAACTATTTCTAAAATTCTTTTAATATTTGTTTATACCCTCAACATTTCGGCCAACGAGATTATCGAAATAATGATTTTAGAACGAAAATCCATTTCAGACGAAATCCATTTCAGACAATTTGTAGTCGATTTACCCATGTTCGTCCGTCTGTCTGGCTGGCTGGAGCGCACGATAACTCTCGAAGAATCAATCTATTTGGTCAACATTTTAGGTCTCGTAAATTTTGTCCAAACTTAGTTTAGACCATATAGGTCTACCTTTTCCATTAATTACATCCATAAAAGCACAAAATTTTTCGCTATGATTATTTGCACGATTGTTCCAGAAGGGACTAACCGAATTGTTCCAAACTAGGGATGTGGAAATATTACTTCCATGCATATATCAGGTTCGAATATAGACTATATCAGCCCACTCCTTTGGGAAAAGTATAGTTTAACAGCTCTTTTCGAACCGTTTTGAATTTGTTTGAAACATGTTCTCCTTGCGGCCCTTTTCACGAAGGAGCATTTTGTTTTTGTTTTTTTTTTGTAAGTCTATACCTCCTTAGACTACGCCAACTGACTAGTGCCTAAGATAACTCTTAAAGGGAGAAACCGGTTTGGTTTTAATTATGTACATCGTATTATTTCTAAGAGACTTGGATTACGTCCAAATATTGACTACATCGGAACACTCCTTCGGGTGCCTCCCACACACATTTTGGAAAGGGTGCCGTTTAAGGACTCGTCTCGGATTCTTTCAATTTTGTTTGGCATTTTTGTTTGTCTTTGTGGCCCTTGTTACGACGGTACAATTTTTTGGGGGGTCAGAGTCCATTTTTCTTAGGAAATTGACCCAAAATTAAAAAAAAAAAAAACAAGTAAAAAAGCATTAAGTTCGGCCGGGCCGAACTTTTCATACCCTCCACCATAAAATATTCATTCCTGTCCCCAACTTTAAGGGAGTACGTTAAAATGTCAGATAATGTACATAAAATGCTTCATTCGGGAGGCCTTTTTTATGGTGCCTATATCTGACTGTTGACAATTTTTGGTGGGCTAGAAATTGGGAGGTACTGTTATATAGGGGTTATAATAAAACATGGGTCTGTGTTGACAGTTTTTGATGGGAGCCTTAAATGTCAAATAACTCCTAATTCGGTTAAAAATTTAGCTAGAATCCTCAAAATATCGAAAATCGGCACACAACGTGGGAACTTCAAATGTCATTAGCAGCTAGTTCGGAGGTATTTTTGTTGGCTTTTAAATTTCAAATTACAGAAAGTTCGTCCAAAAATAAAGCTAAGGTACGGAAAATCGGGAGGTTTGTTTTGGGGCTATACAAAAACATGGACCTACGTTTGGTTTAACGTTTTAAGTAAAATCCTCAAAGTACCGAAAATCGGGAAGTAACGATATTGAGGCTATGTTGAAAATTGTTAATGCAGATGCGTGGTGACCACTACAACCTTCAAATGTCAAATTACAGTTAGTTTTGTTAAACATTGTAGCTAAAATGGCCAAATTACTGAAAGTTGGGAGGTACCGTTACAAGGGAGCTATATCCGAATATAGACCGATGTTGACAATTTTTGATGGAGAGGTGTTGTGACCACTAAGAACTTCAAGTGTCAAATTACTGCTAGTTCGGTTTAATATTGTAGCTAAAATCATCAAATTACTGAAAATCGGGAGGTACCGTTATATGGGGGCTTTCTTGACAATTTTTAGTGGAGAGGTGTGGTGACCACTAAGAATTTCAAATGTCAAATGTACAAATTACAGATAATTCGGTTAAAACTTGTTGGTAAAATTCTCAAAATACCTGAAATCGGGCGGTAACGTTATATGGGGGCTATTCCAAAACATGGACCTATGTCCACTAGTTATCTAAGTTTATTGACATTTAAGAACCCTAAATGTCAATTGATAGCTAAATCGGTCTGAAAATGTAGATAAAAACGTCAAAATGTCGTAAATCGGGGGTACCGTTATATGGGGGCTATACCAACACGTGGACCTAGGTCCACAACTTTTGTTATATAAGTTTAGTTACACTTAAGAACCCTAAATGTCAAATTATAGCTATATCGGTCTGAAAATGTAGATAAAAACGTCAAAATACCGTAAATCGGGGGGTACCGTTATATGGGGGCTATACCAAAACGTGGACCTATGTCCACAAGTTTTGTCACATAAGTTTATTTACATTTAAGAACTTCAAATGTCAAATTATAGCTTCATCGGTCTGAAAATGTAGCTAAAAACGTCAAAATACCGTAAATCGGGGGGTACCGTTATATGGGGGCTATACCAAAATGTGGACCTATTTCCACAACTTCTAATATATAAGTTTATTGATACTTAAGAACCCTAAATGTCAAATTATAGCTAAATCGGTCTGAAAATGTAGCTAAAACCGTCAAAATACCGTAAATCGGGGGTACCGTTATATGGGGGCTATACCAAAACGTGGACCTATGTCCACAACTTTTGCTATATAAGTTTATTAACACTTAAGAACCCTAAATGTCAAATTATAGCTACATCGGTCTGAAAATGTAGCTAAAAACGTCAAAATACCGCAAATCGGGGGGTACCGTTATATGGGGGCTATACCAAAACGTGGACCTATGTCCACAACTTCTAATATATAAGTTTATTGATACTTAAGAACCCTAAATGTCAAATTATAGCTAAATCGGTCTGAAAATGCAGCTAAAACCGTCAAAATACCGTAAATCGGGGGGTACCGTTATATGGGGGCTATACCAAAACGTGGACCTATGTCCACAACTTTTGTTATATAAGTTTACTGACATTTAAGAACACTAAATGTTAAATTATAGCTACATCGGTCTGAAAATGTAGCTAAAACCGTCAAAATACCGTAAATCGGGGGTACCGTTATATGGGGGCTATACCAAAACGTGGACCTATGTCCACAACTTTTGCTATATAAGTTTATTAACACTTAAGAACCCTAAATGTCAAATTATAGCTACATCGGTCTGAAAATGTAGCTAACAACGTCAAAATACCGCAAATCGGGGGGTACCGTTATATGGGGGCTATACCAAAACGTGGACCTATGTCCACAACTTCTAATATATAAGTTTATTGATACTTAAGAACCCTAAATGCCAAATTATAGCTAAATCGGTCTGAAAATGCAGCTAAAACCGTCAAAATACCGTAAATCGGGGGGTACCGTTATATGGGGGCTATACCAAAACGTGGACCTATGTCCACAACTTTTGTTATATAAGTTTACTGACATTTAAGAACCCTAAATGTCAAATTATAGCTACATCGGTCTGAAAATGTAGCTAAAAACGTCAAAATACCGCAAATCGGGGGGTACCGTTATATGGGGGCTATACCAAAACGTGGACCTATGTCCACAACTTCTAATATATAAGTTTATTGATACTTAAGAACCCTAAATGTCAAATTATAGCTAAATCGGTCTGAAAATGCAGCTAAAACCGTCAAAATACCGTAAATCGGGGGGTACCGTTATATGGGGGCTATACCAAAACGTGGACCTATGTCCACAACTTCTGTTATATAAGTTTAAATTATGTCAAATTATAGCTACATCGGTCTGAAAATGTAGCTAAAAACGTCAAAATACCGCAAATCGGGGGGTACCGTTATATGGGGGCTATACCAAAACGTGGACCTATGTCCACAAATTTTGTTATATAAGTTTATTGATACTTAAGAACCCTAAATGTCAAATTATAGCCAAATCGGCCTGAAAATGTAGCTAAAAACGTCAAAATACCGTAAATCGGGGGGTACCGTTATATGGGGGCTATACCAAAACGTGGACCTATGTCCACAAATTTTGTTATATAAGTTTATTGATACTTAAGAACCCTAAATGTCAAATTATAGCCAAATCGGCCTGAAAATGTAGCTAAAAACGTCAAAATACCGTAAATCGGGGGGTACCGTTATATGGGGGCTATACCAAAACGTGGACCGATATAGCCCATCATCGAACTTGACCTGCCTGCAAACAAAAGACGCATTTTCCCAAAATTTCAGCGTCCTAGCTCCGTTTTTGTGGATGCTAGAGTGATTACCACAGACGGACGGACGGGCGGACGGACGGACGGACGGACGGACGTGCTCAGATCGACTTAGAATTTTACCCTGATCAAGAATATATATACTTTATAGGGTCGCAAATGAGTATTTCAATGCGTTACAAACGGAAAAACAAACTTAATATACCCTCCATACTATGGTGGAGGGTATAAAAACAAAAAGACGTTATAAGTTTTGAGTTAATTTATTTTCTCTGTGACCGAAACTTAGGGTATATCTTTGTCGGCACAGCTGACTGATACTTTCTAACTCGTTTTAATAATATGCAGCAAAAAGATCCGATTGGTCACTATAAAATACGGAAAATAATAACTTACGTTTCCAGTAATGACGGCGTATATATGTATGTATGTATGTATGTATGTATGTACGTTCTATATCTCTGGTATGTTACCATGTATATCAACTTATGCATTAGGGCTATAACCAAAAAAATACCACACCAGTGCCATGTGCGGAATATTGTCCTGATAACGAAAAGGCTTATTTAAGTTCGTTTCGGTGCGATTACTAAAAGCATTTTGATATTTTTTCTATTTAAAAATTTAAATTTGCTTTATTTATATAAATATTTATAGAAAACAAATACGATTCTCACAGCCAAAGTCATTAAAAACAGTCTGTAATTTTCGTGAATTCGTTGCAAATGACCACATGTTCCCTTGTCCGATAGGTATAAAATTCGCGAGTTTATAAAGAAAAATAAAAATTGAAATATTGTTAAAGGTGCATTAAATGCTCAGAAATATCGCGATTTGAAATTCCAAAAAAGTTAAAAACCTATTATGCATGTATGAAAAGACAGATAAAATATGTCGCAATCATATAAAAGAAATTCCTTGGAAAATAGTGTCCAGGTGTTGTGGAGTATAACCCTCTCTTACATGTTTTCATTTTTTCAACATGGAACTTATAAGAATATTTGCCAATGATCCGAATACTTTTAGAAGCATGTGGAATATGTTGTGTGTAAAGCTCCTGCCATGTTTATATTAATCTAACAACTTCGCACCTTAGTGTTACTGATTCACAGCCTTTACCCCTCCTTTTCTGTTTAAGTATGTTGAGGATAAATGTTGTTATTACAAACAATCATAATTTGAATCTGCCTGCCAGCTTTACTTAATCGACATCTTAAGAATTTTGCCTTAAAATCTCTGTAATCTCTCTTTGTGCATGCCAGACATTCATTAACTATTAAGTGGTGATAATCCAGAAGGTGTTCATTAAAGTGACAATTAAACAGGAATTTTTAAACAATAACTACTTACTTTCATCAAAGAATCATCAACATCTAAAATTCTTGTTGAACATCACTAATGGATAGCCAGAGAGAAGATATCAAAAGTATTCCACCTTATCATTAGCATTTCGTTATTGCTGATGTCGTTGATGTTCCTGTAAATCTTCATTATTAACTTAAGTCTCCTACAGCCAGAAACACACACGCACTTACAGTCATTAACCCATTAAGCCGTTCATTCATTCATTCGTCATTACATTCATTCACCTGGAAAAGTAGAATAGTAGTTGTTGTAGCATTTGACAAGCTTCCTATATGAAATATTTAGTTTTGAACTACCTCCACCATAATGTCGAATGAATTGACGTCACTCAAGTTGTTGCTGAAAGATGTTTTGTTGATGGATTTTCTTCTTCTCCTTCGCCACCCAACCATCTCAAATTGTTACTTCTTCCGCACTTTTAGATAACTTCTGTTTGAATGTGGATATAAGTGTCAAAGTTTGCATAGATGATTATTCGCACAATTTCACATTTCTGTCGTGGGCGTGAGTCTCATGCATTAGTAATGTTCGTGATAAAGTGCAACAACTTGAATACACGGTTCATTATTAATTATTCAGCATTTTGTTTTGAAGATATTACTAGGAAGTAAGATTTCGGCAGATGTATGAAGGCTTATTAAGAAACTTAAATGAAAACATGTGAGAGAGGGTTACAGTCGGACAGGGCCGAATATGTGATACCCTACTCCACTACACCTGGTCACTATTTTCCGCGGAATTTCTTTTGTACGATTGCGACATATTTTATAGAGTTGGACAATCTCGTTCAATTGAACGATCCGGATCACTATCTCGTTCAATGGACACCGGTAATTTCTTTGACAAAACTGCGTATACTTAATTTCACACGTTGGATTTTTATAATGTTACTCATTCGTCTTTGAACGAGGACAGTGATCCGGATCGTTCAATTGAACGAGATTGCCCAACTCTAATATTTTAGCCGTCCGGTCATACATACATAAGTTGATATACATACATACCAGAGATATAGAACACACATACAAATATACGCCGTCATTACTGGCAACGTATGGTATTATTTTCCGTATTTTATAATGACCAATCGGGTTTTTTTCGCTACGTATTATTAAAACAAATTAGAAAGTTTTAGTCAGCTGTGCCGACGGAGATATACCCTCAGCCTCGGACTCTCAATTCTATACTTCTCTCTATATCTCTATATATATATTTTTTTAAATTTTGGGCCAATTTTCCAAGAAGAGGAGTCCATATTTGGACGCCATCCAAGTCTCTAAGAAATAATACGATGTGCAAAATTAAGACCAAACCGGTTTCTCCCTTCGAGGGTTATCTCAGGCACTAGTCAGTTTAGTTGGCGTCATCTTGGGAAGTTTCTACTTGCCCCAAAGAATTTTACCATCGTAAAAGTGGCCGCAATACGATATGTTTCAAACAAAATCAAAACAGTTCCAGAAGAACTGTTAAACTATACTTTTCCCGAAGGAGTGGACCGATATAGTCCATATTCGAAGCTGATATATGCATGAAAGTAATATTTCCACATGCCTATTTTGGAACAATTCGGTTAGTCCCTTCTGGAACTATCGTGCGAATAATTTTAGCGAAAAATTTTAAACTTTTGTGGGGTCTTCGAACTTAAACTAAGTTTGGACAAAATTAACGAACCAAGTAGGTCGATTCTTCGAGAGTTTTCGTGCACACCAGTCTGCCAGACAGACAGACGGAAAGGAGTAAATCGACTCCAAATTGTCTGAAATGTATTTCGTCCAAACATACTTGGGGTCTAAAATCGGACTATGATTGCGTACTACAGAGCAGATACAAATTCGGAATAAAATAATTTTTTCTGTGGTCCATTTCACCCCCTAATTATTTCACGATCACCACCAATAACAATAGCGATCTATTCTGATGTGAAACCGAACTCCATACCAAATTTCGTTATGATCTATCCATAATTGTTGCCTACAGCTTGATTCAATTTATAATGGACAGACGGACACACATCGCTATATCGTCTAGATATGAAAAATGGTATATAACATTGGGGGTCTACGATGAATATTTCGCGGTGTTACATGAATTTTTAACAAAACAAACTTATAATACCCTTCCCACATTGTGGAGTAAGGTATACTTATTCCAGTACTTAAAGGGAATGAATACCTTCGCTTTGTATTCTTGCCGATTCTTGGTATTTGATATCACACGGATATTTTAAAACACACACTCTTTGCAAGCCTTTTACTTTATTTTTTGGCAAACAATATTGACAACGTTCTTTTAACACAACATTCCATTAAGCTTGCAGGACTGAGCTGGCCATAAGCTTATATACTGTTATAATATAATTGTTCCACAAACATACCAATATGAACAAGGGAGACTTCTCCTATATCTAAGAGTGGACCTACAGTATATCTTCGATTCCGAACGGGATGTCGTATGAAATCACTTGTAGAGAAGTTTTACATGACTAAAATAATCAGGAAATGTCTCCAACATTATTGAGTATCGTGTGTATTCTCTTAAGCACCTTAAAGTTTTCACTCATCCATCAAAAAATGTTTTTTCTTTCGTTTTCTTCGTCCTTTTATAATTCAGCTTGCCACTAAAATGTTACAGATGTGCAGTGAAGAAGAATTTCCAAAGAAAAGATATAAAAAATGAGAAATTAAATTATGTGAAATTTTAAGCACCACTAAAGAAATGAAACCATGAAACCTCTGTCCTGCTGATAAGTGGGTAAAAATGGGGAGGGTCGAGATAGCAGCCATTGTGAAATGGGTCAATTTTCCCCGCGTTTTTTCATCTTTCATGATGACTAAACACAAAATATTGACTTTAGAATTTCTTTAAAGAAAGAGGATCGAAGAAATCGAAAAATAATTGTGCGTGTAGTGGTGATATGTCATGCATACACTGTAATTCAGTGACACAACAGAATTGTCTTATAATTTTTTCGTATATTCTTTTAACGCACGAATAGTTTTATTTTAAATTTTATAATAAGAAATGAGATATGAATATTTAGTTTGCTTTTTCATCGATAGATGCTTCGATTTAATTATTACACTATGCAATAAGTTTTTTGTGGGGGGGAAAAAGGAAATTTTCGCCATGGGACAAACTGAACTGAACTTTTGTGAGGGAGGTAGCCGAAAAAGTGGACCAATATGGACCGATACGAAAACCAAATTTTGGACCCAATCGTTTGATCCCTTTTAGAGTTATCGTGCGCTCCAGCCATTTCCATTTCGTCCAAACATACTTGGGTTCTAAAAGCATTTGTTCGATGATGTACACTTGATATTTTCCTAGGTTTTAAAATTTTTGAGATATAGAGGTTCAGATCAAACTTTCAGATTTTTTTCTTAGGTCTTCAGGATTTAGCTTGAAAACTGCAAATCCTTTCGAAATGGGACTAAAGAATATGTTGTAGCTGTGAAAATTCTCTACAAGATTGGCTTTCTTAATTTTTCCTAGGTTGTATCATTTTTGAGATATGTATATAAGTTTAAGTTGGGAAATTGCAGTCATGACATTGTTTTATAAGGATGCGATACAGTCAATCCATTTTCCTAATTTGAAACTACGAAGATATCATAAAAGTCAATCTTGTAGAGAATTTTCATAGCTACAACATTTTCTTTAGTCCCATTTTGATAGGACTAAAAAAACCCTTAAAAATGCCAACTTGAATCGCGATTTATTAAAAAAGTGCTCCGGCTATTTTTTTTTTTTTTTGATTTTTCAATATGAACATTGTAGTTTTAGAATCCGTAAACACTTCCCAGTTGTCAGCGCATTCCATCTAAATTTGGTTCAAAAGCACCCTGATGTATATGCTAGGCTGTAAAAAAGACAGTGAGTGTGATTCTCATTCATATGGGAATACTAGACACTTAAAGAGTTCGGTTTTTCGCTAAAAAGGCATCATTTCAAAAACTGAGAAGCCAATTGATAATTGACTTCGCCGGGATGAAATCATGATACTGATAGCGATCAGTAAAATTTTGCAACACTGTCAGTTCGTTTTGAAAAACATTGCTCTCTGTAATAGAGGGTAATAAATGAAGTTGAGCCAATTGGAAACAATTTAATACATATATATATTATATCTTTATTCCTGGTAGACACATTCCGCCCACGTGAATTATTTTTGAAACACGATCCCTCCACTTTTCTATAGATGCCAATTATGTTGATGTACGTTCTCAGATAACAAAGCTACATCCTAGTATATACAGAAATTCCACAGTTTTAATTTTGTGTATACCTTTGGTAAAAAGTAATAATTCGAAATATTGGTCTTTTTTCATTGATCGATTCGATAAAAATCACCTAAAACTATTTCTAAAATTCTTTTAATATTTGTTTATACCCTCAACATTTGGGCCAGCGAGATTATCGAACTAATGATTTTAATGATTTTTATGTTTGGACGAAATCCATTTCAGACAATTTGGAGTCGATTTACCTATGTCCGTCCGTCTGGCTGGCTGGATAATACGCACGATAACTCTCGAAGAATCAACCTATTTGGTACAAATTTTAGGTGTCGTATATTTTGTCCAGACTTCGTTTAAGTTCGAAGGTGGACCATATCGGTCTACCCCTTCCGATATTTACACCCACAAAAGTTCAAAATTTTTCGCTAAGATTATTCGCACGATAGTTCCAGAAGGAACAAATCAAATTGTTCCAAACTAGGGATGTGGAAATATTACTTCCATGCCTATTTCAGGTTCGAATATGGACTATATCGGCACACACACCTTTGGGAAAAGTGAAATTTAACAGCTCTTCTCGAAGCGTTTTGAATTTGTTTGAAACATGTTCGCCTTAGGGGCCCCTTTTAAGACGGTACAATTGTTTTGTGGCAAGTACATACTTCCTTAGACTACGCCAACTAAACTGGCTAGTGCCTAAGATAACCCTCAAGGGAAAAACCGGTTTGGTATTAATTTTGTAAATCGTATTATTTCTAAGAGACTTGGATTACGTCCAAATATGGACTACATCGGAACACTCCTTCGGGTGCCTCCTACACAAATTTTGGAAAGAGTGCCGTTTAAGGACTCGTCTCGGATTGTTTAATTTTTTTGGCATATTTGTTTGTCTTTGTGGCCCTTGTTACGACGGTACAATTTTTTGGGGGATCAAAGTCCATTTTTCTTAGCAAATTGGCCCAAAATCAAAAAAAAAGAAACCGACGTTATAAGTATTGAGTTTACTTATTTGCTTTGTGTCCGAGGCTTAGTATATATATCGGCACAGATGACTGATACTTTCTAACTTGTTTTAAGAATATGTAGCGAAAAAGCCACGATTGGTCATTATAAAATACGGAAAATAATAGCTTACGTTTCCAGTAATGACGGCGTATATATGTATGTATGTTCTATATCTCTGGTATGTTATCATGAATATCAACTTATGTATGTATGACCGGACGACTAAAATATGCCGCAATCATATAAAAGAAATTCCTTGAAAAAGAGTGCCAGGTGTAGTGGAGTAGGGTATGGTCGGCTCACTATTACTTGTTTTCATACTTTCATAGATTTTTATTGGGTCAACAGACCCAAGTGTTGGAACTCATAAGAATATTTTCCACTGATCTGAACATATTTAGGAATATGTGGTATATGTTGTGTGTAAAGCTCCTGCCACGTTTATATTAATCTAACAATTTCTCCCCTTAGTGTTACTGATTCACAGCCTTTACCCCTCCTTTCCTCTTTAAGTATGTTGATAATAAATGTTGTTATTGCAGATAATGATAACTTGAATCTGTCTGCCAGCTTTACAAAAACGACATCTTAAGAATTTTGCCTTAAAATCCCTGTAATCTCTCTTTCTGCATGCCAGACATTCATTAAATATTAAGTGGTGATAATCCAGAAGGCGTTCATTAAAGTGACAATTAAACAGGAATTTTTAAACAATAACTACTTATCTTCATCAAAGTATCATCAACACCTAAAATGCTTGTTGAACATCACTAATGGATAGTCAGAGAGAAGATATCAAAGGTATTCCTCCTTATCATTACCATTTTGTTATTGCTGATGTTGATTTTGTTGCTGTAAGTCTTCATTAGTAACTTAAGTCTCCTACAGCCAGAAACACACACGCTCTTACAGTCATTAACCCATTAAGCCGTTCATTCATTCATTCCACATTACATGCATTCACCTGGAAAAGTGGATGTGTAGTTGTTTGTAGCATTTGACAAGTTTCCTATATGAAATATTTAGTTTTCAACAACCTCCACCAATAATGTCGAATGAATTGGTTTCACTCAAGTTGTTGCTGAAAAATGTTTTGCTGATGGATTTTCTTCTTCTTCGCCACCCATCCATCTCAAATTGATACATCTTCCGCACTTTTAGATAACTTCTGTTTGAATGTGGATATAAGTGTCAAAGTTGGTAAAGATGATTATTCGCACAATTTCACATTTCTGTCGTTGAAGTGAGTATCATGCATTGTAATGTTCGTGATAATGTGCAACAACTTGAATACACGGTTCATTATTAATTATTCAGCTTTTTGTTTGGATGATATAACTTGGAAGTAAGATTTCGGCAGATGTATGAAGACTTATTAAGAAACTTAAATGACAAGTAAAAAAGTATCAGTCGGCTTTGCCGACAGAGATATACCCTCAGCCTGTGTGGATTTAAATACTTTTTCCCCGAAAAATACTTATGGTTTTCAAAATTTTGGGGGTATGAACCGACAAAAGTATGGATAGGTCAAAGATTTGCGGGGATATCGATAGATAGAGCTTTTTTTATCACACTAGCCTACGAAAAACATAATATCCCTGTAAACAGGGCCTTTAGGAAAACCTTCGGTAAAACTGGATCCTCCAACAGACCCTTAACCACACAAAAATGTTGAACATTTGTGTGGGTGGTACCACAAGGATTGGACAGATATGGACCAAATTTGAACATAAACTAAGTTTCGACAATATTTAGAGATCCAAAGTTTGGACAAAATCGGTTGCTATAAGCACCACCTTCGAATTTGATCTAATATTCGAAGATATATTATAATATCCAAAGTGTGGACGAACGCAGAATTCGGTTCGAGCTCTCCAGCCACTACATATGGTGCCGTAGGGGTTTTTTTACAACTTTCAGGCTGTTTCTCAAGAAGTATGGACTTGCCCCTGAAAAAACTTTTACTGTCGTAATTGAGGCAGCGAATGCAAGTTGCTTCAACAAAAACTAAAGAGATTCGAGAGCAGGTCTTAAAGTGAATTTATCCAAAATTTTGTGTGGGGGTACCCGAAGGAGTGGACAAATATAGTCCATATTCGAACCAAATCTATAACAGGTATGTAGATATATCATGTGTAAAGTATGGACCAAATCGGTCACTCCCATCAAGAGTTATCGTGAGCACAATTTTTTGGAACATTTTTGAACTTTTCGGGGGCGGTACCTGAAGGAGTGGACCGATAAGGCTTATCTTCGAACTTAAACTAAGTTTGGACAAAATATTACGAAGGCCACATTTTCGACCGAATCGGCAGATCCGTTCGAGAGTTATCTTGCGCTCCAACCACTACACACGGTGTCATATCGTTTTTTGTAACTTTCTCAGGAAGTATTGACTTGCCCCTGATGAAACTTGTACCGTCGTTCGGGGGGCAGTGAATACAAGTTGCTACAACAAAAATCAGAGCGATTCGAGAGCAGGTTCTAAACTGAACTTTTCCGAAATTTTGTGTGGGAGGTACCCGAAGGCATGGACAGATTGAGTCCATATTGGATCCACATCTAAGTTTGGTAAAAATTTCACAATGTGCAACGTATGGACCAAATCGGTTATTCCTTAAAGAGTTATCGTGAGCACAAATTTTCCGAACATTTTCGAACTTTTTTTGGGGGAGGTACCGGAAGGAGTGGACCGACATAACCCATCTTCGAACTTAAACTAAGTTTGGACAAAATATTGCGAAAGCCAAGTTTTGGACCAAATCGGTTCATCCGTTCGAGAGTTATCGTGCGCACCAACCAGCCAGACAGACAGACGGACGTACATTGCTAAATCGACTCCAAATTGTCTGAAACACATTTCGTCCAAACATACTTGGGGTCTAAAACCATTATTTCGATGAGGCAAATTTTGCCCGTATGAAAGTGTATATGCCCTCGTTAGCATAAATGGTGAGGGTATAAAAATCATTCCAGTACTCAAAGGGAATGAATGAAGTGTGTCGATTTCTGGTATTTGGTATCCCACGGGAATTTTAAAACACATACTCTTTGGAAGCCCTTTATACTATTTCTTGGTACAAATTTTGGCAACATTATTTCGAAAACAATATTCCATTAAGTTTGCAGCACTGAGCTGGCCATAAGCTTCCTAATCATAATTTCCTTGGTCACAACGCGGTCACTTGTGTATATTGTGCGTACAAAATAGACAAATCTGCAGCAATAAAATATATTCTCTTGAACAATTTAAAGTTTTCACTCATCCATCGAAAAGTGTTTTTTTTTTGTTTTCTTCTGCCATTTATAAATTTCTTTGCTACAAAAACGCTTGAGATGTGCAGCGAAGAAGAATTTCAAAAGAAAATATATAAAAGAAATGATATGAAAGTGTAAGCACCACTAAAGAAATGAAACCATGAAACCTCTGTCCTGCTGATAAGAGGGTAAACATGGAGAGCGTCGAGATAGCAGCCATTGTGAAACGGGTCAATTGTCCCAGCGTTTTTTTTTATACCCTCCACCATATGGAGGGTATAATTAAATTTGTCATTCCGTTTGTAACACATCGAAATATTCGTCGGAGACCCTATAAAGTATATATATTATTGATCAGCATAAAATTCTATGTCGATTTGACCATGTCAGTCTGTCCGTCCGTCCGTCCGTCCATCCGTCCATCCGTCCGTCAGTCCGTCCGTCTGTCTGTTGAAATCAAGATACAGCTCGCAATTTTAAAGATAGAGAGTCAAAATTTGGTACAGACGTTTTTATTACTTGCAGGATGGTTGGTATTGAAAATGGGATATATCGGTCCACGTTTTGATATAGCCCCCATAGAACGGTACCTCCCGATTTTCGGTATTTTTAAGGTTTTAGCTTCATTATCCTACCAAAATGGCTGAAATTTGGTACGTAGTCTTCTTTAGGGGTATAAAACTTTCCTCCAGAATTTTCGTATTTTGAAGGTTGTGTCTTCAATATTCCACCAAAATGGCTGAAATTTGGTATTTAGTCTTCAATATGATATAAAACTGTTCGCCAGAAATATGTCTGTACCGGTCCACGCTTTCATATTGCCCCATTTCTGACTAAAATTCGTCGGTATAGGTCCACGTTTCGATTAGCCCCCTTAGAACGGTACCTCCCGATTTTCGTAATACTGAAGATTGTGACGTCAATATCCAACCGAAATGGCTGAAATTCGTTATTTCGTCTTCCAAGAGTTATAAAATATTCCAGAAGAGTATTATCAGTATAGGTCCACGTCTTCCTATATCCCCATAGAAGCGTACTTCTTGATTTTCGTTATTTTTTAAGTTTTAGCCACATTCTCTTACCGAAATATAGGAAATTTGGTATTTAGTCTTCTTTGAGCCTGAAAACTGTGCGTCAGAAATTTGTCGGTATATATCGACGTTTTGAAATAGCCCCCATAGAATGGTGCCTCACATTGTTTTACCGAAATCGCTGAAATTTTCATACACGAAAGGAAAGTAATTATTCCATTTTACTTCAATACAACTTGTGGTGGAGGGTATAACAAGTTCGGCCCGGCCGAACTTAACGCCGTTCTTAGTTGTTCTTTTTTAATGATGACTAAACACAAAATATTGACTTTAGAATTTTTTTAAGAAAGCAGATCGAAGAAAATCGAATAACAAAACAATTGTGCGTGTAGTGGTTGTATGTCACGCATTCACTGTAATTCAGTGACACAACAGAATTGTTTTATAAATTTTTAGGGTATTCTTTGAACGCACGAACAGCTTTTATTTTAAATTTTATAATAAGAAATTAGGTATGAATATTCATTATACCCTACACCACTAGGTGGAAAGGGTACTATAAGTTTGTTTTGATAAAAATTCATGCAACACCACGAAATATTCATCGGAGCCCCTTATCGACTCATCATCTAATCGTCGAATGTTCAGCCCTTCATAACCTTCGATCAAAGTGCTTTTCACCTGTCAATGCATTGGAAACACTGAAAAATCCATCACACCAGAACATCACCAACATCTACAATTTCCTCAGTCTTTTAAATCTCCATTATAAAATCTAGTTTTTTATATATCACGATTTTGTATATTAAACGCCTAATTTAATCTACTTAATTTAAATCTACTTAAAGCCGATAGCCGTAGTCGCTAGTGCTTTTAGCTATAAGTTTATTATAATTTTTAATTGTAATAAATATTTAAATATATAAATAAATAAAAATTCATCGGAGATCCCCAATGTGATATACCATATCTCGACGACATAAAGCGATTTTGAGATGTGTGTCCGTCCGTCCGTCTGCCCATTATAAATTTTAATCAAACTCCAGGCCGCAATTATGGACCGATCGTCACGAAGTTATGCATGGAGGTCGGCTTCAGACCAGAATAGATCCCTATTTTTATTGGAGATGATCGTGGAATATTTAGCGGGTAAAATGGACCAAAAACATATTATTGCGGCTCTTTAGATCGCAATAATAGTACGATCAACGAGAAATTTTAAATATGGTAAGAGTATATGTATGTCAAAGAAGTAGCTTGCAATTTGAGATGATGATCGGATGATGTTTAGAGGGTTAAATGGACCACAACTTTTGTGTGAAAATTTTTAATATACCGGTTATATCTTTATTCCTGGAAGACACATTCCGCCCACGTAAATAATATTTGGAAGGCCAACTCTTGCCCTTTCCATTGATGCCATTTATGTTGATTTACGCGGTCAGATAACAGAGTTAGAGGCTAATATATCCAGTTTTTTGTTTGTAGTGTAATAATTAACACTCTAGAGGTCGCAATTTTAGCTCAATAGTCACGAAATTTTGCACGAGGTAAGAGTTTTGGTAGAAGAAAATGCCTATAATTTTGCATGATGATCTAATATTATTTAGCGGGTGACATAGACCATTGCATTTGTATTAAAAATATACAAATTTTACTTTTGGTCCATATTTAAATTCTTGGAGGGCATATACCGGCAAAGTAGCCTACATGTGGAAAAATAACTACTGACCTTTCCTCTGATGCAAATTGCAATAATATGTCTTCGAGATAATGGGCCTACTGCCTAATATACATATAATGGGTTTTGTGTAGAGAACCACAATTTCCTCCCATGCTAGAAATTGCCTCTATCATGACAGAGAAATTTTCAGTTCAGTTGTCAAATTGGAGTTTTTATACAAATATTGGAACATGGGGTCGCCTCGCCACCTATTTGATACCTCAGAATTTAGGGTAAAGGGGATACAAACAAAATATGACCAAAGATGTGTCTCATCGAAATATTGGTTTTAGACCCCAAGTATGTTTGGACGAAATTTGTTTTAGATAATTTGGAGTCTATTTAGCGCTGTCTGTTCATCAGTCTCTCTTAATGTCCAGCTGGCTGGTGCGCACGATAACTCCCGAACGGATCTACCGATTAGAACCAAATTTTATACATCGTAATATTTTGCCCAAACTTTGTTTAAGTTCGAATGTAGGCAATGTCGGTCCACACCTCCCCAAAAAAGTTCAAAATTATTTTCAAAAAATTGTGTGAACGGTAACTGGCGAAGTGAGCAATCGATTTGGTCCAAACTTTCCATACATTACACTGTACAACAAAATTGAACTTTTTTTAAAATTACAAGAAACCCCGCACATATTATGAAAGTGGACCGAAAAAAAGAAGACACGTGTAGCGGCGTTTTGAAAGTTTACGTCGGGAAGCAGCCTAAATAGGCGTGGCAAGTTCCGCCCATTTCTACAGGTTTTGAAATATTCGACATCAGATTCCTTGGAATCCATACATTTTAGATATAAAGTGTCTTTGGCAATATTACTGACAACAATGTGGGGTATCTTTTAATGAAAAAATTAACCCTCGTGCGAGTCAATAAACTTTAAAATGTGATCGTATCGGATCAAAATATTCTACAAAATTATTTGTCATACAATTTCACTATAGGTCCGCGAATACACCAAAACTCTAAATCTTACCTAAACGCCAGGAATCTGTCAAAAGTAAAATCACGTTTTAGGGTTAATGTTGTACTTTATCTGATTTTACTAAGTTTAGTCCCACAAAACTTCATTCTAGATAGAAGACATTAAAGACAATTATATTCTCCATAAAATTGCAATTAAGTCGCCGAATAAATGAAATATGTATGTAATTAAAATATATATTATGAAAACATATACATCAAGTTTGCCAACAAAACGCCCAAATATTTTTTTAATAAATTTGTTTTCTTCTTTTTTCGAGTTGATGCATGAAAGTAACATGAGATTTAGTTTTACACGAAAGGTATTAAAAGAAAAAATATTCTACACAAAATTTCACTGTAAGTCCCAGAACAAGCTAGATATCTAAGTAATATACGTTGCGTAATTACGTTACGTTACAAAATTAAATATTACAGGTGGTTTTATTTGTTAAACTTTTAGACTCTTAATTAAAATTTATGCCATACTGGATCCAAATCTCCTAAAATACTTCACTTTTTGGGGATTGTGTCAAAAGAAGAAATGTTCCAAAGCAAATTTCATTATGAGTCTCTAAACAGCAGAAATTTGTAGCTATAATATTTAACATCTCCAGAAGCTTTCGCTTTTTATATATGCTTTAGGACCATATTCTACCATTTTCATTCACATTTTCGTTATCTGCGGTCACAAAATATATTCTATTGATGTTTTTCATAATAAATTCTTTCAGAAGATTATGTGTGTTCAATCTAAATTGTTTTTGAAATATGTATTGTGAATATATATAGGGAAAATATTGATAACCCAGATCGGACTTTGTAAAATTACGTATTTTAGTACTATAAACTAAAATAACGTCATCGGGATAAGTCATATGTTCCTCATATTGTATGTGAAAATGCGGGGATAGTCTACAGCTATTGTCCAGTGAATATATCTAACATACGGGTCCTAACATCCATGATTTTGGAATGGTCCTAAATACTATAATGATGGCAGCTACACCTGCTCCGGTAAAATTGACTGTATTAACCCTTGAAATCGAAGTAACTAGCCAGAGCCTAACTAAATTTGTTATGATCATTCATAGGAGTTTTTAAAGGTTTTTGAAAAAAGGGGCCAATGAAACCCGTTTAGTGACTCGCATGAGGGTTAATTTTTTTCATTAAAAGATAACCCACATTGTTATCAGTAATATTGCCAAAGACACTTTATACCTTAAATTGCATGGATTCCAAGGGATCTGATGTCGAATATTTCAAAACCTGTAGAAATGGGCGGAACCTGCCACGCCTATTTAGGTTACTTCCCGACGTAAACTTTCCAAACGCCGATATACGTGTCTTCTTTTTTTCGGTCCTCTTTCATAATCTGGCCGAATTATCTTGTAATTATTTTTTGTGTTGTACGGTGTTAATATTCCTTCCTGATATAGATCGGATAAGACTATATCGGTCCACACCTTAGGGTACCTCCCACACAAAATTCGGAAAAGGGAAATTTAAAAGTCTTCTCGAATCGTTTTGAATTTTTTTCAGCAGATTGTACTTGCGCCGCAAATCCGCAAGATAACTCTCAAGGGGATTTTCTGATAGGTCGGAACTCTACACATCGTATTATTTCATCCAGTCATGTGTTAGGTTGGAATATGGACAATATCGGTCCGTCCTTCGAGTACCTCCCACAAAAAAGTTGGGAAAAGTGAAGATTGAGGACCCGTATCGCATCTATTTGATTACTTTTTTTGAAGAAGGTTCTTCTCACGGTCCCTATTCTGGTCCCTTTTCCGGGGTAAGTCATACATCCTCAGATAATAGTCCAGAGTTCCAAAAACCCCTGCCGGCTCCAACTAAAATTACAAATCTGAAAAAATAATTCTCAAACTTTTCCAAAACTCAGAAGTTAGCTTACTAAAATTGATTTGGTATAGCCCCATAATACGATACCTACAGATTCCACGTATTTTGAAGCAAACTCGTGTTTTAAAAAAATATACGGCAGAGGCTGAGTCAGCGCAGCTGACTTATATCTTCTATCTTCTTTGCTGTGTAATTGAATATGAATAATTTTGGGATTTATAAATTTATTTGCATGTAACATTTTTAAATTTCTATTCTTTGATAGTTATTTCTACCGGTATAAAATATCACAATATATGCCCACAATGAATTATTTTCGAAGCATATGTGAGGTACAAATGCACAATTTTGGACGATAGATCTTCAATGAACTCGCAATTTTCCCAATTATCAGATATACCAAATTGCATGGTATATATATTTATTTAAGGTGTATTCCAAAAAGGAACCTTATATTCAAAGACAATTTGAAGATGTAGCAGGAGGGGCTAATCAATGTGAATTTTCCAATTTTCGTGTACAATTTATATTTTTCCACAAACATCCTAGTAAAGACAAGGGAGGCTTCTCTTATATCAATGGATTTATATTAAGTTATTGATATGTGAACTAGTTTTTATCGCCGAGTCCGAATGGCGTGCCACTAAGTTGCCACTTGTAGAAACGTTTTTCATGGCTGGGGTATTTTGCTACCGCTGACAATTTGATGGGAATCGAACCCGGACATTCAGCGTGCAATGCGGTTGTATATAGCTAATTTCTACAGGTTGTTGCGTAGGGTATCACATGGTTGGCCCCGTCCGACTATAGCCGTTGCTTACTTGTTTTTTTTTTTTTGTGAAAATTGGTAAACTCTTGAGATGTCGCATATGTCTTTGTCTGGCGCCGTGAGTATGGGCGAATGAGTGATCTTTGGCTTTGAATTCAAAGAAACAAAATAAAGTATACGCCATAACGGACATGGTCAACAGTCGACTTATACCCTACACAGACGGCAGCGTTAATTTGCATTAACTGCCTTAATTCAAATTAATTCGTGCATTATCCACATTCTTAATGCACAAAATCAAAGGGAATTTAAACTGAATTTAGTTATTTTAGTTAAAAGAGAGCCCATATTCATGTAGGAGAGAGAGCATATTCATGCTCTGAGACAAAATTTGCATTGCATTGCTGGTTCGTAAATGCAGAAACTGTCGTCTGTCTGGTTAAAATTAAATGCACATCTTAATGCAAATTAACGTTGCCGTCTGTCTAGGGTATAACATCCATTACAAGAATTGATTAAAAAAAAAAAACTTTCAAAATAGCTTACTCAAATAAAAATACACAAAATATTTCTAAATAGTGTTCTACAATTAAATAATTACAAAAAAAGATAAAATATATCCCATTCATTTACAAAACCATTTTAATCAATTGCGTAGCACAAAGAAAAAAAAAACCTACACAATACATCTGTATTATCAAACTAAAAGTGTGCACTAATTTAAAATTAATGTAGCAAAACATAAAATGCATTCCTCATGAGGGTCATCCACAGCCATGGCAGCATAAACAATTTTGCTACTACAAAATGCATAAAATTCTATTTAATGGAATTTCAAGATGAAAATTGTTCAGGCATTCCCCCAAAAAAAAAAAAAAAAAAAAAAAAAAAACAAGTAAGAAAAGTCTATAGTCGGACGGAGCCGACCATGGGATACCCTATACCACTATCCCTGGACAATCGCTCTCCACGGAACTTCTTTTCAATGATTGTGAAAATTTTATTATCAAATATCAGAGATGTAATGTATAATATTTATGACCAAAACCAAAAAGTTATCTAGCATGACAAAGACATTTTTGTAGCAGGAAAGGAAAATTTAGTTCACACAAACTAAAATGTAATGAAACCCATTTATGTAGTACTACTACTTCCGTTGTTTAACCGCTACGTTATTGAAACGTTATTTCACACAAAAGTTTCAGTACATTTAACCCGCTAAGTATTATCTGATCTTCACGTTGGTTTGTACGCTTCTTCTTCATCATAAACTCAAACTTTGTTTAAAATTTTGCGGGTTATTATTTTGACCTTCAGAGCCGCTACAAAATTGGTTAAAATGTTGCTTTTGGTCCATTTCATCCTCTGAACATTTCACGATCATCAGCAAAAACTAATCATTTCTATTCTGGCCCGAACCCAACCTCCTTAAAAAATTCGTTACAATCGGTCCATAATTGCGGCCTTAAGCTTGTTTACAATTTTTAATGGACGGATACACATCGCTAAATCGCTTTATCTCGTCGAGATATGAATTTTGGCATACCAAATAAGGGGTGTAGGACGAATATTTCGTGGTGTTACATAAACTTTTGGTGAGACAATAAGTAGCATGGGATAAAAATGTGGTTCTCTACACAGAACCCATTATATATTAGGCAGTACGCCCGTTATCTAGCAAACACTTTATTGCAATTTACATCAGAGGAAAGGTCAGTAGTTTTTTTTTTCCATATGTAGGCTACTTTGCGAAATATATATGTCCTCAAGGAATTAAAATATCGACCAAAAATAAAATTTTTATATTTTTCATACAAAAGTAATGGTCCATTTCACCCGCTAAAGAATATCAGATCATCATTCAATATCGCAGGCATCTTTTTCGACCTATACTCTTACCCGGTGCAAAATTTCGTGGCTATTGATGTATAATTGCGACTTCTAGCGAGTTTATTTTTACACTACAAACGAATAACGGAATATATTAGGCAGTAACTCTGTTATCTGATCATGCACACCAACATAATTGGCATCAATTGAAAGGTCAAGCGTTCCACTTTCAAGTATAAATCACTTGTCCGTAATGTCACTTCCAGGAATTAAGATATAAGCTGTATATTAAAAATTTCCACAATTTCCACACAAAAGTTTTGGTCCATTTAACCCTCTAAATATTATCCGATCGCCATCTCAAATTGCAAGCTTCTCCTTTGTGATCTACTCTTACCTTATTTAAAATTACGCGTTGATCGGACTATTATTGAGACCTACAGAGCCGCTAGAAAATTGGATAAATATTATGTTTTTGGTCCATTTCACCCGCTAAATATTTCACGATCATCATTAATAAGAATAGGGATCTATTCTGATCTGAACCCGACCTCCATACAAAATTTCGTGACGATCGGTCCATAATTGCGGCCTGGAGCGTGTTTACAATTTATAATGGACAGACGGACGGACGGACTGACGGACGGACACACATCTCAAAATCGCTTTATCTCATCGAGATATGAAGATTGGTATACCACATTGGGGGTCTCCGACGAATATTTCGTGGTGTTACATGAATTTTTACCAAAACAAACTTATAATACCCTTTTCCACATTGTGGTATAGGGTATATATAAAAAAAAACAAAATAACATAACACAACATAACATAAAAAAGAATAGAATAAAAAATAAAACCGCAAAATGACAAACTGTTGTATTCCATTTTTACGGTACTTTTACTAGATCCTTTCTTAATATAATAAGGAGAGCAAAACATGGTTGGTGACAAAAAATATGTTTTTCTATTCCACTCGACACTAAAATATTTAATATCGTTAGAAAACGTCAAAAAAAGTTTTCCAATTGTCTGCCTGGCTCTTCACTAACTTTAGTATTCTATTACATTCATGGAGTGGCATTGTACAGTGGTCCCATGTATGGGAAGGTGCGACAAAAATATTTCTAGTCGTCGGATAGATCTGATTTTTTTCAGTTAATGCTTAGAATAAGTTAAAAATACTTTAGCCAAAAAATCATCAACATGGGTCTACTTTTTCCTATAGCCCCCATATAACGGTACCTCCCTATCTCATGTATTTTGAAGCTTTTATCTATATTTTCGGTCCGAATGGGCTGTAATTTGGTATTATGGGTTCCTAGCAGTCAGAAATTTTCTGCACAAAAAATTGTGTACATGGACCCAGGTTTTTGTTTTGAAGTTTTTATCTACATTATCGGCCCGAATTGGTTGCGATTTGGTATTTGGAGTTCTTGTATAGAGAATTACATATAAAAAATATACATATGTGAAAAAATACACTCATAAGTATATATCCAAACAAAAATATATAAATATTTAATGAAAAACCGGAAACAAACAATTAAAACACAAAACAAAACAACAATACAGAATATTCACTAAAACGAGCAGAGGCATCATTAGTATTTTTGATGTCACAAACGGAAATGCAAATATATGTAGCTGGAACCAACTTTTGTTTAAAACTGACACTATTTTGAACATTCTCAAAAAAAAAAAAAAAAAACAAAAAAAAACAAGTAAGCAAAGACTATAGCCGGACGGGGCCGACCATGTGATACCCTTTCAGCAAAACAAAATTAATTTAAGGAACAAATAAACTTATTGTAAGAAATAACTTTGTGGATTCTGCCACCTTATCACATCAAGCTAAAATAATAATATAATAATTGTTCCACAAACACCCCATAAGGGACAATCAGTACACCCGATTCATATTTCCTGATATGGGGACCTACAGTTTATCGCTGAGTCCAAACGGCGTGCCCTAGGCCACCACTTGTAGAGAAGTTTTACATGACTGAAATACCCAGAAAATGTCGAAAACATTACTTAGGGGTATTTTCCCACCGTTTGAAGTTACCTGGCCGGGGAATCGGTCAACGGTGGCAAAATACCTTTTTGTAATGTTGACGACATTTTCTGAGTATTTCAGCCATGAAAAATGTCTCTACAAGTGGTCTCTTAGGGCCCGCCGTTCGGACTTGCCGGTAAACTGTTGTATGTATAAATCCCAAAATTATACGCCAGGAGGAGGTCAGTGGGTGCCTTCACCTTCACCAAAATTCATATTTCAAAAAAACTTTAACGGTAGCGACACAGGGTACATTATGAAACAAGTAAAAAGTCGTTAAGTTCGGCCGGGCCGAACTTTTTATACCCTCCACCATAAAATAGCCTTAATTAAAATGGAATAATTAGGGTCCTTTCACAATTTTAGGTGGAACAACTTTTCGACAATGGATAGACTCCTACTGCCTCCCACTATTGCTTAAATTACACTGTGAACACAAATGTTGGGGCAGAGATAATTCCTCTTGGAGATGAAAGCCCTTGGGGTGTGTATATTAAATACCCCGAAGGACAGATGCGCCGTGAGTCGAACTTCCGCGTTATGAATTTTTTGCAAGAGACCCTATAAGCCATCATGAATTAGCATTATATCTTTGTTTGTTGTTTTTGTAGAGCACTTAAGCAACAGTGAACAAAGATATAACGCTAATTCCTGATGGCCCACAGGGTCTCTAACCAAAATTTCATCACGCCATAACGCGGAAGTTCGACTCACGGCGGATCTGTCCTTCGGGGTTCATTATATACTCACCAAGGCCTTTCTTCCCCAAGAGGAATTTTCCGTGCTCCAGACTTCCACCTCCATTTTGTTGCACAGTGTTATCTAATCCAATCTAATCTAATCTAAAAAAAATGTGTTCAGCTAGGTGAAAGGTACCACCTACGGGGCTATATCAAAGAGTCAACCTATCTTTAAATTTTTTGGCGGAAAAGTTTTATAGCTGCAGGGAATTCCAAGAGTCAAATTGAGGGTAGTTTCATCAAAAGAATGTAGACCCTCAAAAATGGACCCATGTTGACGAATTTTAGTGAAGAAATTTCGTGACCACTGAAAATTCCCGAAAATCGGGAGGTACAGTTATATGGGGGGATATACCAAAACATGGACCTATGTATATTGACGATTAATTTTGAATAGACAAAATTGTAGCTAAACTTCTCAAAATACCGAAAATCGGGAGATACCGTTATATGGGGGCTATACCAAAACATGGACCTATATTGACGATATTTCGTTGGAGATATTTTAATGACCACTGAGAACTTCAAATGTCAAATTACAGCTATTTCGGTTAAAAACTGTAGCTAAAATTCTCAAAATACCGATCATTACAGCTTGTTCGGTTAAAAATTGCAGCTAAAATTCTCAAAATACCGAAAATCGGGAGGTACGATGATAAGGGGGCCATACCAAAACATGGACCTATGTTGACGAAGTTTGGTGGAGATGTTTCATGACCACTGAGAACCTCAAATGTCAAATTGCAGATAGTTCGGTTACAAATTGTGTCTATAATTCTCAAAATACCGAAAATCGGGAGGTACCGATATATGGGGGCTATACCAAAACATGCACCTATGTTGACGATGTTTAGTGGAGATATTTCGTGACCACTGGGAACCTCAAATGACAAATTACAGCTAGTTCGGTTAAAAATTGTAGCTAAAATTCTCAAAATACCGAAAATCGGGAGGTACCGATATATGGATGCTATACCAAAACATGGACCTTTGTTGATGATGTTTGGTGGAGATATTTCGTGACCACTGAGAACCTTAAATGTCAAATTGCAGATAGTTCGGTTAAAAATTGTGGATATAAGTTTGTTGATCACTAGGAACCCTAAGTGCCAAATTATAGCTAATTCGGTCTGCAAATGTGGCGAATAACGTCAAAATACCTCAAATCCGGAGGTACCGTTATATGGGGGCTATACCAAAGAGTGGACCGACATAGTCTATCTTCGAACTTGACCTGCCTATGGAAAAAAGACCCTCGGGTGCCAAATTTCAGCACTCTATCTCAATTATTGCGGACGCTAGAGTGATTACAACAGACGGACGGACAGACGGACATAGCTAGATCGTCTTAGAATTTTATCCTGATCAAGATTATATATACTTTATATGTTCGCAAATGATTAGTTCGATGTGTTACAAACGGAATGACAAACTTAATATACCCTCCATACTATGGTGGAGGGTATAAAAACGTGGCGAAGCGACCCCATGCTGCAACATATCGCACCTGTTCAACAAAAAGGTAATAACTCAAACTTTTCTATTTTTTAGTAGAGACAAAAACCGTTGGTACATAAATAGTAGTATGAAAAGTGAAATACCGGTATTTTTGACGAAAGAATAGACAAAGAAATGACAGATTTTTTACAGTGGGGAGGGTAATTCATTTTCTTAATAAAAAGTTAACAATTTTAGTTACTACCCTTCTGTTGAACAGGTGCGATATGTATAAAATATCCAATGGACAATTAATACGCCTGGTCTCCACGTAATTCGCAATAATGCACAAACTGGGAATTTCTCTGTCATGATAGAGACAATTATAGCATGGGAGGAAAATGTGGTTCTCTACAGGAAACCCACTTTATATTAGGCAGTAGCCCCTTTATCTACCAAACTCATTATTGCAATTTGTATCGGGGGAAAGGTCAGTCGTTCTTTTTCATATGTAGGCTACTTTGGCGGTATATGCCCTCCTGAAATTTACATAAGGACCAAATATAAAATATTTATATTTTTCATACAAATGTAATGGTCCATTTCACTATATAATATCAGATCCTCATCCAAAATTGTAGGCATCTTCTTCGACCTAAAGTCTTACCTCGTTCAAAATTTTGTGACTATTGAGTTATAATTGCCACCCCTAGCGTGTTTATTATTACATTACAAACAAATAATTGGATATGTAAGGCTGTAACTCTGTTATCTTATCATGTACACCAACACAATTGACATCAATAGAAAGGTCAAAAGTTTATTTTCCAAGTATATCTTACTTGCCCGGAATATGTCTTCAAAGAATAAAGATAAAAGCTGTACATTAAAAATTTTCACAATTTTCACACAAAAGTTGAGGTCTGTTTAACCCTCTAAATATTATTTGATCATCATCTCAAATTGCAAGCTTCTTCTTCGTCATATACCCTTACCTTGTTTAAAATTTCGCGTTGATCGGACTATTATTGTGACCTACAGAGCCGCTAAAAAAATAGATAAAAATTATGTTTTTGGTCCATTTCACCCGCTAAATATTTCACGATCATCAACAATAAAATAGAGATCTATTCTGGTCCATACTAAATTTCGTGACGATCGGTCCATAATTGCTGCCGGGAGTTTGATTACAATTTATAATGGACAGACGGACGGACGGAAGGAAGGAAGGACGGACGGACACACATCTCAAAATCGCTTTATCTCGTCGAGATATGAAGATTGGTATACCACATTGGGGGTCTCCGACGAATATTTCGCGTTGTTACATGAATTTTTCCAAAACAAACTTATAATACCCTTTCCACATAAAGGTGTAGGGTATAAAAATGAGAGTGGCATGGGATGGCATAGTTAGTAAAACTTAACTTCAATTTTTAGGATTTAGAAAAAATCCACAAAAAAGTATTTAACAAAATTAATTTCCAGCACATTTTATGCGAATAATTTGTAAAGGTTTTTATGTAAAATTAATTAAAATATTTTTAGCTAAAAATTCATAGTTATTTGTCTTGTAAGAAGTCACAAGCTTTCTGATGTTTTTAAAGTCTTTAAGAGATTGTACGTAAATGTCAATTTCTCCTATTTTGCTTTCTTAAGTACCGTTATAAATTACAAAAATATTGCTGGAATACTAAAATATGATATGTTTAAAGATAATTTGTTGAATTGTCATTGAAATTTGTTGATATAGATTTTTCGATTTTTGTAGCAGGTTGGGACCACAGTGCATTGTCGTCTATGTGGCATTTTGCTAAAGTGTCTGCCATTGTTCAGAGAAAGTTAAACGTTGCTATTTCAGATAAATGAGTGTTTAATATGAAAATAAATTTAAGGGATGTAAAAAATTAACGTAATGTATGAGTATTATAAAAAATTAAAAGTCGTACACATGCGAGATGAAATTAAATCCGTTGAAACGTAGAAATTAAGAAAAACTTCTACGCAATATAAAAAACTTATATTTTGAAAATAAAATTATAAGGGGACTATAGTCGATAAAGTCTACGGGACCTGCCAATGCATTTTACGCATTATATATAACATTATTTATTGTTACTTTTAGCTGTTAGAGATTTAGTTGAATTTCAATTTGTCAAAAACAAAAACATAAAACTATAGTCAAGTATGGTTGACAGGAATAAAAATCAATTTAATTTCTAATAATTTGTTTTTTCTTATCGAGTTTATAACAATTCTGCCATTGAACAATACAATGGTTTTTCATGTGAAAACAAATGACCGTTAGTAAGTGCGAATGAGTGATTTGTTGTTTTAAAGCGGGGTACACACGATCAGTTTTGACTGCCAGTTTTGCTCAAAAAATCGGTTGCTTGCCAGTGTGGCCGCTCACTTTTTTCAGTCATCAGGCAACCACAAAATATTTTGTGGTTGCTGGACTGTTTGACAGTAATCGATAATTCCGAAAAATCGACAGTCAAGACAAGACAATAGAAAATTAAGTATACGCAACCATGGTGTTTGTCATTACTCGTCTAAGAAACATTTTGAACCCTGATTCAAAGCCCTTGCTGCTTACGCAATTAGCAGCAAAATACAGAACCACCAGCAATAGTTTTACACTCAAAGTATACCCAGTAGGGGTAGCGAGAATGAATGAACTTTTGCCTATTAATGCCAGAAATACCGTTCATTTAATTGATTTATTAAATCAAAAATTAATTTAAAAAATAAGTTTCATTTGTCGCTTAGCCTCAATAAGTATATTCTTTCTCAGTATGGAAGCTCTAAAATAAAACGCTTGCGTTTAATTTTGCCACCATTTATAATTTAAATGCGACAAATTATTTTCTAGTTTTAAGTTCATTTATAAATAAAACACTGAAACTTATTTTTTTTAATTATATTATATTTTTAACTTTTTAGTAAATACATTTTTTTGCCCACTGAGAACAAAATTACAGTCAATTTAGGCCAAAAATTTAGATAAAAACTTTAAAATGTCTGAAATCGTGTAGTAGCGGCATATAAAGGCTATACCAAAACCTGGGCTTATGCCCATAATTTTTGGTGGAAAATTTCTGTACCATAGGGAACCCCAAATGTCAAATTACAAATGAAGATCAAATGTTCAAAATACCTGAAATCGGGTTGTACCGCTATATGGGGGCTATAGGAAAAATGGGCCCATATCCATGTATTGTCATCCAAATCTGAAAGGTGTGCAAAGTTTTAGTTCGATTGGTCAACTGCAACTGCGCTAAAAATGAGTTACTAGATTTGAACTAAATCGGGTGGAACCGCTATATGGGGTCTACAGAAAAAAATGGATCCTTGTTGGATGTAGTGTTATATTCATGTATTGTCATCTAATTCTGAAAAGTGTGCAAAGTTTCAGTTCGATTGGTCAACTGCAACTGTGTGGAAAATTAGTTACCAGATTTGAAAAGCAACCTAACCCAAATAAAACACTGTAGAAATGGACCAATATTGGTATTGATTTCATATTCATGTATTGTCATCCAAATCTGAAAAGTGTGCAAACTTTCAGTTCGATTGGTCAACTGCAACTGTGTGGAAAATTAGTTACCAAATTTGAACTAAACGGACACCAAAGCAAGTTAAATAAAACACTGTAAAAAGGTCACGCACAAACCACTTTGAAAAAAATGTTTTTTGAAAATATAATATGAAATGAAAAAAAAAAAAAATTTCAAAGAATTATTTTCTGTTGCACGAATGAATGATATTTTGCCTATTAATAACTGAAATAACTTTTATTCAATTTAAATATTGAAAAAATTAATATATAAATTTTCAATTAATATGCTATATGGAATGAAGTTTTATATGATATAAAATTATAGATGTAATGATATAGCGATCATCAAAATATTATACAAAAATTTTTAGTAAGCAAACTTCTGATTTAACTCGAACTCGAAATATTAAATTACGTTGTACTAAAATTGGAAGACATATTTTAAAAATTAAGAGTTATCTTGCAAACTTACCATTTGATATGTGCCGACAGAGTTTTTGGAGCCTTCAGGCCATTACCTCAGGAATTATAAACTTACTCTGGAAAAAAATTGTACGGTTAGAATAGGGCGTGAAAACCACCTTCTGCAAATTATTTCATATATATCCGAGACCCCAAACTGCACTATTTCCGAATTTTGTGTTGGACTTACCCGAAGGACGGGACCGCTATACTCCATATTCGGCCTGATACATGACTGAATAAAGTAATATGATATGCAAAGTTTGGACTAATCAGAAACTCCCTGCCAAAGTTACCTTGCGGATTTGGATTAGGTCGTTATTTCGGGAAGTATAGACTTGCCCCTGAAAAATTGTAAAATCGTAAAGGGGACCGCAAGGACAACCTGCTGAAAGAAATTTCAAAACTCTCCGAGAGTAGCTCTTAAACCTTACTTTTTGCAAAATTTGTGAATTTTTCGTGGGAGTTACCCGAAGGAGTTGACCGATATTGTCCATATTCCAACCCGAACTATTTCTGGAAAGAATAAAAAGATAGGCAAAATTTTGACCAAATCGATTGCTCCTCTAGAATGTTATCGTTCACACCATTTTATAGAAATTGACTTTAATCGATTGATCCAATCGAGTCGAACATCAGACGCATAGACGGACGGGCATAGCTAAAATTTGAAGTCGATTGTCGATTGTCCGAATCAATGTTCGTCCATATTTGGGGTCTAAAACCATTATTTCGATGGGTTCATTTTGCCTGAATGTAGAGCATAACCTCATTAGTCTAAAGACGGATGATATAAAAATAGGGGAACCCATTTTAATATTAAATAGTAGTTCTGTTATCTCACATCAAGGAAGTCAAGAGTTGGTTTTCAAGTTTGGTTTTAGTAATTGGGCGAAATATATCCGGTTATGCCCCAGAATTTAAAATATAGACCAAAATTTAAATTTGAATATCTTTCGCAAAAAAATGATGGCCACTTTTATAGGCAAAATACTATTTGATCATTATCGAAAATTATTGGCATTTTGCTTGACCAGAACTTTTACTTCGTGCAAAAAATGTTCAGTATTGATATATAACTGCAATATCTTTCTTGATTATGGTTACACCACACACAACTAAAATTCAACTCGTCACCATTTCTGGGGTGGGAGGGTCAGTGAACATACAAATAAAAAATACAAAATAAATACATTTATTAAACAGTTTATTAGTTTTAACACATAATTTTGGTTAGTTTAGCCCGCTAAATGTTATCTGACCATCACACTGTCGGCGAAATCCAAATCTAGCGGAGAAAAATTGATAACTCCGAAGCTAATTGAGGTGAGCGGCTATAATTTGGTACAAATGTTACTAATTAGCCAAAATAGACATTGAAATAGCAAAAATTCCCACAAAGCTGAACTTTAGTGTAGAGCTAGTGTTTGCCATTAGAAGCAACGTTCTAAAGGTCCCCATCGATCCCATGTGTGCAAAAAAAAAAAAATATTCGAGGTCAAAGATAAAATTGTACGGGATTTTTAAGTATTTGCATTTATTTTTTTAAGACGGTTGATCTAATCAAAAAGTAACTAAAGTAAATATTGTAGACAGAAAAATTATCTACAAGTTTGGTCTTTATAATTTTTTTCCTAGAAGGAACCATTCTTGAGATATAGCTGTTCTCAAAAACACATGATTTGTATGCACTTATAAGGGAAATATGCACATATTCAGACGAACAGGCTAAAAAACCGAAGTAATCGGTTATTTTAGCCTGTTCCCCCAAAAAATATATTTCTCCTTGAAGAGCGAAATTATCTATTAAAAAAATTCCAACAAAATCGGAGCGAGTTTAGTAGAGTTTTTCCATGTTAGAGTCATTTTATGCAAAAATAGCTCATTTAACCCACCTGTGTATATGAAAGCCCAAAAGGAACGATCCCAACGAAAACTCTCCGATTTTTTTGAAGTTTTGTCCAAAGATAGGGCTTCTTAAGCTGATTATGGAAAAATACAATTTTCATGGGCGTCGGATCCCGTTCGCCGGTTATTCGACCCGAAAGGCCAGATTTGAAAACCGGGTTAGATTCGGTTCAACTGAACCGATTACTGCAAAGTTTGAAAGCTTATGGAAATACGTAACAAACCGGTTGGCCGGTTCGCCTCATAATGTACGCACGCGGCTAATTTTTAATTTGACCGCGATAACTCGAAAATGGTAAGTCTTTTGTAAAAATCATGATGGCTTTGCAGACAATTGTTAAATCTAAATTTTTTACTTTAGCCGGCTTTTGCTAAGTCTGAAAACTGAAAAATGCCTCCAAAAATGACCTTTGACCCCGAATAACTTTTTCTGCACACATGGGATCGATGGGGACTTTTAGGACGTTGCTTCTAATGGTAAACCCTAGCTCTCCACCAAAATTCAGCTTTGTGGGAATTTTTGCAATTTCCCCCTTATACGTATGTTTATTTTGACTGGGCTATAATATGTACAGTAGGGTTAGTCATTTTTTTAAATTCAAAATCTGTGGAAGTAGCATATAGGGCGGGCAACAACAAGCAGAATTGCGTTTTTACTTTTTCGAAATTGTGAAAAAACGTTCCGCACAAAATGCAATTACTTTAGCTCAAAACCAACTTTTTTATTTGAATTTTTTTGTGTTTTTTAAAATTTGATATTTTTTTTTAACTGTTCTTCAGATATAATTAGATTTTTTTTAGATTTCTCAAGAACTAATCCTCTATATCTATCAATTATATTGATTTCTTTCGGAAATTCGTATAAATGGTATAGCGGCAAAACAGCTTTTTTTATTTCATTCGGTCTTTTTGCTTTAAAATTTTTGACCCAGTTATCACTGTTTTTTTTGGACATTTTTGCAACTTTTTTTTAAACGACATGGCGATGTGAACACAAACTATGAAAAAATAATTTAAAACTCAAAACGATATAAATTATGTATTATGACATTACTTCTGTATCGTCAAACTTTTATTAGAGCAACTCGTTTAAAATTTTTAAAACTGGGAAATGAAACCGAGTTGCAAATTTTAAAATCGATGTAGCTTAAAAACTAAATGACAGATTTTTGATCAAACTGCATATTTGAAATCGATGCACTAAAACCAACTAAAAAAAATTATTTCCAAGAACAACTATTGCAGAAAAAAATTTCTCAAATTTAAAAATTTAAAAAAAGGTAAACTAAAAAAGATTGTTTTTAGCTAAAGTAATTGCATTTTGTGCGGAAGGTTTTTTTACAATTTCGAAAAAGTAAAAACGCATTTCTTATTATTTTTGCCTGCCCTACATGGCATTTCCACAGATTTTTGATATTCGAAAAAAAAATGAAAAAATGACTAACCCTAATGTACAGGTATGTTTGCACGGAGTATGGAGAATATAACTCACCGTTAAAGCATATCGTCCTCTTAACGGTACCTCCGCATATAAGGTATTTTGGGTATGTGGACCACATGTCTACGTTTTGGTCTAGCCCCGAGATTTTACTTATTTTGAAGTTATTCTTCAAATTTTCCAATCAAATTGGCTGTATTTTGGTATTTTGGGTTCTAAGTTCACACAAAACCTCCGTACCAAAAATCTTCGACGTAGATCCACATTTTGATATACTGCCCATATATACATAGGTATCACCCGATTTCCAGAACTAAGAAGGTTTCAGCAACATTTTCCAACTAACCCAGCAAAATAAATTGGAAGTAGTGCAATGTAGACTAGTTCTTTCACGGCATGTTTTTATGCAGTTCAAACGGAGTCGTGAAAAAGGCACTCCATTCTTCACATTTTAACCGCATTTGGATGCAATGCAAAGAATCACATCCATTTGTTACATTTTAACAACATCCGGAGGCAGTTCAACGGAGTCGTGAAAAAGACACTCCAATTCCTCACAATTTAACAGCATCCGGATGCAGTGCAAACGGAGTCGTGAAAAAGGCACTCCGTTCACTACATTTTATTAGCAGTTGTTAGAGATCCCTACATGTACATAAATCAGTTTGTAAATCAGGCAGCGGAATACATTTCCAAAAAGAGATAATCGTGTTAACATTTCCAAACATTTGTTAATACAAACTAAATAATATTTAATTTGTGAACATTTTTCCGGTAACTCACGAGAAGAAAATTTCCCAATGGAGTGCTGTTGGAGTATATGTCGAAATCTTAACTGGTGATGGGAAGACAACCCATTTAGCAGATGAAGCAAAAACAGTTCAGCTTGGATTAAATGAAGAGCGGAGGAAACACACATGTTTGCGATTGAATTCAATAGAGAATTTTCATAATTTGTGTTAATTTAATAAAGTTATTAATATTTTTGTTTTACACAAATAATAAATGCATTTTATTTTGTTATTCAAAACACGTGCTCTGGACTGCCTCCTATTCTACCCCAAAGGGTCAGTTATAACGCAATGCCAAAGGGTCAGTTAAAATGCAGTGCCAAAGGTTCAGTTAAAATGCAATGCCAAAGGGTCAGTTAAAATGCGGTGCAATGGAGTACCTCTTTCCGGGGTCACTCCCTTGTAAAAATCATGAGTGAAAATGCATAATTTGATGCACTTCCAAATCACTTGTACATATCATTTAACTGCCTCTTTGGAGGCAAACTTTTCGCTGGGAAAATTTCTGTAAATTTGGTTTTCGGATTTTTAATAGACAAAACATCTACACACTAAAAATTATTCACTTTTGTTCACGTTTTGGTATATCCTCCATACAAATGTCTACTTTAAATAACTTATTTAAAAATTGATTTATAAAATTGTTTATAACATGAAAAAAGGCAAAAAAGCGGTCGAAATTTTTGGAGTAGATACCTCGGAGTATGTAATTTAATATTAACAAGTAAGAACGGCGTTAAGTTCGGCCGGGCCGAACTTGTTATACCCTCCACCACAAGTTGTATTGAAGTAAAATGGAATAATTAGTTTCCTTTCGTGTATGAAGAAGACTTAATACTAAATTTCAGCAATTTCGGTAAAACAATGTGAGGCACCATTCTATGGGGGCTATTTCAAAACGTCGATCTATACCGACAAATTTCTGACGAAAAGTTTTTAGGCTCACAGAAGACTAAATACCAAATTTCCTATATTTCGGTAAGAGAATGTGGCTAAAACTAAAAAAAATACCGAAAATCAAGAAGTAAGCTTCTATGAGTATATAGGAAGACGTGTACCTATACTGATAATACTCTTCTGGAATATTTTATAACTCTTGGAAGACGAAATAATGAATTTCAGCCATTTCGGTTAGATATTGACGTCACAATCTTCAGTATTACGAAAATCCGGAGGTACCGTTCTATGGGGGCTATATCGAAACGTGGACCTATACCGACGAATTTTAGTCAGAAATGGGGCAATATGAAAGCGTGGACCTGTACAGACATATTTCTGGCGAACAGTTTTATATCACATTGAAGACTAAATACCAAATTTCAGCCATTTTGGTGGAATATTGAAGACACAACCTTAAGAATACGAAAAATCGGGAGGTACCTTTCCATGGGGGCTATATGATGGCGAAGTCTAAATACCAAATGTCAGTCATTTCGGTGGAATATTGAGGCTACAACGTTCAAAGTACCGAAAATCGGGAGGTGTCGTTCTAAGGGGGCTATATGAAGGCATGGACCGATACCGACAAAGTTCTGGGGGAATGTTTTATACCACCAACGTAGACTATGTAGCAAATTTCAGCCATTTCGGTGTGATAATGAAGCTAAAACCTTCAAAATACCGAAAATCGGGAGGTACCGTTCTATGGGGGCTATATGAAGGTGTAGACCGATACCGACAAAATTCTAGGGGAAAGTTTTGTACCTCTAAAGAAGACTACGTACCAAATTTCAGCCATTTTGGTAGCTAAAACCTTAAAAATACCGAAAATCGGGAGGTACCGTTCTATGGGGGCTATATCAAAACGTGGACCGATATATCCCATTTTCAATACCAACTATCCTGCAAGTAATAAAAACTTCTGTACTGATCAATAATATATACTTTATAGGGTCTCCGACGAATATTTCGATGTGTTACAAACGGAATGACAAATTTAATTATACCCTCCATATGGTGGAGGGTATAAAAAGTCGGACCTTTTTATACCCTCCACCATATTATGGAGGGTATATTAAGTTTGTCATTCCGTTTGTAACACATCGAACTAATCATTTCCGACCCTATAAAGTATATATATTCTTGATCAGGATAAAATTCTAAGACGATCTAGCCATGTCCGTCTGTCTGTCCGTCTGTCCGTCTGTTTTAATCACTCCAGCATCCGCAATAATTGAGATAGAGTGCTGAAAGGGTCTTTTTTCCATAGGCAGGTCAAGTTCGAAGATGGGCTATATCGGTCCACTATTTGGTATAGCCCCCATATAACGGTACCTCCGAATTTGAGGTATTTTGACGTTCTTCGCCACATTTGCAGACCGAATTAGCTATAATTTGGCACTTGGGGTTCCTAGTGATCAACAAACTTATACCCCAAAGGATATGGGCATAGGTCCATGTTTTGGTATAGTCCCCATATAACGGTACCTCCCGATTTTGGGTATTTTGAGAATTTTAGCCACAATTTTTAACCGTGGTCACGAAACATCTCCACGAAGCATCGTCAACATAGGTCCATGTTTTGGTATAGCCCCCATATATCGGTACCTCCCGATTTTCGGTATTTTGAAAATGTTAGCAACAATTTTTAACCGAACTAGCTGTAATTTGTCATTTGAGGTTCTCAGTAGTCATGAAAAATCTCCATTAAACATCGTCAACATAGGTCAATGTTTTGGTATAGCCCCCATATAACGGTACCTCCCGATTTTCGGTATTTTGAGAATTTTAGCCATCATTTGTAACCGAACTATCAGCAATTCGACATTTGAGGTTCTCAGTGGTCATGAAACATCTCCACCAAACATCGTCAACATAGGTCAATGTTTTGGTATGGCCCCCTTATAACCGTACCTCCCGATTTTCGGTATTTTGAGCATTTTAGTTACAATTTTTAACCGAACTAGCTGTAATTTGACATTTGAGGTTCTCAGTGGTCATGAAACATCTCCACGAAACATCGTCAACATAGGTCCATGTTTTGGTATAGCCCCCATATATCGGTACCTCCCGATTTTCGGTATTTTGAGAATTTTAGCGACAATTTTAAACCGAAATAGCTGTAATTTGACATTTGAAGTTCTCAGTGGTCATAAAACATCTCCAACGAAACATCGTCAACATAGGTGCATGTTTTGGTATAGCCCCCATATATCGGTATCTCCCGATTTTCGGTATTTTGAGAATTTTAGCTGCAATTTTTAACCGAACTAGCTGTAATGATCGGTATTTTGAGAATTTTAGCTACAATTTTGTCTATTCAAAAATAATCGTCAATATAGGTCCATGTTTTGGTATATCCCCCCATATAACTGTACCTCCCGATTTTCGGGAATTTTCAGTGGTCACGAAATTTCTTCACTAAAATTCGTCAATATGGGTCCATTTTTGAGGGTCTACATTGTTTTGATGAAACTACCCTCAATTTGACTCTTGAAGTTCCCTGCAGCTATACAACCTTTCCGCCAAAAAATTTAAAGATAGGTTGACTCTTTGATATAGCCCCAATGGTGGTACCTTTCACCTAGCTGAACACATTTTTTAGATTAGATTAGATAACACGGTGCAACAAAATGGAGGTGAAAGTCTGGGGCACGGAAAATTCCTCTTGGGGAAGAAAGGCCTTGGTGAGTATATTATGAACCCCGAAGGACAGATCCGCCGTGAGTCGAACTTCCGCGTTATGGCGTGATAAAATTTTTGATAGAGACCCTGTGGGCCATCAGGTATTAGCGTTATATCTTTGTTCACTGTTGCTTAAGTGCTCTACAAAAACAACAAACAAAGATATAATGCTAATTCATGATGGCTTACAGGGTCTCTTGCAAAAACTTCATCACGCCATAACGCAGAAGTTCGACTCACGGCGCATCTGTCCTTCAGGGTTTTTAATGTACACACACCAAGGGCTTTCATTTCCAAAAGGAATTATCCCTGCCCCAACATTTGTGTTCACAGTGTAATTTAAGCAATAGTGGGAGGCAGTAGGAATTTATCCATTGTCGAAAAATTGTTCCACCTAAAATTGTGAAAGGACCCTAATTATTCCATTTTAATTAAGACTATTTTATGGTGGAGGGTATAAAAAGTTCGGCCCGGCCGAACTTAACGACTTTTTACTTGTTAATATTAAATTACATACTCCGAGTGTTTCCGTGTATTTCCCATAAGTTGCACTATTTCAAAATGCTCTCAGTAAATAAAATCTCATATAAGTGTTCAAAGATTTTTTTCAGAATATTTACAACATCAAATAATGCTACAGCACTTTTTTTATAAACACTGCTTCCAACTTTCTGAAAAAATTATATTATGGTTATCTTTATTTTCATTTGTCTATATTACTTGTCAACATACAAGTTATCAAAAAAGTCAATTTTCCCACTTACGAAAGAAATCTTCGTAAATGTATCGTTATAACGACCAAAAACCATTAATTGCAATACTAATTTTTATTTTCAGGTACACCAGTATATTTGAAAAAATATTGCATTAATGATTTTGACTTAGCTCTTGGTCAGGTTTCGGCCTTTTTGCCCGCTAGATTTTATTTTCGCCCACAGTGCATCACCTTAAATTGCAACCTACTGAGCCGCTACAAATTCTGATAAAAAAATATTTTTTTTGGTTCATTTTGGTACAGCGATTTTGAGATGTGTGTACGTCCAATTATAATAAATCCTATTTTTTCTTTTCAAAAAATACTGCAGCTATTTTATTTTCTTTGAAGTCATATTTATACTTCTTCTCATTACACCACTCAACTTTAAAATCATGACCAACATTTATATCTTCTACATCATCAACATTCAATCTCAGATAACATTTGCGTTTTATTATATTTTAGTGCCTAAAAACAAGACATATGATATTGGCTACTGAAATGGAAAAATAAAAAACTAACATCCTGTCACGAACAAAACAAAAAGTGGGGAAAGAAATACAAAACGCCTAAAGGTAATCGGTTTTTTATGATTGTCACTTTGTTTTATTTCGGTAATGTTCTATGTTTGCTTTTGACACCAAACATTATATAAAATTTTATATTTAAATTGACATAAAAATCAATTCACAATTTAATGAAAAATAAATTAATTTTTTTCGCGTTTATTAAACTGATTTTATGATGTAAACGTATACAACTATTTCTGAGGTTAATATACTATATGTACATATTTTTATATGTATGTACGTATGCATGTGTAGATAAAATGCAAACTTTTATGACTGCCAAGTTTAAATTAATAAACGTAATTATTTTTGATCAGTTGTCATTACAAATTGATAGTTTGGACATATTATTATTTTGGTTGTTATAAAAGATTAAACACACTTATACATATGTACGTACGCACATATCACATTTAGTAATAATTTTTGCGGAACAACAATAAAATAATAGCCATCATTATTGTGAAAACGCACACGCAAACGATATATGCGTGTCAAATAAATTTAACCTTAAATGATAATATGGATACATGATAATCAGCAATGAATAACAACAAGCGTTTAGGCTGGTAATGTGTTATGTTACACACAAAAATTTACTTATTATAAATTAATATATACTAGAGATACAGGTTAATTCTTTTTATAAAAAATCCTTCCTAATTCTACGACTAGCTTCTAAAGATTTCAAATTAAACTTACCATAAAAATTATCTCTTCAATAGACAATCACTTTTGACCTCATCTCATGAAAACTGATTTGTATTTTCCAAACAGAAAATGTACATTTAACCTCTTTGCAGCGAGGTCAAAATAGTCAAACCGTACAAAAACAATCCTTCATCTATCATGCCAAAGGCTAACAGATGCCAAAAAACCAAACAAACAAATTGATGTGCAACATAATCAGATCTCACAATATTGCGAATTTCGAATACAAACACACACACACATCTCATTATATTTAATGGATACAACAAAAACAATGACAACAGCATAATACAAATTATATGTTATACATTCATTGACGTGACACATTAAAAATACATTTTGTGTGTTTGAAGCTACAAAAACAGATGAGAAAATAAAATTATAGTGTTTTTTCATGGTACGCTTTCAATGGGTCAGCCTCATGTTAATATATTTACAAACATTCCCGCTATTCGTGAAATCATTGCTCAGTACTACCACCGGCTTTAAAATTTCGTTAGTTGTGAAATGCCATGTAGGTATAATGATGAACTGAGAGTTAAATAAACAGTTAAACAGAATTAAATAAAGAGGTGTTGAAGAAAGCCACATACATAAAAAATCATTAAATAAAAAAAATCTACGTTCTTATTTTTTTGAATCCACGTACTTAACAAATTCTTTAAAAAATTCTCGTCCTTAAATAATTCTTTAAAAAACCCAAATGCTTTAAAATTCTTTAGTAAATCGACGTCCTTAAAAGTTCTCAAAACACCTCCTTAAAAATTTTTAAAAAACGTCCTTAAAAATTCTTAAAAAAACGTCTTTAAAGACTATTTAAAAATTCTAAGTCCTTAAAAATTATTTAAAAAAATCCACGTTCTTAATAAAATTCGTTAAACTATCTACGTCCTTAATAAAAGTCTTTAAATAATCCACATCCTTGATAAAATTCTTTAAATAATGCACGTCCTTAAAAAATTGTTTACAAAATCCACTTCCTTAAAAAATTTAAAAAAAGCGGCCTAAAAAATTCGTTAAAAAATCTTTAAAAAATACACGTTCTCATAAAATTATTTTAAAAAACCACACCCTAAAAAATTGTTTAAAAAACTCACGTCCCTAAACAATTCTTAAGAAAATCCACTTGCTTAAAAATTATTTAAAAATCCACGTTTTCAAAAAATTATTTAAATTATCCACGTCCTAAAAAAAATCTTTAAAAAATCCACGCCCTTAAAAAATTCTTTAAAATATTCACGCCCATAAAATATTCTTTAATAAATCCACGTCCTTAAAATATTCTTTTAATATTCACGTCCTTAAAATGTATTCTTTAAACAATCCACCTCCTTCAAAAAGTTCTTGAAGAATCCACGTCCTTCAAATATTCTTTGAAAAATCCACGTCGTTAAGATATTCTTTAAAAAAATCAAGTCTTTAAAATATTCTTTAAAAAAATCAAGTCTTTAAAATATTCTTTAAAAACTCCACGTCCTCAAAATTTTCCTTAAAAATCCACGTCTTTAAAAACTCTTTAAACAATCCATGTCCTTATTTTTTTTAAAAATCCACGTCATTACAAAATTCTTTAACAAATCTACGTTTTCAAAAAATGATTTAAAAAATCCATGTCCTAAAAAATTCTTTAAAATATCCACGTCCTTAAAAAATTCTTTAGACAATCCACTTTCTTAAAAATTCTACTCCTTTTAATTTTTTTTTTAATCCACGTTCTTAATTTTTTTTTAAAAATCTACGTTCATTAGGTTTTTTAAAAAAGTCCACGTTCTTAAAAAATCAACGTCCTTAAATAATTCTTTAAATAATCTACGTCCTTAAATAATTCTTTAAATAATCTACGTCCTTAAATAATTCTTTAAATAATCTACGTCCTTAAATAATTCTTTAAATAATCTACGTCCTTAAATAATTCTTTAAATAGTCTACGTCCTTAAAAAATTGTTTGAAAATCCAAGTCCTTAAAAACTCTTTAAAAAATTCACGTCCTTATTTTTTTTTAAATCCACGTCATTACGAAATTCTCTAAAGAATCTAGTTCTCAAAAAATTATTTAAAAATCGATGTCCTAAAAAATTATTTAAAACATCGATGTCTTAAAAAATTATTTAAAAAATCCACGTCCTTAAAAAATTCTTTAAAAATCCACGTCCTTTATTTCTTTTTGAATCCACGTCCTTAAAAAATTATTAATAAAACCTACGTCCATTAAATTTTTTTTTAAAAATCTACGTCTTTATTTTTTTTTTAAATCTACGTCCTTTAATTTTTTTTTTTTAAATCCACGTCCTTAAAAAATTCTTTAAAAAATCCATGTCCATAAAAAATTCTTTAAAAAACCCACGTCCTTAAACAATTCTTTAAAAGAATCCACGTCATTATAAAATTCTTTAAAAAACCTACGTTCTCAAAAAATTAATTAAAAAATCCACGTCCTTAAAACATTCTTTTAAAATTTACGTCCTTAAAATGTATTCTTTAAACAATCCACCTCCTTCAAAAAGTTCTTTAAAAATCCACGTTCTTCAAATATTCTTTAGAAAATCCACGTCGTTAAGATATTCTTTAAAAAAAATCAAGTCTTTAAAATATTCTTTAAAAACTCCACGTCCTCAAAATTTTCCTTAAAATCCACGTCCTTAAAAACTCTTTAAACAATCCATGTCCTTATTTTTTTTAAATCCACGTCATTACAAAATTCTTTAACAAATCTACGTTTTCAAAAAATGATTTAAAAAATCCATGTCCTTAAAAATTCTTTAGACAATCCACTTTCTTAAAAATTCTCTTAAAAATTCTACTCCTTTTAAATTTTCTTTTTTAAAAATCCACGTTCTTAAAATTTTTTTTAAAAAATCTACGTTCCTTAGGTTTTTTTTTAAAAAAATACACGTTCTTAAAAAATCAACGTCCTTAAATAATTCTTTAAATAATATACGTCCTTAAAAAATTGTTTGAAAAAATCCACGTCCTTAAAAAATTCTTTAAAAATCCAAGTCCTTAAAAACTCTTTAAAAATCCACGTCTTTAATTTTTTTTTTAAAAATTCACGTCATTACAAAATTCTCTAAAGAATCTAGTTCTCAAAAAATTATTTAGAAAATCGATGTCCTAAAAAATTCTTTAAAACATCCACGCCCTTAAATTTTTTTATAAAAAATCCACGTCATTACAAAAATTCTTTAAAAAATCGATGTCCTCAAAAAATTATTTAAATATCGATGTCCTAAAAAATTATTTAAAACATCGATGTCTTAAAAAATTATTTAAAAAATCCACGTCCGTAAAAAATTCTTAATAAAATCTACGTCCTTCAAAAAATTTTTTTTTGAAAAATCTACGTCCTTTGGTTTTTTTTTTAAATCCACGTCCTTAAAAAATTCTTTAAAAAATCCATGTCCATAAAAAATTCTTTAAAAAATCCACGTCCTTAAACAATTCTTTAAAAGAATCCACGTCATTAAAAAATTCTTAAAAAAACCTACGTTCTCAAAAAATTAATTAAAAAATCCACGTAATTAAAAAAAATCTTTACAAAATCCACGCCCTTTAAAACATCTTTAAAAAAATCTACGTCCTTAAAACCCCACGTTCTTAAGAAATCCTATAAAAACCCACGTCCTTAAGAAATCCTTTAAAAAACCCACGTCTTAAAATTTTTTTTAAAAATTCACATCTTTAAAAACTCCTAAAAAAATCCACGTCTTTAAGAAATTCTTTAAAAAACCCACGTCCTTAAAAATTGTTTAAAAATTCACGTCTTTAAAAACTCTTTAAAAAACCCGCGCCTTAATTTTTTTTAAATCCACGTCATTACTAAATTCTTTAAAAAATCCACGTCCTAAAAAATTCTCTAAATCCCCACGTACTTAAAAAATTCTTTAGAAAATCCACTTCCTTAAAAATTCTTTAAAAAATCAACGTCCTTAAAAGATTCTTTAAATATCCACGTACTTAAAAAAATCTTGAAAAAATCCGCGTCCTTAAAAATTCTTTAAACCTTTTAAAAACCTTAAAAAATTCTTTAAACCTTTTAAAAACCTTAAAAATTTCTTTAACAAATCCATGTCCTTAAAAACTCATTAACAATCCACGTCCTTATTTTTTTTAAAAAATCCACGTCATTACAAAATTCTTTAAAAAATCTAGTTGTCAAAAAATTATTTAAAAAATCGATGTCCTAAAAAATTCTTTAAAAAATCGACGTCCTTATACATTTTTTAAAGCATCCACGTCATTACAAAAATCTTTAACAAATCTACGTTCTCAAAAAATCCACGTCCTTAAAAATTCTTTAAAAAATCCATGTCCCTAAAAAATTCTTTAAAAAATCCACGTCCTTAAAAAAATTCTTTAAAAAAATCCCCATCATTAAAAAATTCTTTAAAAATTCGCGTCCTTAAAAACTCTTTAAAAAATCCACGTGTTTAAAACATTATTTAATAAATCCAAGTCCTTAAAAAATTCTTTAAAAAATCCACGTCCTTAAAATTTTCCTTAAAAAATCCACGTCCTTAAAATATTCCATAAAAAATCCACGTACTTAAAATATTCTTTAAAAAATCAAATATATTCTTAACAAATCCACGCCCTTAAAAATTCTTTAAAAATTCACACCCATAAAATATTCTTTAAAAATCGACCTCCTTTTAAACTTCTTTAAAAATCCACGTTCTTAATTTTTTTTTAAATCCACGTCCTTAAAATCTTCTTCAAAAAATCTACGCCATTAAAAAAAATGCTTTAAAAATCCTTGCCCTTAAAAAATTCTTTACAAATACACGTCGTTGAAAAAAATATTTTAAAGAGTCCCTTGCTTCAATGCAAAGAACTTAGAGAAAAGATGAGCCCAAGTGGCGTTGGACGAAACTTGTATTCTCTGCCCTTCTCTAAAGTAAATCAATTTTAACTAACCCCACTTTAAAAACTTGTTGTTTTTAAAATTTGAAAACAACAAATCTGTGATTAAGCTGGGTTTTACTTTAAAAATAAAAAGTAAACACACATCACAACAAAACTGCCAAAGTGAATCTATTTTAAAAATCTTTAAAAATCCACGTTCTAAAAATTTTCTTTAAAAAATCCTGTTGTTGTTATTTCCACACATGTTGCGGACATGTCTGTATTTGTGTAGTTTGTGGTAAAAACACAATTTGAGTCCGACACTATATTCCACCACCAGCACCTCCAGCAACACTACAGACAACATGACACTTTCAAAATTTTGGCCAACCAAACAGTTTGTTTTATGGCCAACCACATTAATCGAGGCAGTTCATTTCTCTCACATACATATTTCAGTTGATTTGAATGAGTGTCTATGTGTGTGTGTGTTAACGTACCCAACTGCTGCTGAAAGTGTTCTATTTTGAATAAAAATTGCATTCATTTGCAATCAGGTTATGATGGTGGCTAATATTTAGACAGCGGAATTTTATGCAACCCCTATTTTTGGTCCGATTCATGTCAAATTTTGAGACTGGGCATATTTTTGGCTTCTGATTACATTGCAATCGAAACATATGACATATGCAAAATGCATAAATTTTTGCATATGCAAAATTTATGCATTTTACATATTTTCTTATGCAACAAATATTTCAATAATAGGTACAAAAATGTTTGTGTGTACAATTTTTCTGTTTAAAATTCTATTCAGACAAGTCCATAAAATAGAGAAATGTATAACCAGAGCCACAACCTTCAAAATACCGATAATCGGGAGGTATCGCTCTATGGGGGCTATATAAAGGTCTGAACCTAAACCGACAAATTTTTGGTAGAAAGTTATTTACCCCCAAGGAAGACTTAATACCAAATTTCAGCCACTTCGGAGGGATATTTAGGCCACAACCTTCAAAATATCGAAAATCGGGAGGGGGGCTATAGGGGCTATATGAAGACGTGGTCCTATACCGACAAATTTCAGGTGGAAAGTTTTATACCCACATCGAAGACAAAATACCAAATTTCAGTCATTTCGGTGGGATATTGAGGAAACAACCTTCAAAATACCGAAAATCGGGAGGTACCATTCTATAGGGGCTATATGAAGCCGTGGACCTAAACAGATAAATTTTATGTGGAAAGTTTTATTCCCCCAACGAAGACTTAATACCAAATTTCAGCTATTTCGGAGGGATATTGAGGGCACAACCTTCAAAATACCAGAAAACCGGAGGTACCGTTCTATGGGGACTATATGAAGACGTGGACCTATACCGACAAATTTCAGGTGGAAAGTTTTACACCCACAGCGAAGACTTAATACCAAATTTCAGCCATTTCAGAGGCATATTGAGACCACAACCTTCAAAATACCGAAAATCGGGAGGTACCGCTCTATGGGGGGCTATATTAAGACGTGGACCTATGCCGACAAATGTCAGGTGGAGTGTTTTATACCCCCAACGAAAACGAAATACCAAATTTCAGTAATTTCGGTGGAATATTGAGGCTACAACTTTCAAAATACCGAATATCGGTAGGTTCCGTTCTATTGGGGCTATATGAAGACGTGGACCTATGCGGACAGATTTCAGTTGTAAGGTTGCATACCCCTAACGAAGACTTAATACCAAATTTCAGTCATTTCGGTGGGATATCTAGACCACAAATCCTTGAATATATTTTTGCATATGGTTTTGCATATGCTTATTTTATGCAGATATGTATGTACAAATATGCCAAAATATGCGCGATATGCAGAATATGCAAAATATGCAAAAATTTCTGGGCCTAATTCGTTTTATTTTTTAATAAAATGAGTTTCTGTCTAATCAGATTTTCTCTACGACCATCCTAACCATATATGCATTTGCATAGGATTCCGCTGTCTACTAATATTGCACAACACACATATCCATACACAGGTATTGACTATGAACTGAAATGTGTAATTAGAATGAAATGAAGGATGCGTAATTGATTTGGGAATATGGAATAAAAAAGAATGGTAGCGGTAACTGATTAGCCTTTCTTCAAAGGTCATTGAAATAAGTAATCCTATAACTGTACTGATAATATGTACTATGTCGATAAATAGAAAAATTCTGACTATAATAACCTGTTTCGTAAAATATGATAACCATCGCATCCTACCTACTGTGACAGTGTAATGCTGTAACAGTTAATGCTCTGAACTTTTTACAATATACTTTATACTTAAACAACTTTTTAAATCATTCTTTTTATTTAAGCTACTCCAACAATATAATCGACGACATATTTTTCCTTTCAGCAAATTATCATATTTCAAATGAATCACTTAGTCCTCATACTCACTTTGCTCACAATCCAGAACGTTATCAAATATTTGTATCCCATTTAATATTAATGAAATATTTTACTGCTGACCTTGTATACACATGTTGCAAGCTTTTACTCATTTTCACTTGCTGTTTCACTTTTACAAATGTCATCATAATTTTAATCATTGAAATAACCAGAGAAATTGTTTCATAATAATGACACGTCAGATGCATGAATGGATGGATGATGGACTGACAACAAATGTCCTCCCCATTCTAGCCCACGAAACGAAAACATCATTAATTTCAAAAACTTGTTTTTTCTTCTTAATAATTGCGTACTATTATTTGCACTGCGCTACGACGACCTTTTCAAGTGTTTGTACAGTGTTTTGTCTTTCCCTTAACAATGTTTGATATTGTCTCTGCAAATGGGTGGTGGTCTGGTTCGGACGCCAGCATACGTCTATTCTGTTGTGTACAAGGTGGAATTTCAATTTCATAAACAAATATCTTTTCATTTTGGATATTTTTGTTTTGTTTTTCAGTTTCAGAGTTTTGTATTTTTTGTACAATTGTCATAACCTTGCTTGCCAAGGTTACTACGGCTTATGTCCTTTTTGGAAATGTACTGCTGTTTATATTTGAACTGTATTACGAAGGTCGTATTTAATGTTCCTGTTGCTAATGATATGTGTTTAATGTGATGTAAGGATAGTGGACGACAAAAGAGACCACATTGTTGAACATTAATATTGATTACTGGTTTATGGGTGCTACCGAGCCGCATTCTGCAAGACATTAATATGCTTTTTATGCTGGTTAAATAAAACTGAAATTTACGCAAAAAATCTACGTCTCTGAAAAAATTTTAAAAAATCCTCGTCCTGTAAGAATTTTTTTAAATAATCCGCATTTTTGAAAAGAACATTTTTAAAAATCCACGCCCTTGAAAACGTATTTTTAAAGAATCCACTTCCTGGAAAAAATATTTTTAAAAAATCCACGTCCTGGAAAAATAGTTTTAAAACTCCACGTCCTGAACAAAGGATTTTTAGAAATCCACGTCCTGGAAAAAATATTTTTAGAAATCCAAGTCCTGCCAAAAATATTTTTTTAGAAATCCACGTACTGAAAAAATATTTTTAGAATTCCTGGCAAAAAATATTTTTAGAAATCCAAGTCCTGGAAAAATATTTTTAGAAATGCTCGTCCTGGAAAAAATATTTTTAGAAATCCACTTCCTGGAAAAATATTTTTACAAATCCACGTCCTGGAAAAAATTTTAGAAATCCACGTTCTTGTATATATTTAGAAATTCACGTCCTGGAAAAAAATTAGAAATCCACGTTCTTGTAAAAAATATTTCTAGAAATCCATGTCCTGAAAAAAAAAACATTTTTAAAAATCAACGTCCTGGAAAAAATATTTTTACAAATCCAGTCCTAGGAAAAATATATTTAGAAATCCACGTCCTGGAAAAAATATTTTTACAAATCCAGTCCTAGAAAAAATATATTTAGAAATCCACGTCCTGGAAAAAAATTTAAGAAATCCACGTTCTTGTAAAGAATATTTCTAGAAATCCACTTCCTGGAAAAAGAATTAAAAATCCACGTCCTGGAAAAAAATTAAAAATCCACGTCCTGGAAGAATATTTTAGAAATAAACGTCCTGGAAAAAATTTTAGAAATCCACGTCTTGAAAATGTATTTTTAGAAATCCACGTCCTGGAAAAAATATTTTTAGAAATCCACATCCTGGAAAACATATTTTTTTTTAAAAATTCACGTCCTGGAAATATAGGTTTAGAAATCCACGTCCTGGAAAAATATTTTTAGAAATCCATGCCCTGGAAAAATGTTTTTAGAAATCCACGTCCTGGAAAAATAGTTTTAGAAATCCACGTCCTGGAAAAAATATTTTTAGAATTCCAGGCAAAAAATATTTTTAGAAATCCAAGTCCTGGAAAAATAGTTTTTAGAAATTTACTTACTGGAAAAATATTTTTACAAATCCAAGTCCTGGAAAAAAAATTTAGAAATCCACGTTCTTGTAAAAAATAAATTTAGAAATCCACGTCCTGGAAAAAATTAGAAATCCACGTCCTGGAACAAAAAAAAAAACATTTTTAAAAATCAACGTCCTGGAAAAATATTTTTACAAATCCAATCCTAGAAAAAATATATTTAGAAATCCACGTGTTGGAAAAAAAAATTTAGAAATCCACGTTCTTGCAAAAAATATTTCTAGAAATCCACTTCCTGGAAAAAGAATTAGAAATCCACGTACTGGAAAAAAATTAGAAATCCACGTACTGGAAAAAAATTAGAAATCCACGTTCTGGAAAAAATATTTTTAGAAATCTACGTCGTTGAAAAAATATTTTTAGATATCATCGTCCTGGAAAAAAATTAGAAATCCACGTCCTGGAAAAAACATTTTTAGAAATCCACGTCGTGGAAAAAATATTTTTAGAAATCCACGTCCTGGAAAAAATATTTTTAGAAATCCACGTCCTGGAAAAAATATGTTTACAAATCCACGTACTAGAAAAATATTTTAGAAATAAACGTCCTGGAAACAAATTTTAGAAATCCACGTCCTGAAAAAGTGTTTTTAGAAATCCATGTCCTGGAACAAATATTTTTAGAAATCCACATCCTCGAAAACATATTTTTTAAAAAATCCAGGTCCTGGAAATATTGGTTTAGAAATCCAAGTCCTGGAAAGAATATTTTTAGAAATCGACTTCCTGGAAAAAATATTTTTAGAAATCCACGCCCTGGAAAAATATTTTTAGAAATCCACGTCCTGGAAAAAATAATTTTAGAGGTCAACGTCCTGGAAAACATATTTTTAAAAAATCCAGGTCCTGGAAATATAGTTTTAGAAATCCACGTCCTTGAAAGAATATTTTTAAAAATCGACTTCCTGGAAAAATATTTTTAGAAATCCACGTCCTGGCAAAATAGTTTTAGAAATCCACGATCTGGAAAAAATATTTTTAGAAATCCACGTCCTGGAAAAAATATTTTTAGATATCCACGTCATGGAAAAAATGTTTTAAGAAATCTACGTCCTGGAAAAATAATCTTTAGAAATCCTAGTCCTGTAAAACATATATTTAAAAAATCCACGTCCAGGAAATATAATTTTAGAAATCCACGGCATGAGAAAATATTTTTAGAAATTCACGTCCCGAAAAAAAAAAATTTTAGAAATACACGTCCTGGAAAAAATATTTCTAAAAATCGACGTTATGGAAAAAATATTTTTAGAAATCTACGTCCTGGAAAAAATATTTTAAGAAATCCATGTTCTGGAACAAACATTTTTAAAAATCGACGTCATGGAAAAAATATTTTAAGAAATCCATGTACTGGAACAAACATTTTTAAAAATCAACGTCATGGAAAAAAATATGTTTAAAAAACCCAAGTCCTGATAAAAATATTTTTAGAAAGCCACGTTCCGGAAAAAAATATTTTTAGAAAACCTCGTCCTGGAAAAAAAATATTTTTTAAAATCCACGTCTTTAAAAAACAGTTGTAAAAATCCACGTCCCTGAGAAAATATTTTTTAAAGCTCCACTTCCGTAAACAAATACTTTATAAAAACCACGTCCTTGAAAAAATACATTATGAAAATACATTATAAAAAATACATTATGAAAATATACGTCCTTGAAAAAAAAAACTTTTATAAAAATCCACCTCCGATAAAAATTTGTTTATAGAAATTCACGTCCATAAAAAAATATTTTATAAAAATCCTTACTTTTTAAATCACGAGCATAAAAACATATTTTAGAAAAAACCAAGTCCTTAGAAACATATTTTATAAAAATCCACGACCTTGGAAAAAGTACTCTTTAAGAATCCACGTCCTTGGAAAAAAACTCTTTAAGAATCTATGTCTTTGGAAAAAATATTTTATAAAAATCCTCGCCTTCGAAAAAAAATTGTATAAAAATAAAATTTTCAAAATCCATGTCCTTAAATTTTTATACCCTCAGCCTTTAGGCTAAAGAGGGTATTTACACTTTGATACGGCCAAAAATGTGCCTCATCGAAATAATGGTTTTAGACCCCAAGTATGTTTGTACGATATCCGTTTCAGACAATTTTGAGTAGATCTAGCAATGTCCGTCCGTCTGTCTGTCTGTCTGTCTGTCTGTCGGTCTGTCTGTCTGGCTGGCTGGTGCGCACGATAACTCTCGAACGAATCAATCGATTCGGTTCAAATTTTGGGTATCGAAATATTTTGTCCAGATTCGATTTAAGTTCGAAGATGAGCCATATAGATCCACTCCTTCAGGTACCTCCCCCACAAATGTTCAAAAATTGTCGCAAAACTTGTGCGCACGATAACTCTTTTAGGGAATAACCGATTTGGTCCATACTTAGCACATCGTGTAATTTCTACCAAACTTAGATGAGGTTCCAATATGGACTCAATCGGCCCACTCCTTCGGGTACCTCCCACACAAAATTTCGGAAAAGTTCAGTTTAGGACCTGGTCTCGAATCGCTTTGATTTTTGTTCACGCAAGTTGTATTCGCTGTCCTCTATACAACGCTGTAAGTTTCATTAGGGGCAAGTCCATACTTCCTGAGAAAATAGCCTGAAAGTTACAAAAAACCCTATGACACCGTGTGTAGTGGTTGGAGCGCAAGATAACTCTCGAACGGATCTGCCGATTCGGTCCAAAATTTGGCTTTCGTAATAATTTGTCCAAACTTAGTTCAAGTTCAAAGATGGATTATATTGGTCCACTCCTTCCGGTACCTCCCCCACAGAAGTTCGAAAATGTTCGGAAAATTTGTGCGTACGATAACTCTTGAAGGGAATAACCGATTTGGTCCATACATTGCACATTATGAAATTTCTACCAGACTTAGATGAGGTTCCAATATGGACTCAATCGGTAAACTCCTTCGAGTACCTCCAACACAAAATTTCGGAAAAGTTCAGTTTAGGACCTGCTCTCGAATCGCCTAGGTTTTTATTGTGCCATCTTGTATTCACTGTCCCTTATACGAAGGTACAAGTTTCCTCAGGGGCAAGTCCATACTTCCTGAAAAAATAGCCTGAAAGTTGAAAAACAAACCCTATGACACCATGTTAATGGGTGGAAGCGCAATATAATTATCGAACGGAAATGCCGGTTCCGGCCAAAATTTGGCCTTCGTAATATTGTTTCCAAACTTAGTTTAAGTTCGTAGATCAGCCATATCGGTCCACTCCTTCAGGTACCTACCCCACAAAAGTTCAAAAATATTCGAAAAAATTGTGGGCACGATAACTCTTGATGGGAGTGACCGATTTGGTCTATACTTTACACATTCTCATAATATCTACCAGATATAGATCAGGTTCGAATATGGACTATATTTGTCCACTCCATCCCGTACCTCCCACACAAAATTTTGGATAAGTTCACTTTAAGACCTGCTATTGAATCACTTTGATTTTTGTTGAAGCAACTTACATTCGCTGCCTCAATTACGATGGTAAAAGTTGTTTCAGGGGCAAGTCCATACTTCTTGAAAAAACCCCCTATGGCACCCCCATGGTCTATGTCGGTCCATTCCTTTAAGTACCTTTTCAGCAAAATTTTTGAACTTTAATCCTAATCAACATTTTTGTCGGTTCATACGAGACCAAAATTTTGAAACCCCCTAACTACATAAGTTTTTTGTGAAAAAAAGTGTTTAAATTTGCACAGGCTGAGGGTATATCTCTGTCGGCAAAGCCGACTGATACTTTTTTACTTGTTTTATAAAAATCCAGGTTTTTAAAAAAATATTTTATAAAAATTCTCGTCTTTGAAAAAATATTTTTTTTTTAATCCACGTTGTTGAAAAAATATTTTTAAAATATCCAAGCTTTTCTTCTTTTTACATTACTTCCTTCATAATAAACCCCTTGCAATGGTTTATTATTTATAGCTATTTTATCCTTCTTTCTAAATAGTTATTAACAGACCTAACAACCACTAACCTCTGGTAGTTAATTACATAAAATGTATATACATATTTTCAACTCCTTTGGTTTTGCATTTGGATAATATTTTATTCCTCATTGATTTTTTAAATGCTCCTAAGAACTTCTATCTAGGGTTTCATTTCACACACATACACTACTTTACCCTTCCCCATTCAAAGTCCATTGAATGCCCTTAGCATTTAAATTTTTATTTAAATATATTCTTGATAAATGAGGTATGTTGGAGTTAAGTTGATTAATGTCATAGTTTTACCTAAAATCGAAATAATACAAAAACAAACAAATTTAAAAATAAGCGCCCATTTGCAGAAGCAGCTACAAAAGTACACCGCCGCACGCATGGCTAAAAAAAAATAACGAGACGACGACAACGATGCAGCACCACCTTAATTAAATTAGTTAAAATAAAACTTTTCGAATTAATTACCAAGCTGGTAAACAAAGTAGTTATTGAACGGGGTGTGGGTAAGATTAAATTAATTTCCAGATAAGTTACAAGAAATAAATATTCAAATGTATATTTTTCTTTGGTTCTACTCCAACCAGCCATTATGACCACTGCTGTTGTTACTCCTGTTTTATTTTAATGCTGTTAAAATGCCACGCTCATTTAATTGCTACTGATTCGTTGACAATTAACAACAACCCCTAATTGTTATTTTCATGATAACAACTTGGTAGTTGTTATTGCTATTAATAATAAAGTCATGTTGCACAATTATTAATATGTCTTCTAATTATGAATATAATTATCAACATTATAAAGAGAAGGCTTCGGATTTCGGATAGCAGACGATTTAATTAAAGACCATATAGGGCAATAATATTTCATGATGTGGGCTTAAAATTTATTGTGCGCGGTTAATAATTTGAAAGGAGGTATGCTGCCGTTGTCCTTAGCGGATAACCTCAAATAAACAACAACGGACAGCTATGCGTATTTCTGGGAAGGTATTGAAAGAAGAAAATTATGAAGAAAGGAACCCATCACATCATATTGAGAGAAATGGTTTACGACTATGCGTTGGTGGAAGTACTTGCAAAATAGCAGGGGTATATTGTGGTGTTGTAGCATATGCAATGGAAAAGGAAAGCCGCCACAACACTGAATTATAGCCCCAACGAATTGGACATGAGTTAGCCTGTGAATTTTTCTTATCAAGCACGACTATAACCAAGGTTGTGGCATATGCCACGAACGACCTGAACGAACACATTACCGATGTACCCCGTTCTATATAGCGCGTTGGACCGTGAAGGCAGCACCTCAGCCAGGGGACTTTACACCAATAACTACATGTTCATATTCGTCTCTGTTTTTATACCCTACACCACAATATGGAAACGGTATTATACGTTTGTTTTTCGAAAAATGCATGTTACACCGCGAAATATTCGTCGTAGACCCCACATGTGGTATACCAACATTCATATCTCGACGCAGGTCCTGTTGAAATATGATTAGAGCAAATTTTGTAGCTGGGAAAATTCTCTGCATGGAAATCGTAAGTGCTATCGAAATGGGAATTGCGGTTTCTAAGCAAAATACTGAAAACCTAAAAAACCTTAAAAATGTGACCTTTGACCGCGATTTATTTAAAAATCTCTTCGTCGATTTTTTTTTTTTTTTTGGTTTTTTATTTTTCTTATCTATGAACATTGTAGATTCAGAATCTGCAAAATTTTTCCATGTGTAAGCACCTTCCATTTAAAGTAAGTCAATGCGCCCTGCGCGTGCATGACATTATTTTGTAAGAAGGCGATGCAGTCAGTCCATTGACTCAATTTCAACTTCTATATCCCAAAAAATGGTCAAATCTAGGAAAAAGTCATTAAGGTCGATCTTGTAGAGAATTTTCACAGCTACAACATTTTCTCAAATCCCATTTCAATAGGATTTGCGGTTTAAAAGCAAAGTGAACTTTTATCGTTATTAATTTAAAAAATTTCGCAACCATGATAGAAAAAATATTAAAATCATGATTGAGGAATTCCCTATTATTTTAATTGCTGCAATTTACAATGCTGTACGGGGTTTTGAAGTTTTTATGCTACCTTTGAATAGAAGTAATAAAATACCTCGAAATATTGCTCTTTCATTGATCGAATCGGATACATTCACCAAAAGCTATTTCTAATTACGTTTGGTATTTTTTCTTTCTTAATACAACTTTCTAGTTTTTTGAAGAAATATGTATGTACATGTAGTCAAAATGGTCCATCTGTCCATTACGAAAAATTATATCCATTACGGAAAACTAGTGCCCAGAGAGGTGGTGTAGGGTATCACATGGTCGACCCAGTCCGACTATAGCCCTCTTTTACTTGTTTTTTGGAGCGTTTTGTCCCACAGTACCGTCTGGTTCTGACTCTTCTCGTCCAGGGTTTGAAAGTAACGCCGAAATATGTTTTTTTTTCTCCATTTGTCACCATCATGGATGCCTAGAATAGTTCTGGCCAGTCCTTCCTGGGGTTGTACAGCGATAGCGATTGTATTGATTCGTGGTCACAAACTTGAAGATCCTCTTTAGACAAACGTCTTAACGTCTTCTATAGACAAAAGTATACAGAAGACCTTCTAACGATCTTCTACAGACAGAAGACCTCATAAAGGTATTTTATAGACAAAAGACCTCATAAAGGTATTCTACATATTTAAAACCTTCTCGCGGGGTTCTATACAAAACCTCATAAAGGTCTTAAATATACAGAAGACAGTCTAAAAGTCTTTTTTTAAAATATCTCAAAAATATCTTCTATAGACAGAAGACCTCTTAAGGTCTTCTATAGACAGCAAACCTCCTAAAGTACCTCTTTAATTTGTCTATAAACAGGAAACATCCTAAAGGTATATCTATAGGTATATCTTTCTAAAGGTCTTCTGTAGATATAAGACCACCCAAAAGTGGTCTGTATACAGAAGACACTCCAAAGGTGTTCTGTTGATAGAAGACCTCGTAAAAGTAGACACTCTAAAGGTGTTCTGTGGATAGAAGAAGATCTCTTAAAAAGAAGTCACTCTAATCGTCTTCTGTAGCCAGTATAAGTGAGTATAATAAATACATTTTAAAGGTATTCTATAGAAAAATCTCCTAAAAATCTTGAGTATACAGAAGTCTTTTAAAGGCGGTCAGCAGAAAACCTCCTAAAGGAAATACCACACAAAGGCTTTCCATATGCCGAAGATCTCCAAAAAGTCTGTTATAGACAGAGCTCATCTAAAGGTCATGAATATACAGAAGATATTCAAAAGGTCATCTATAGACAGAAGACCTATTAAAGGTGAATGAGAAATGAAGGCCTCGTAAGGGTCTCCCATTGATAGAAGATCTCTTAATGGTAGAACACCTTCTAAAGGTAATAGGCATCTTCTTTAGACAGAAAGAAGTGTGAAACCGCCGATATATTTATTGCTGTGTCCCACGTTAAAATCTACCAGATTTACCATACGAATACAATAGGCCATTTAGATATGACCTAATTAGCCGGATTTAGCGCATTATCAGGATTTATTTACTAAATCCGGCGATAATCTACCAGATTTCCCATACAAAAATATACAACTCTGTTTTTTGCAAGATGTTGCTCGAAAATACAAAAAGTTGCCAGCTGGCACATAAAACAATATAGATGCATCGGTGAATTGCTAAAACAAAAATAATTAAAAATCTAACAATTAGCAAACAAGGCGAAACAAATAAATTTGCTTTGATATACAAATTTGATTTTAATCAACCAAGACTGATATTTACTATGTCTAAACGATCAAATATTTCATTATTTGCTCATTAGTTAGCATTAGTAGCATAGTGTGGTAACATTTTCAATATGTGTAACCACCACATAACCACTGTTGGAGTGCTAGCCAGGATTAGCGAATGAAGCAAAATGTTTTGCGTCGTTTGTGATCTTTTTCAGCCGAGGAGGAATCACAACAGTTTACGAATGTTGATGTTGTTATCCAAGGCCCAAAATCATCAGAAGAGATTGAACCTGACTATTGTAAAACAGCTGGATGAACAAGGTGTCAATGATCTGGGTAAAATAATTAATCACCCTGATCATTGCAGATCATCATAACAGATTCCGGTAACCGCATAATATCACAACAACACCATGTTAAGTAGTCAGTAATACGTGGAATTCAGAAACAATATGTCCAAACACAGTAGAGTGAAGCAGAGATTTCCCCATGAAATCTTCGGAACTTGTTGACCTCTTTCTGTCTCCAATTCACGCCCTTCCGGCGACATTAAGATAATTACGTGCTTGAATGATTGTAGGCCCCTTGCATCAGTTCCCACCGATAATAATATTTGTGTGAGCCTAAATGAATATCACATTGATCTTGATCCTGGGACCAAATTCGATAGCTTAAATAAGCCGTACGGGCATGCCACAACTATCTGTGATAAGCTGAGAAGTACAGGAACAAAGTCTTCTAGTCTCTAGCAGGAAGCACATGGAGAGTAGATAAATAACCTTGTTAAGTTAAGTTATGCGTCGCCAGTTTGGTATGCTAACGTGAGTGACACGAAATGGAAGAATTTACAAACTTGCCAAATTCGACCCTGATAACCGCAACAGTGTGTCCTGACATGTCTTCGCTGGAGCTGATCTTGTCGGTGTCTCGGTTCAACAAACTGTGTCGATGTAGTGTAAGCTTTGTGTTATAGAATAATACAATCAAATAACATTTTTGTGGATAGTTATCCCCTTACCATGTATGTCAGAGGATATCATCATGACCTAGAGTATGAGGACCTCTAGATCAACAGGCTAATCAAACAGGTTAGAGTAGTATTCATACTGATGCTGTCGTGGAGGATGTAATAGAAAACGGTATTCATTACCGTCCTCGGAGACCCCCACCATACATCTAATCAAGAAATTTTCAAGGTGATCCACGAACAGCACTTAATCTGCTCGTACGTTAAAATGTTGAACTTTTTGAGAGGGAAGTTTTCGATATTAACCTTCTCCGGACTTCGTGTACATTTGGAAGAAATATTACGACATGCAAATTGTTGGCCAAGTCGGATTATCAATTCGTAAGTAATTGTTCTCATCAGTGATTTTATTTGGTTTTGGAGCTATTTGGTCATTATCTAAGGACATATGGACTCTTTCAGGACAACCAGCTACAAAAATCTAAAACGATTCTCGAGTAGTCCTGCACAAAATGAAAATTGTTGGAACTATTGGGGGGCAGGTGGAAATGTATCTAATTTTGCAAGAAATATTATAATGCACAAAGTTTGGACCAACCCCCTTCGAGATTGTTTAAAACGTATTTGGTCTTAACATATGTTGGATATAAAGTATTATTTTAATTATATTTCCGAGCGAAGTATATTCACTCTCATAAAACTATTTTTTTCTCTTTCTCAGTGATATATTTACAATATAACAATATTTGTACACGCCTATCAGGTTCGTGAATAAGAAGTCATATTTTGGATATTCATAGAAAACCCACACATCAATGTCCCTTCAAGAGCTTGTCATTTACAGCTGCAGGTTTTTGTTCAGATTTCTACTTAAAAATCAATTCAAATGTTCTTTACATGTTTTCACTTGTTCTTAGACTCAACAAAAGGACATGTTTTTTTTTGTGCAAAAGAAGCAATCTAACTTTTAAAATTCAAACTCAAATGTTACAATTCAAATTAATTTCTCAGCTATTGTCAATAATGTATTGTTTATTGTGTATATTGAATGAGTATGAAGAAACAAGAAAAACAACAGCAAATAAACTCAAAGAATGAAGAAGAAAGTCAAAAGGCGATCAATTTACTTTGCCGCTGTTGGTATTTGTCTTTTATATATCGATGGCAATTTTTTCTGATGTATCGCAAGATGTCATTTGCCGATTTATTTGTCTACGCTTTGTTGCTGTTGTCTTAAACAAAACAGAGCCATTAACACGTGCAAACCAACACACATACACTACACACTTTGCTTGGGCATGACAAATAAAGAACTGAAACGAAAATAAATCCACGGAAATAAAACACACAAACAACTCGAAAAAGACCACAAAAAAGAACGAAAGACAATTGCCAAATCCGTCCCTACATCCTTTAAGTAACAACAGTTTTACCCAGACTGTTTCCAACCTTCTTGGGGTAGGATTCAGTGGATTTCTACGCCACACCATCATCCTCTATTTACAAAGTAACAGTTAATGTTGTAATAAAAACATCACCAGACGACAGCAATATTCTTAGTAGTGTGCAGTTTTCGTTTCGGGCTTTAATGGTATGACAGCAATAAAAGGAGGAGCTTTGCATCGAATCCAATTTTTCGCAAAAAAAGATTTACACACAAACATACTTATCTGAATATAAGGCAAGAATGACATATGCATATATGTAATGTGGCTATATTTAAATTTTTTATTCCTACTTTTCGTTACAGCTGCGAAGTTGGCAATGTAGCAAAGTGATACATTTTTATTTAAAAATGCTCATATTTAAATATAAAACAAATTTAAATTTGTATTGCCAGAGAGGATGGTAGCAATGAATCGTGTATCCAAGTTTTGAGGGTTTTTGTTCGTTAAAAAATAGTCTTTAAAAACACCACGCTAAGAGGTCTTTTGGGCGTTGAACAATATTCTTTAACAAGTAAGAAAGTATCAGTAACCTGTCCTGACGGGGTTATATCCTCAGCCAATGACAAAAAAACCAAACAACCAGATAAAACAACCAAAATATATTGATTTTGTATCACGAGTTTACTTTAAAATCTGTACGAATCGTACTATGGAACTATACCAAGACATTGGCATACATCAAACACGTTTAGTAACCAAACTTCTTCATGAAGGACTCGAAATATTAAATTACCTTAAACTAAGATTGGAAAAAATGTTTCAAAAACTTTTAGAGTTATCTTGCACAAAAGCCATATTTGCAGATTTTAGGAGCTTTTGGCCCATTATCTCAGGAAGTATTGACTTACTCCGGAAACAAATATTGCCGTTGTAAATGAGCCTACTGGAACAACCTACTGAAAAAAGAATCAAAACGATGCGAGATGAGCACTTAAACTTGATTTTTTTCCGAATTTTGTGTGGGAGGTACATAAGGAGTGGACCGATATAGTCCATATTCTAACCTTATACATGACTGGATGAAATAATTCGATGTGAAAAGTCTGCACAAATCAGAAACTCCCTGCGAGAATTATCTTGCAGATTTGCCATTGTGGTTGGTGACGTCAAGGTTTCATGGAGATTTAGGCTAATATCTCAAGAATTATGGACTTGAGCAAGAAAAAATTGTACCGTCGTGAAGGGAGCCGCAAGTACAACCTACTGAAAAAAAATTTTAAAACAATACGAGAGGAGCTCTTAAACTTCACTTTATCCGAATTTTGTGTGGGAGGTACCCGAAGAATTGGACCGATAAAGTCCATATTCGCACCCGATCCATGTATTGGAGGAATAATATGATGTGCATAGTTTGGACCCCATCGATTGCTCCCTTCGGGAATTATCGTTCACACCATTTTACAGAAAGATGTTGAACTTTTGTTGGAGAGGTAGCCGAAGGAGCTGGCCGATATGTCCCATCTTCTGACCTAAAGTAAGTTTGGACAAAATATTACGATACCCTAAATTTGGTTCGAATCGGTTGATCCGTACGACTCCAAATTGTCTGAAAAGAAATTCGTCCAAAAATACTTGGGGTCTAAAACCGTTATTTCGATGAGGCACATTTTTGGTCTTATCAAAATACATATACCCTTTCTAGCCTAAAGGCTGAGGATATAAAAACACCACGTTTAGTGGTGTCCTTGAAAAAAACATTCTTTAAAAAATCCAAATTTTTGGTATTGTGGTCGTTGAAAAAAATTTTCTTTAAAAAATCAACATTTTTGGTCTTTTGGTCGTTGAAACGATATTCTTTAAAAAATCCAAATTTTTGGTATTTTGGTCGTTGAAAAAAATGTTCTTTAAAAAATCTACGTTTTGTATTCTTTTGGTCTTTGCAAAATAATCTATAAAAAAAATCCAGGTTTTGTATTTTTTGGTCTTTGAGAAAGGTAGCCGAACCGGTATGGCCCATTTTCGAACCTAAAGTAAGTTTGGACAAAATATTACAATACCCTAAATTTGGTTCGAATCGGTTGATCCGTTCGAGAGTTACCGTGCCAGGCAGACGGACATGGCTAAATCGACTCCAAATTGTCTGAAAAGAATTGTCTGAAAATACTTGGGGTCTAAAACCGTTATTTCGATGAGGCACATTTTTGGTCTTATCAAAATACATATACCCTTTCTAGCCTAAAGGCTTAGGGTATAAAAACACCACGTTTAGTGGTGTCCTTGAAAAAAATATTCTTTAAAAAACCCACATTTTGTGGTCTTTTGGTTGTTGAAAAAATATTTTTTTAAAAAATCAACATTTTTGGTCTTTTGGTCGTTGAAAAAATATTCTTTAAAAAAATCCACATTTTTTCCAGGTTTTTTTTTGGTCTTTGAGAAAATAATCTTCAAAAATCCAGGTTTTTGTCTTTTGGTCCTTGAAAAAATATTCTTCAAAAAAATCCGCGTTTTGTGTTCTTTTGGTCCTAGAAAAAATAATCTTTAAAATCCATGTTTTGTGGTCTTTTGTGGTCCAAAAATACTTGGGGTCTAAAACCGTTATTTCGATGAGGCACATTTTTGGTCTTATCAAAATACATATACCCTTTCTAGCCTAAAGGCTGAGGATATAAAAACACCACGTTTAGTGGTGTCCTTGAAAAAAACATTCTTTAAAAAATCCAAATTTTTGGTATTGTGGTCGTTGAAAAAAATTTTCTTTAAAAAATCAACATTTTTGGTCTTTTGGTCGTTGAAACGATATTCTTTAAAAAATCCAAATTTTTGGTATTTTGGTCGTTGAAAAAAATGTTCTTTAAAAAATCTACGTTTTGTATTCTTTTGGTCTTTGCAAAATAATCTATAAAAAAAATCCAGGTTTTGTATTTTTTGGTCTTTGAAAAAAATAATCTATTAAAATCCAGGTTTTGTTTTTTTTGGTCTTTGAGAAAGGTAGCCGAACCGGTATGGCCCATTTTCGAACCTAAAGTAAGTTTGGACAAAATATTACAATACCCTAAATTTGGTTCGAATCGGTTGATCCGTTCGAGAGTTACCGTGCCAGGCAGACGGACATGGCTAAATCGACTCCAAATTGTCTGAAAAGAATTGTCTGAAAATACTTGGGGTCTAAAACCGTTATTTCGATGAGGCACATTTTTGGTCTTATCAAAATACATATACCCTTTCTAGCCTAAAGGCTTAGGGTATAAAAACACCACGTTTAGTGGTGTCCTTGAAAAAAATATTCTTTAAAAAACCCACATTTTGTGGTCTTTTGGTTGTTGAAAAAATATTTTTTTAAAAAATCAACATTTTTGGTCTTTTGGTCGTTGAAAAAATATTCTTTAAAAAAATCCACATTTTTTCCAGGTTTTTTTTTGGTCTTTGAGAAAATAATCTTCAAAAATCCAGGTTTTTGTCTTTTGGTCCTTGAAAAAATATTCTTCAAAAAAATCCGCGTTTTGTGTTCTTTTGGTCCTAGAAAAAATAATCTTTAAAATCCATGTTTTGTGGTCTTTTGGTCGTTGAAAGAATATTCTTTAAAAATTCAATTTTTTTGGTATTTTGGTCGTTGCAAAAATAATCTTTAAACCATCTTTTGGTTCTTGAAAAAATATTTTTTAAACAAGTAAGCAAAGGCTATAGTCGGACAGGGCCTACCATACGATACCCTACACCACTACCCAGCGAGTTAGCTTTCAGCAAATAAAAGTTTCTTTGGACAAATAAGCTTATTGTAAGAAATAACTTTTTGGAGTCTGCAACGTTATCACATTAAGTTTAAATAACAATATAATAATTGTTCCACAAACATCACAGAAGGGACAGGGCGTGCACCACGATTCATATTACAGCAATAGTATGAAGCCTACTGTTCATCGCCGATAAACAGACATTTAGTCTGGACATAATTTTTTGCATATTTTGACATATTTGCTAAACCATATGGAAGACTTTGTGTCCTAAATACCCCACCGAATTGGCTGAAAGTTTGTATTTAGTATTCATTCATCACAATTTTTGACCTCAAATTTATCGGTATAGGTCCAAGTCGTAGCTCCCATAGAACCGTACCTCCCGATATCTGGTATTTTGAAGGTTGTGGCCTCAATATCAAACTGAAATGGCTGACATTTTGTATTCAGTCTTCGTTGGAAGTAAAAAAACTTTCCACCTGAAATTTGTCGTTATATGTCCACGTCTTCATATAGCTCCCATAGCCAGAACCTACCGATTTTCTGTACTTTGAAGGTTATGGTCTCAATATCCCTCCGAATTGGCTAAAATTTGGTACTAAGTCTTCATTGGGGGTATTAAACTTTCCATGTGAAATTTGTCGGTATAGGTCTAGGCGTTCATATAGCTCCCATACGGCGAAAGCTCCCCATTTTCGACATTTTGAAGATTGTGGCTCTGGTTACAGATTTCTCTATTTTATTGACTTGTCTGAAGTGAATTTCAAACAGAAAAATTAAGATATTATTGAAATATATGTAGCATACGAAAATATGTGAAATACAGAAATTTTCCATATGCAAAAATAATATTTGCATATGCATAATTTATACATTTCGCATATTTTTGCATATGTGATATATTTCGATTGGAATTTAATTAGAAGCCAAAATTGTGCAAATTTCACAAAAATAGGTGTTGCATAAAATTCCGCTGTCTACATATCATTGAGCTGATATTAATCGGGGTGCTCCCATTGATATGAGAGAAGGCTCCCTTGTCCCAACTGGGATGTTTGTGGAACAATTACACTATGCAACACTAAAAATGCAAACAACTTCTAGTATGCATTTTTTGAAAGTACATATTTGGACTACAAAAACCCTAGTAGGGTTTTGTCCTGTCAGATCCAGTTCGGATTTTATGGTCTCATCTAAACCGGGCTAAATCTACACTTTTTTGCATTTATCAGGCCTTTATCTCAGAAACGAATAGGAATTTGGCCTTGCTGTCTTTAGCAATATTGTAGCCCTAAACTAGTAGAACTCCATCTAGGGCATCAAAATCTATAAAATATAGAAAATTTTACATAATTGCTGAAATTCTGGTCTGTATCGGCTTAACTATTGTGAGTTGAACCAAGTAACCTTTTGCAAAAATCTTCCAAATAAAGTTCTCAACAATTCTTTAGAACATTCTGGAACTCTGGAATACTTAATGCATGTTGTTTCAGAGGTATTTTGTGTCATATCTTTTACAACACGTATTTCAAACACAGTTCACACCAACAGTTTATTGTCGTATTTCGGATTTCACCGCATTGTTGACATATTAATTAAATCGTCGTTGAGAAATGTACTGAAAACAACGGGATAGAGGCATTTTACAACAAAGACATGTTCTGAAGAGTTGTGTATTACATTATTTATTATTATATTTTTCCAAAAGAAAATATTCAGAAATAATTAATGGTTTTGGAAATGTAATAAAAATTGTAGAATTTTTGCATATATTTTGAAATTTGAGACAATAAATGTAGTTCTTCGAGTTCATTATTTCTCCAAATATTTTATTCTTGTCCTCATCTACAAATTTGCTTCGGAGGTCAGAAGAAGATTCGCATTGGTTTCAGAGATATAGCCCCGAATTTCTTTAAAAATTCAATATTTAACCATGTTTGGATGGGGTCATAAAATCCGAGCTGGATCTGACACAACAAAACCCAACTAGGGTTTCTTGTCATTTGGGTCTGTACTTTTAAAAAATCATCAGTTCGAATTGTTTGCACAAGATCACCTTTAAAATGTTGCACAGTGTTATACACTGTACATTTTAAGAAATATTCTTAAATTTGAAAATTTGCGTTGTTTAGCAATTTCTGCTACATCTTTAAATTTTGGACAATTGGACAGGTAATACGATAGGAGGAACTGGGAATTTGTCTGTCATGATAGAGACAATTTGTAGCATGGGAGGAAGATGTGGTTCTCTTCACAAAACTCATTATATCTTAGGTAGTAGGTCCGTTGTCAAGCACACATATTATTGCAATTTTCAGCAGAGGAAAGATCGGTAGTTAATTTTTCATATATAGGCAACTTTGCCGGTATATGCCCTCCATGGATTCAAATATGGACCAAAAATAAAATGTTTTTATTTAGCATACAAAAGTAATGGTCCATTGCACCCGCTAAATAATATCAGATCATCATCAAAAATTGTAGGCATCTTCTTCGACCTAACCCTTACCTCGTGCAAAATTTCGTGACTTTTGAGCTATAATTGCGACCTCTAGAGTACTTATGATTACACCACAAGCAAAAAACTGGATATATTAGGCTTTAACTCTGTTATCTGACCGCATAAATCAACATAATTGGCATCAATGGAAAGGGCAAGAGTGGTCCTTCCAAATATTATTTATGTGGGCGAAATGTGTGGTCCAGGAATAAAGATATTACCAGTATATTAAAAATTTTCACAATTTTCACACAAAAGTTGTGATCCATTTAACCCTCTAAACATCATCCGATCAACATCTTAAATTGCAAGCTTCTTCTTTGTCATATAATCTTACATTATTTACATATAATTGCGACATACAAAGCCGCTACAAAATCGGATAAAAATTTTGTTTTTGGTCCATTTCACCCGCTAAATATTTCTCGATCATCACCAATAACAATAGGGATCTATTCTGGCCTGAACCCGACCTCCATACAAAATTTCGTGACGATCGGTCCATAATTGCGGCCTGGAGCGTGTTTACAATTTATAATGGACAGACGGACGGACACACATCGCTTTATCTCGTCGATATATGAAGATTGGTATACCACATTGGGGGTCTCCGACGGATATTTCGCGGTGTTACATGAATTTTTCCCAAAAAAAACTTATAATACCCTTTCCACATAGTGGTGTAGGGTATAAAATCGATTGGTCCTTGAAAAAATATTTTTTAAAAAATCTTTGGGTCCTTCAAAAAATATCTTTTAAAAATCTTTTGTCCTTGAAAAAATATTCTTTAAAAAAAAACTCTGTCCTTTAGGTTTTTAAAAAAATATTTTTAAAAAAAATTGTTGGTCCTTGAAAAAATATTTTGGTCCTCGAAAAAAAATTTTTTAAAAAATCTTTTGGTCCTTGAACAAATATTACTTAAAAATCTTTTGGTCCTTGAAAAAATATTCTTAAAAAAATCTGTTGATCCTTCAAAAAATATTCTTTAACAAATCCATGTTTTGTGTTCTTTTGGTTCTTGAAAAAAATGCTCTTTATAAAAATCCACGTTTTGTGTTCTTTTGTTCTTTACAAAATCAACGTTTTGTGTTCTTTTGGTCCTTGAAAAATTTTTTTTTACAAAATCGACGTTTTGTATTCTTTTGGTCCTTGAACAAATATTCTTAAAAAATCCAAGCTTTGTGTTGTTTTGGCCCTTGAAAAATATTCTTCAAAAAATCCACGATTGGTTTTCTGTTGGTCCTTGACAAAATATCCACGTTTCGTATTCTTTTGGTCTTTAAAAAAATAATCTAAAAAAAATCAGGGTTTTGTATTCTTTTGATCTTTGAAAAACTAATCTTTAAAAAATCCAGGTTTTGTGTTCTTTTGCTCCTTGAAAAAATAATCTTTAAAAAATCCACGTTTTGTGTTCTTTTGGTTCTTGAAAAATAATCTTCAAGAAATCCGCGCTTTGTGTTCTTTTGATCCTAGAAAAATATTCTTTAAAAAATTCACGCTTTGTGTTCTTTTGGCCCTTAAAAAATATTCTTTAAAAATCCACGTTTTGTGGTCTTTTGGTCGTTGAAAAAATATTTTTAAAAAACTTCGTAGTTTGGGCAATTTGTTCTTAAAAAAATATTCTTTTAAAATTCAATTGTCCCTCTCAATAAACTTAACAACATTTTCTTTATATATTTTATATAATTCTTTATAAAACTTGTCCCTCTTATTATGATTTTGTCTTGTAAATCTTCCGCACTTCAACGTATATTGTAAAGATGTAAAAAAAAAGCTTTGTTGAGACTTAAGAAACAAATTGTATTTTTTTTCAATTTCTTTTAAAAGGTTACTATAACTTTCCAGCGAAGGAAAAAATCAGTTTTTAACTACTTTTCCTACAACGAATATGAAGGAAAATAAAATAGTAAAAATGCTAAATTTGTTTTCTATGAAATTTACCATAACATAATATGTTGCCAAGTCGAAGACAAAGTTGCGGACGGGCATCAGTGTCATAATGGCAAGAAGAAATGCAAAAGTAATGTTCGTTTATATTTTATTGCAGGGTTTTATGTGGGTGAACTGGCTTTCTGGACAATGTCAGTACTTCAAGAATATTACGTTCATTATGTCAATGACAAGCTATAGCGGATATTCAATTTCATTGCAGTAAGTGGGAGGAATAATTCAGATCATGTTGAGGGGTTTTTCTACTAAGATTTGCATGGTGCTGGCTATTACATCACTCTAGGGGCTTTCCGCAAAGAGCGGTTGCTTGCTGTCCATTACTTTCTGCAATGTATTTTGCATGGATGAAATTTGTTTAAATTGCATTTTCATAGCTCCGGGTTTTTATTCGTTACTTGTAACTGTATTCCTGAAGGAACAAGGTGATGACGGCGAATGTTTTAAAATATGTGATGGGTTTTAAATGTTTATAAAGTGGACAAAGGTGCACATATTCGAATAGTCGTATTTAAATAAGTACTTAAAATAGCTTGCTAACTTAATTTCAAGTTGTTTGAAATTTTAAACTAGTAAGAGAGGGCTATAGGTCGGACTGGGCCGACCATTGGATATCCTACCACACTACCCTTGAGCATCACCAGTTTTCCACGGAAACTATTTTATATGATTCCGTTATATATACATACAAAGTCAGAAATATAGCACATGTATACACCGTCATTACTGGAAAAGTAAGGCGTAATTTTCCTATTTTATAATGGACAGAAAGGCCATTTTGTATTAAAAAGTAAAAAATATTAAAAGACATTTAGAAAAAGCTTTTGGGCGATTTTCATCGACCAATGAATAAACGACCAATATTTCGAGATACTACATTACTTCTTACCAAAGGTAGCACAAAAACTTGAAGATCCCGCTCGTCGCTGTCATTTTCATCTCCATCATGATTTGAAAACGTTTCTATCATGATTCTGACATTTTGTAGCATGAAAGCTACATGTTGTTCTTTACAAATAAAGCAGCTCACTTATATATTAGACAGTAGTTTCATATTCTAACCGCTGCATTGATGATTGATAATTTGCATCAAAGGAGAGGTAAACAGTTAGTCATCCAGAATTTAAAATGTGGACCAAATGATTAAATTTGTATATTTTTCTAAAAAAATTATGGTCATTTTCCGCATTTCCCTTAAACAAAACTCTTACCTCGTGCAAAGCAGTTTCAGTATTGAACTATACCTGCGACCCCTAGCGCGATTATGGCTACACTACCCACAATTAAAACTGAGGGATCCCTATATATACTAGGCTGTAACTCTGTTATCTGACCACGTACATCAACATATTAGCATCAATGGAAAGGTCAAGGGTTCCTCTTCTAAATATAACTTACGTGTGTTTAATATAGTTTCCAGGAATAAAGATATAGTCATTTCACTGACAACTTTACCAATTTTTACGCACAAGTTCCCATATTCTATTTCGCATATGGAAAACATAAATCTTTTAAAACTCACCTATTAATTGTTTCACTGAAGCATGTGCTGCTTTACAAAACAAACAACAGTTCAAATTTCCTTGAATGTTTGTTCGAAAAGAAAGAAACACCCTTTTCATATCAATTTCGTTATACACACTGACAAACTCAAATATCAAAATTTAAATTTCATGTCAATTTCTTTTTCTGTAAAGGATAATCACAGCATGATGCACAGAACAAAAATGCGCAAAAAGCAAATCATGAAAGGAAAGATGAAATTGTGACAGTTCTGCGAATGAATGAAAAAATCAATGAATGTCAATAGACTTCATTTAATGGTCAATTGATTGAAGTAACCCGCAGCGATTATGGTTTGATTTTTGACATTGTTTGGCTTTTCATCTGCAAGATGTAATCTTTAATCAAGCGTAAAATTTTTGCGGCTAATTTCTGCTTAAATTAATAATAAAATTTTGAGATTTATTTATTTATTATTTCATGGGACGAAACATAAAAAGTGGATTTTTTAAAGAAGGACAAGTTGACCTCTTAACCAAAACGTGAATTTTTAAAAAAATATATTTCAATTACCGGCACAAATTTTAAAGAATATTTTTCACGGACCCCCACAAAAAGTGGACTTTTTAAGAAATTTTTTTCAAGGACCCACGCAAAAACGTGGATTGTTTAAAGAACATTTTTTTAATTACCCACAAAAAACGTGATTTTCTTAAGAATATTTTTAAATTACCTGCACAAAACGTGGATTTTTAAAGATTATTTTTCAATCTCCCGCACAACACGTGAACCACAAAACGTGGATTTTTAAAGATTATTCTTCAATCTCCCGCACAACACGTGAACCACAAAACGTGGATTTTTAAAGATTATTTTTCAATCTCCCGCACAACACGTGAACCACAAAACGTGGATTTTTAAAGATTATTTTTCAATCTCCCGCACAACACGTGAACCACAAAACGTGGATTTTTAAAGATTATTTTTTAATCTCCCGCACAACACGTGAACCACAAAACGTGGATTTTTAAAGATTATTTTTCAATCTCCCGCACAACACGTGAACCACAAAACGTGGATTTTTAAAGATTATTTTTCAATCTCCCGCACAACACGTGAACCACAAAACGTGGATTTTTAAAGATTATTTTTCAATCTCCCGCACAACACGTGAACCACAAAACGTGGATTTTAAAAAAAATATTTTTAAGGACCACAAAACGTGGGTTTTTAAAAAAAAAATTAAGGACCACAAAACGTGGATTTTTTAAAAAAATATTTTTTCAAGGACCACAAAACGTGGATTAAAAATATATATATTTTTTCAAGGACCACAAACTTGGATTTTAAAAAAAATATTTTTCAAGGACCACAAAAAATGGAGTGTTTAAAAAATATTTTTTCAAGGACTAAACGTGGATTTTTTAAAAAATATTTTTTCAAGAGTCACAAGACGTGGACTTAAAAAAAATCAAGGACCGCAACATGTGGATTTAAAAAAAAAAAAAATATTTTTTCAAGAGTCACAAAAACATTGATTTTTTTAAAAACATATTTTTTAAGGACCACAAAAAGGGTTTTTTTAAAAATAATTTTTTCAAGGACCATAAAACGTGGATTAAAAAAATAATTTTTTCAAGGACCACAAAACCTGGATTATTAAAAAAAATATTTTATTATGGAACACAAAACGTGGGCTTTTTTTAAAAAAAAATTAAGGACAAAAAACGTGGGCTTTTTAAAAAAAATTAAGGACAACAAAACGTGGATTTAAAAAATTTTTTTCAAGGACCACAAAACGTAAATTTTTAAAAAAAGAATATTTTTTCAGGGACCACAAAACGTGTATTTAAAAAAATATGTTTTCAAGGAACACAAAACGTGGATTTTTTAAAAAATACTTTTTCAAGGACCACAAAACGTAGATTTTTTAAAAAAATATTTTTTCAAGGACCACAAAACCTGGAGTTTTTAAAAAAAATATTTTATTAATGACCACAAAACTTGGAGTTTAAAAAAAAAAATATTTTATTAAGGACCACAAAACGTGGGTTTTTTTTTTTGAAAAAATTAAGGTCCACTAAACGTGGATTTAAAAAAAAAATATTTTTTTCAGGGACCCCTAAACGTGGATTTTTTACAAAAAATATTTTTCCAAGGACCGCAAAACGTTGATTTTGAAGAAAACAATATTTTTTCAGGGACCTCAAAACGTGGGTTTAAAAAAATTAGGACCACAAAACGTGGATTTTTTTTAAAAAATATTTTTTTTAAAGAAATATTTTTTGAAGGGCCACAAAACGTGGATTTTTTAAAAAAATATTTTTTGAAGGACCACAAAACTTGTTTTTTTTAAATATTTTTTGAAGGACCACAAAACGTGTTTTTTTTAAAATGTTTTTTGAAGGACCACAAAACGTGGATTTTTAAAAAAATATTTTTTGAAGGACCACAACACGTGGATTTTTTAAAAAAATATTTTTTGAAGGACCACAACACGTGGATTTTTTAAAAAAAAATATTTTTTGAAGGACCACAACACGTGGATTTTTAAAAAACAATATTTTTTGAAGGACCACAACACGCGAATTTTTTAAAAAAATATTTTTTGAAGGACCACAACACGTGGATTTTTTAAAAAAATATTTTTGAAGGACCACAACACGTGGTTTTTTAAAAAAATATTTTTGAAGGACCACAACACGTGGGCTTTTTAAAAAAATATTTTTTGAAGGACCACAACACGTGGGCTTTTTAAAAAAATATTTTTTGAAGGACCACAACACGTGGATTTTTTAAAAAAATATTTTTTGAAGGACCACAACACGTGGATTTTTTAAAAAAATATTTTTTGAAGGACCACAACACGTGGATTTTTTAAAAAAATTAAGGACAACAAAACGTGGATTTAAAAATTTTTTTTCAAGGACCACAAAACGTAGATTCTTAAAAAAAGAATATTTTTTCAGGGACCACAAAACGTGTATTTAAAAAAATATGGATGGATTTTTTAAAAAATACTTTTTCAAGGACCACAAAACCTGGAGTTTTTAAAAAAAATATTTTATTAATGACCACAATACCTGGAGTTTTTTAAAAAAAATATTTTATTAAGGACCACAAAACGTGGTTTTTGTTTTGAAAAAATTAAGGTCCACTAAACGTGGATTAAAAAAAATATATTTTTTCAAAAATTAAGGACAACAAAACGTGAATTTAAATTTTTTTTTCAAGGACCACAAAACGTAGATTTTTAAAAAAAGAATATTTTTTTAGGGACCACAAAACGTGTATTTAAAAAAATATGTTTTCAAGGAACACAAAACGTGGATTTTTTAAAAAATACTTTTTCAAGGACCACAACACGTAGATATTTTAAAAAAATATTTTTTCAAGGACCACAAAACCTGGAGTTTTTAAAAAAAATATTTTATTAATGACCACAAAACCTGGAGTTTCTAAAAAAAATATTTTATTAAGGACCACAAAACGTGGTTTTTTTTTTTTGAAAAAATTAAGGTCCACTAAACGTGGATTTAAAAAAAATATTTTTTCAGTGACCCCTAAACGTGGATTTTTTACAAAAAATATTTTTCCAAGGACCACAAAACGAAAATTTTGAAGAAAACAATATTTTTTCAGGGACCACAAAACGTGGGTTTAAAAAAATTAGGACCACAAAACGTGGATTTTTTTAAAAAAATATTTTTTTTAAAGAAATATTTTTTGAAGGACCAAAAACGTGGATTTTTTAAAAAAATATTTTTTGAAGGACCACAAAACGTGTTTTTTTAAATATTTTTTGAAGGACCACAAAACGTGTTTTTTTTTAAATGTTTTTTGAAGGACCACAAAACGTGGATTTTTAAAAAAAATATTTTTTGAAGGACCACAAAACGTGGATTTTTTTTAAAAAAAATGTTTTTTGAAGGACCACAAAACGTGGATTTAAAAAAAAAATGTTTTTTGAAGGGCCACAACACGTGGATTTTTTAAAAAAATATATTTTGAAGGACCACAACACGTGGATTTTTTAAAAAAATATTTTTTGAAGGACCACAACACGTGGATTTTTTAAAAAAATATTTTTTGAAGGACCACAACACGTGGATTTTTTAAAAAAATATTTTTTGAAGGACCGCAACACGTGGATTTTTTAAAAAAATATTTTTGAAGGACCACAACACGTGGTTTTTTTAAAAAAATATTTTTTGAAGGACCACAACACGTGGATTTTTTAAAAAAATATTTTTTGAAGGACCACAACACGTGGATTTTTTAAAAAAATATTTTTTGAAGGACCACAACACGTGGATTTTTTAAAAAAATATTTTTTGAAGGACCACAACACGTGGATTTTTTAAAAAAATATTTTTTGAAGGACCACAACACGTGGATTTTTTAAAAAAATATTTTTTGAAGGACCACAACACGTGGATTTTTTAAAAAAATATTTTTTGAAGGACCACAACACGTGGATTTTTTAAAAAAATATTTTTTGAAGGACCACAACACGTGGATTTTTTAAAAAAATATTTTTTGAAGGACCACAACACGTGGATTTTTTAAAAAAATATTTTTTGAAGGACCACAACACGTGGATTTTTTAAAAAAATATTTTTTGAAGGACCACAACACGTGGATTTTTTAAAAAAATTAAGGACAACAAAACGTGGATTTAAAATTTTTTTTTCAAGGACCACAAAACGTAGATTCTTAAAAAAAGAATATTTTTTCAGGGACCACAAAACGTGTATTTAAAAAAATATGGATGGATTTTTTAAAAAATACTTTTTCAAGGACCACATAACCTGGAGTTTTTAAAAAAAATATTTTATTAATGACCACAATACCTGGAGTTTTTTAAAAAAAATATTTTATTAAGGACCACAAAACGTGGTTTTTGTTTTGAAAAAATTAAGGTCCACTAAACGTGGATTAAAAAAAATATATTTTTTCAAGGACCCCTAAACGTGGATTTTTTACAAAAAATATTTTTCCAAGGACCACAAAACGTTGAATTTGAAGAAAACAATATTTTTTCAGGGACCACAAAACGTGGGTTTAAAAAAATTAGGACCACAAAACGTGGATTTTTTTTTTAAATATTTTTTAAGAAATATTTTTTTTAAAGAAATATTTTTTGAAGGACCACAAAACGTGTTTTCTTAAATATTTTTTGAAGGACCACAAAACGTGTTTTTTTTAAATGTTTTTTGAAGGACCACAAAACGTGGATTTTTAAAAAAATATTTTTTGAAGGACCACAACACGTGGATTTTTTAAAAAACTATTTTTTGAAGGACCACAACACGTGGATTTTTTAAAAAAAATATTTTTTGAAGGACCACAACACGTGGATTTTTTAAAAAAATATTTTTTGAAGGACCACAACACGTGGAGTTTTTTAAAAAAATATTTTATTAATGACCACAAAACCTGGAGTTTCTAAAAAAAATATTTTATTAAGGACCACAAAACGTGTTTTTTTTTTTTTTTTTTGAAAAAATTAAGGTCCACTAAACGTGGATTTAAAAAAAATATTTTTTCAGTGACCCCTAAACGTGGATTTTTTACAAAAAATATTTTTCCAAGGACCACAAAACGTAGATTTTGAAGAAAACAATATTTTTTCAGGGACCACAAAACGTGGGTTTAAAAAAATTAGGACCACAAAACGTGGATTTTTTTAAAAAAATATTTTTTTTAAAGAAATATTTTTTGAAGGACCACAAAACGTGGATTTTTTAAAAAAATATTTTTTGAAGGACCACAAAACGTGTTTTTTAAATATTTGTTGAAGGACCACAAAACGTGGATTTTTTAAAAAAATATTTTTTGAAGGACCACAAAACGTGTTTTTTTTAAATGTTTTTTGAAGGACCACAACACGTGGATTTTTTAAAAAAATATTTTTTGAAGGACCACAACACGTGGATTTTTTAAAAAAATATTTTTTGAAGGACCACAACACGTGGATTTTTTAAAAAAATATTTTTTGAAGGACCACAACACGTGGATTTTTTAAAAAAATATTTTTTGAAGGACCACAACACGTGGATTTTTTAAAAAAAATATTTTTTGAAGGACCACAACACGTGGATTTTTTAAAAAAGAATATTTTTTGAAGGACCACAACACGTGGATTTTTAAAAACAAAATATTTTTTGAAGGACCACAACACGTGGATTTTTTTAAAAAAAATATTTTTTGAAGGACCACAACACGTGGATTTTTTAAAAAAATATTTTTTGAAGGACCACAACACGTGGATTTTTTAAAAAAATATTTTTTGAAGGACCACAAAACGTGGATTTTTTAAAAAAATATTTTTTGAAGGACCACAACACGTGGATTTTTTAAAAAAATATTTTTTGAAGGACCACAACACGTGGATTTTTTAAAAAAATATTTTTTGAAGGACCACAAAACGTGGATTTTTAAAAAAAAAATATTTTTTGAAGGACCACAACACGTGGATTTTTTTAAAAAAAATATTTTTTGAAGGACCACAACACGTGGATTTTTTAAAAAAATATTTTTTGAAGGACCACAACACGTGGATTTTTTAAAAAAATATTTTTTGAAGGACCACAAAACGTGGATTTAAAAAAAAATAAAGGACCACAAAACGTGGATTTAAAAAAAAATTAAAGGACCACAAAACGTGGATTTAAAAAAAAATTAAAGGACCACAAAACGTGGATTTAAAAAAAAATGAAAGGACCGCAAACCGTGGATTTTTTAAAAAATATCTCATCAAGGACCGCAAACCGTGGATTTTTTAAAAAATATTTCATCAAGGACCCCAAATGTGGATTTTTAAGAAAAAAAAAATATCTTATCAAGGACCACAAAATGTGTATTTTTTTAAAAAACACGTGTATTTAAAAAAATCAAAGACCACAAAACGTGTATTTAAAAAAATTCAATGACCACAAAACGTGGGCCACAAAACGCAGATTTTTTAAAAATATTTTTTCAAGAACCACAAAACGTGGATCTAAAAAAAAATTTTAAGGACCACAGAACCTAGATTTTTTACAAAAAAATATTTAATTTTTATTCAAGGACCACAAAACGTGGATTTAAAAAAAATATTTTTTCAAGGACCACAAAACATGGATTTTTTAAAAATATATTTTGTCAAGGACCACTAAACTTGGATTTTCTCAAAAAATATTTTTTAAGGAAAACAAAACTTGGATTTAAAAAAAAAAAAAAATATTTTTTCAAGGACCACAAAACGTGAATTTTAAAAAAAAAATATATATTTTCGAGAACCAACACAACACAAAAGTTGGCTATTTTTAAGAACGTACAAGGACCAACACAACACAAAAGGTGGATTTTTTAAAGAACATTCAAGGACTAACACAACACAAAAGGTGGATTTTTTAAAAAACGTTCACGGACCAACACAGCACAAAACGTGGATTTTTTAAAAAATGTTTTTTCAACGACGAAAACGAAAATATTGCAATAAAATTATATACAAACAAAACGAAGTCTTTTTACCACAAACCACATAAACGTTTATTTTTTAAAGAATATTTTTTCAAGGATCATAAATTTTCTCTGTGTACCTACCTTTTATAAAAATTCAACTCATAACAAGTTTAAGACATACTTACTAACAACAACAATACACAGAGCTCTGGCAAAATATGAAAATCATATTTCTTTTTATTGTACTTGTTGTAGTATGAATAAATATAACTGACAACTTCATGTTTATAAATAACAAATTGTAAAATTTTAAACTATTATTCTCGTAACACCAAATACAATATAAACAAGTGCAACAACAACAAACACAACAATAACAAAAGGAGAATATAAGAAAACTTTAATGTAAAAAATATAATAAAATAAAAAGTCAAGCGCATCAAATCAAAAGAAAATTTATAAGAAGAAACAAAAATAAATTGCTTTTTCAGATCATCAAGCTTAACTCTAAACGAGAAAATTAACAAAAATCTTTAAAAAAAATGATCTTCGCCCTAAAAAGGCAAAATTTCAAAAATTGCATTAATTTTATTTTGTGCAAAATATGTAAGAAAAAAAATAAATGTTTTATAAGACAAAATCAAAATCTATAAAATTCCATACAGTAAAGGAACACACACATACAAGCATATGCATTTATGTATATTCACTACATTTGTTTAATAAAATATATTTTAAACTTGTTTTCTTAAATTTACATAATTTTCTTAGATTTAAATTTATTTATTCAACTTTTCAGATAAGCGGATCAATTTTTCCAATCGACTCTAATGCGGTTTTATGAACTTTTATAGGATATGATTGGATTTTGTTTTTGTTTAGGCCAACAGACAGCCTCGCAACATCTGAGCCTTCATTCTCAACAACGTGGAGTGTTATTTTCAGGCACTTTATGTTCCTCAGCAATTCCCCGCACCTCGCACCATACTAGCCTAAAATTTAATGTGTGTACATGTATACGCGCTTATTTGATTTCCGTTGAGAAGGCGTGCATGTGTGTAAAGGGAAATGTTCCATCGTAAATATTTATACCCATTTTCCTTTTAATTTACCCATAGGATTATGTAAATTGCCGAAAAAAGAAGAAATACAAGGTCAACCAAATTATTGAGTTGTGATTTGAGATTTGTTTCCATTAGAGGAAGTCAAATATTGTACAGTGTGTTGAAAATAAGGCAAGCACAAAAGGTGTTCCTGTGCGCATATGTATGTTCAGTGGAAAATACTCTTTAAAAAATCCCCGTTTTGTAGTCTATTGGTCTGTGGAAAATATTCTTTAAAAAATCCCCGTTTTGTAGTCTATTGGTCTGTGGAAAATATTCTTTAAAAAATCCCCGTTTTGTAGTCTATTGGTCTGTGGAAAATATTCTTTAAAAAATCCCCGTTTTGTAGTCTATTGGTCTGTGGAAAATATTCTTTAAAAAATCCCCGTTTTGTAGTCTATTGGTCTGTGGAAAATATTCTTTAAAAAATCCCCGTTTTGTAGTCTATTGGTCTGTGGAAAATATTCTTTAAAAAATCCCCGTTTTGTAGTCTATTGGTCTGTGGAAAATATTCTTTAAAAAATCCACGTTTTGTAGTCTATTGGTCTGTGGAAAATATTCTTTAAAAAATCCACGTTTTGTAGTTTATTGGTCTGTGGAAAATATTCTTTAAAAAATCCACGTTTTGTAGTTTATTGGTCTGTGGAAAATATTCTTTAAAAAATCCTCGTTTTGTAGTCTATTGGTCTGTGGAAAATATTCTTTAAAAAATCCACGTTTTGTAGTCTATTGGTCTGTGGAAAATATTCTTTAAAAAATCCACGTTTTGTAGTCTATTGGTCTGTGGAAAATATTCTTTAAAAAATCCACGTTTTGTAGTCTATTGGTCTGTGGAAAATATTCTTTAAAAAATCCACGTTTTGTAGTCTATTGGTCTGTGGAAAATATTCTTTAAAAAATCCACGTTTTGTAGTCTATTGGTCTGTGGAAAATATTCTTTAAAAAATCCACGTTTTGTAGTCTATTGGTCTGTGGAAAATATTCATTAAAAAATCCACGTTTTGTAGTCTATTGGTCTGTGGAAAATATTCTTTAAAAAATCCACGTTTTGTAGACTATTGGTCTGTGGAAAATATCCTTTAAAGAATCCACGTTTTGTAGTTTATTGGTCTGTGGAAAATATTCTTTAAAAAATCTACGTTTTGTAGTCTGTTGGTCTGTGGAAAATATTCTTTAAAAATCTACGTTTTGTAGTCTGTTGGTCTGTGGAAAATATTCTTTAAAAAATCCACGTTTTGTAGTCTATTGGTCTGTGGAAAATATTCTATAAAAATCCACGTTTTGTAGTCTATTGGTCTGTGGAAAATATTCTTTAACAAATCCACGTTTTGTAGTCTATTGGTCTGTGGAAAATATTCTTTAAAAAATCCACGTTTTGTAGTCTATTGGTCTGTGGAAAATATTCTTTAAAAAATCCACGTTTTGTAGTCTATTGGTCTGTGGAAAATATTCTTTAAAAAAATCCACGTTTTGTAGCCTATTGGTCTGTGGAAAATATTCTTTAAAAAATCCACGTTTGTAGTCTATTGGTCTGTGGAAAATATTCTTTAAAAAATCCACGTTTTGTAGTCTATTGGTCTGTGGAAAATATTCTTTAAAAAATCCACGTTTTGTAGTCTATTGGTCTGTGGAAAATATTCTTTAAAAAATCCACGTTTTATAGTCTATTGGTCTGTGGAAAATATTCTTTAAAAAATCCACGTTTTGTAGTCTATTGGTCTGTGGAAAATATTCTTTAAAAAATCCACGTTTTGTAGTCTATTGGTCTGTGGAAAATATTCTTTAAAAAATCCACGTTTGTAGTCTATTGGTCTGTGGAAAATATTCTTTAAGAAATCCACGTTTTGTAGTGTATTGGTCTGTGGAAAATATTCTTTAAAAAATCCACGTTTAGTAGTCTCTTGGTCTGTGGAAAATATTCTTTAAAATATCCACGTTTTGTAGTCTATTGGTCTGTGGAAAATATTCTTTAAAAAATCCACGTTTTGTAGTCTATTGGTCTGTGGAAAATATTCTTTAAAAAAATCCACGTTTTGTAGTATATTGGTCTTTGGAAAATATGCTTTAAAAAATCCACGTTTTATAGTCTATTGGTCTGTGGGAAATATTCTTTAAAAAAATCCACGTTTTGTAGTCTTTTGGTCTGTGGAAACTATTCTTTAACAATTCCACGTTTTGTAGTCTATTGATCTGTGGAGAATATTATTTAAAAAATCCACGTTTTGTAGTCTATTGGTCTTTGGAAAATATTCTTTAAAAAATTCACGTTTTGTAGTCTATTGGTCTGTAGAAAATATTCTTTAACAATCCACGGTTTGTAGTCTGATGGCCTGTGGAAAATATTATTTAAAAAATCCAAGTTTTGTAGTCTATTTGTCTTTGAAAAATATTCTTTAAAAATCCACGGTTTGTAGTCTATTGGTCTGTGGGAAATATTCTTTAAAAAAATCCACGTTTTGTAGTCTATTGGTTTGTGGAAAATATTCTTTAAAAAATCCACGTTTTGTAGTCTATTGGTCTGTGGGAAATATTCTTTAAAAAAATCCACGTTTTGTAGTCTATTGGTCTGTGGGAAATATTCTTTAAAAAAATCCACGTTTTGTAGTCTATTGGTTTGTGGAAAATATTCTTTAAAAAATCCACGTTTTGTGGTCTATTGGTTGTTGGAAAATATTCTTTAAAAAATCCACGTTTTGTAGTCTATTTGTCTGTGGGAAATATTCTTTAAAAAAATCCACGTTTTGTAGTCTATTGGTCTGTGGGAAATATTCTTTAAAAAAATCCACGTTTTGTAGTCTATTGGTTTGTGGAAAATATTCTTTAAAAAAATCCACGTTTTGTGGTCTATTGGTCTTTGGAAAATATTCTTTAAAAAATCCACGTTTTGTAGTCTATTGGTTTGTGGAAAATATTCTTTAAAAAATCCACGTTTTGTGGTCTATTGGTTGTTGGAAAATATTCTTTAAAAAATCCACGTTTTGTAGTCTATTTGTCTGTGGAAAATATTCTTAAAAAATCCACGTTTTGTAGTCTATTGGTCTGTGGAAAATATTCTTAAAAAAATCCACATTTTATAGTTCATTGGTTTGTGGAAAATATTCTTTAAAAATCCACGTTTTGTAGACTATTAAAAAAAAAATACGATTTTGTTGTGCAGGTCCTTGAAAAAGTTTTTTTAATCCTTGAGAATGCTTTTTAAATCATCCATCTTAGATCTACATCATAACAGCCACTGTGCCCTTTATAATGATCTTCATTTGGTTTCAATAGACTCGCACCAATACCGCAATGTAATTTTGGCAAAAAAATTAAACGAACCGTTAGTGGATTTAGAACAACAAGGATAACAAAAAACTTGAGCTGTAAATAAAATCACAATGTCATTAAGGCTCTGAACTTTGTTATTCGTGTTTTGATTTTCTCCAACTACATGTTCATCTCCTCGGCAGTTTACACATATCTACATATCCGGGCTACACATACATATCTACACAGAAACATTGGGGCTATAACCTCCGCTGAGGGTATAGAATGTTATTAGTTTTGTGTAAATATTATCCTTTTATTACAATTCTTTGAATTGTTTCCTTGTTCTTGTTGCTGTCATTGTGTTTGTGACTTTATCCCTTTCAAATGAACGCAAATTGTTGTGCGCCCAAACAAACAGTTTTATATGAATTTAAAAGGCCATATGACATTTTATAGAACTCTAGTTTATCTGAAGGAGAATTGAGATTTTACCTGAAGCTTAGCGGATGGGGTGTGTGAGTTGTGTTGGCTAGCCACAAGAGAATTTGTGTTGGGTTGTGAGATGAAAGCCGCTCTTCAAAGTCCCATAAGTAAAGCTAATATACGAAGAAAAAAAATATTCTAATCCAATAAAGTTGTTGCCACCAACACACTCACACATGTAGGCCCTCTGTAACGGATGGTTTTTGCTAGGCTAATGGCAAGATGGGTATTTGTCAACCAATATTTCTATGCAAATACTCTAAGAGTAGACTTTGTGACAAGGGTTTGTCACTTTGCTAGGCGTATCGAAACATTTCTCAAATTAAGTTTTAAGTTTGTTTAAAGCAATTTTCTGAAAAATGGGTTGAAAGATGGCTCAACGACAACAAACATGGTAGAATGTGGTGGGGATTATATACTTTTATGACAAAATTTTTTGTTGTGTTAGAGAGGAAAAAACCCTTATTTTCTGCCAACATTTGAAAACCGCAATTGGCATGTATCCACTCTAATCCCCGTTGGGTTTATGGTCTATTGTAGTTTCCAAATTTTGGCTGAGATAGATTTTAACGCTCACACACAAGCAATAGTGTGTTATCCTTTTAAAGGTGTTACGCTAGTGATAGTGAATTATAAATAGGTATTATAGTTTTATTTGGCTTCTCTTGTCCTTAAAGGATTTTAATTAATAATATGATATGTGAATAATGTTTTGTGATAGTTTGTTTGATTTTCGATATTTATTGTCTTCTTTTTCGGCAGATATTTATAAGAGGATTATTGCGATTTATTGTTAAGTGGGTACTTTTTAATTAACCTGTGTTGTATTAGGTCCAAATAAGCAGGATTAAAACTCAATTACAGAAAATCAAAAAATCTGCAACGGTATAAAGAGGCCGAAATGCTTATCTTCAGCAAAGACTGTTATTACAATCTATAACAACTAAATAAAAGCATTATACGTAATGTTGATTGAATTAAATAATAAAAAGATATGTACATTCCTCAAGCATTCCAAAATGATAAGAGGGTGCATATGATTATATTTCTAGCTCGATGATATGAGATCAATTGCTTAGCACCGAACGATAACTTGAATCTACTATACACCCCTTGTAGAAAAGATTTACACAGCTCAAATATGCAGCAAATAACACTGTGACACAAAATGGAACTCAAAGTCTGGGGGGTGGAAAATTTCTATTGGAGATGAAAGCCCTTGATGAGTATACTAAGAACCCAAAAGGAAATTTCCGCCATAGGTCAAGTTTCTGAGATATCGCGCGATGAAGTTTTTGATTTTTTCCCTATAATACTTGGGAAAATAGCTCCATATCTCTGTTTGGCGTTGCTGTAGCTTCGTTTTGAGGTGACATTTCTTCAGTGAAATCGATTGGCAAATATCAGTACGCGCAAATATGGAGATCAAAGGCGGGGGGGTTAAAAATTCTTTTTGGCGATGAATGTCGATGAAGATAGTGTGATGAACCCGGAAGGACAGTTCTGCCATTGACCTATGGCGTGATCAAATTTCGTTAGGTTTTTTGTCATGTAGGTATGTATAGTTTGTCCAGAAAGAATGCAATTCGCTATAACTCAGAAGTTTGACCTATGGCAGAACTGTCCTTCCGGGTTCATCACACTATCTTCATCGACATTCATCGCCAAAAAGAATTTTTAACCCCCCAGCCTTTGATCTCCATATTTGCGCGTACTGATATTTTTTCTTAAAAACGGTTTAAGAAAACGGGTTTTTTGTTCTAGAACTGCAACTAACAAAGTTTTCATAAGCGAATTAATTTAATTTGATTGACAACTCTATAAGCTTTTTAATGGTATACATATAAGTTTAATCGGTTACTTAAAACCGGTTCAAAAATCGGTTTTAATGTCGGAATATCCGGTTCAAAAACTGAGATAACCGGATGTATCCTCTAAGAAAATTTGTTATTAACGTGTTCATCATTACAAGAGCTATTTGTGGTAAATATTTCAGAAGCATCCCAGATGTCTACATAAGCACTATCCAATTGTTATATCTACATACCTATACATAACCAATAACGAATATACAGAAAAAACAAGTAAGAAAAGTCTATTGTCGGACGGAGCCGACCATGGGATACCCTATACCACTATCCCTGGACAATCGCTCTCCACGGAACTTCTTTTCAATGATTGTGAAAATTTAATTATCAAATATCAGAGATGTAATGTATAATATTTATGACCAAAACCAAAAAGTTATCTAGCATGACAAAGACATTTTTGTAGCAGGAAAGGAAAATTTAGTTCACACAAACTAAAAGGTAATGAAACCCACTTATGTAGTACTACTACTTCCGTTGTTTAACCGCTACGTAATTTTTACCAATTTCACACAAAAGTTTCAGTCCATTTAACCCGCTAAGTATTATCTAATCTTCACGTTGGTTTGTACGCTTCTTCTTCATCATAAACTGAAACTTTGTTTAAAATGTTGCGGGTTATTATTTTGACCTACAGAACCGCTACAAAATTGGTTAAAATTTTGTTTTTGGTCCATTTCATTCCCTGAACATTTCACGATCATTAGCAAAAACTAATCATTTCTCTTCTGGCCCGAACCCAACCTCCTTAAAAAATTCGTTACAATCGGCCCATAATTGCGGCCTTAAGCTTGTTTAAAATTTTTAATGGACGGACAAACATCGCTAAATCGCTTTATCTCGTCGAGATATGAATTTTGGCATACCAAATAAGGGGTCTAGGACGAATATTTCGTGGTGTTACATAAACTTTTGGAGAGACAATATGTAGCATGGGATAAAAATGTGGTTCTCTAGACAGAACCCATTATATATTAGGCAGTAGGCCCGTTATCTAGCAAACTCTCTATTGCAATATACATCAGAGGAAAGGTTAGTAGTTTTTTCCCATATGTAGGCTACTTTGCGAAATATATATGGTAAATTTCAAATTTCCTTTACAATTCCATCGAAAAAAAATTAAAAAAATTTTTTACAAGCACATTCACGATTTTTGGTACATGGGTTAAGAAAAAAATCGTGGTTTCAAATTTGTTCGCGTTCACAAAATTGGATGCTGCGCCCAAAAGTTATGGGGGGTTTTATTCCCTTATAAAGATAAAATTTTTAAAAATTCCCTTTGTGTTGTAATACCAAAATGAATATATAAATCGGTAACAACATTTAATATCTATCCGTAAACGCCAAAATATTTGCTAAATTTATTTTCATTTTCGCGGAAAATCAAAAAATAATGCAAGATTCCTTCATTATAAATGAGTAAATTTTATTTATTCTAACTCAGAGTCCATAAAAATCTCTAAAAAATAAATTAAAAATACGTACAGAATCTGGAGAATGTCCAGAAAAATGTGAGACCAAAATTTTATAGATTAGGATTTTAAATTGCATATTGCAGCTACAACAAAAGACAAAAGTTTATTGTCGGAAAATTATTTCAAGAATATATTTTTTTGTTTAATACGAAAAATTTGAGAACATTTTTTGGGAGTTATTCTACTATTTCGCTAAATTACCAAACAAAACCTGAATTATTTTGCTAAAATCTCTTCAAGGAAAATAGTTTATCATCGTGAAAGTATATTTGCTTAGTGTGATAAGCAATAAAATTAGGAAATAAAGAGCGATATTGATATTACAATCAAAGAAAAAACATAAAAGTTAAAAACCGTATAACGCGCGAAATAGTTAAAATCAGTTGAGGCGCATGTACTTTTCGCATAGAGCGAGTGCATTTCTGTCAATATGTTTGCATTTTTACATGTTTCATTCAGCGACTAAAGTGTGCCATCAGTTGCATCTTACTACACCAAAATGCTTCATGTGGGTAAAAATAACGCGATATTCATATGATTATAAGGCGCATCCGATTTCAGTGACCCCCTGTTAAAAATACGTCAATAAGACAAATTTTATACAGATTCGTTAAGAACCGCGGATGTGCTACCTGATTCTATTTTTGGTTAAATACGAATACTACTCCCGAATCTCTGTAATTTATGACACACCTTTTTGACAAATATTATAATCGCGTATAAAGGATTCCATTTATGTAAAAACTTTTAAGGGAAATCGCGGTTTAGTATGCGGATTAGTCAAAATAAAATTTTGCTTATTTTCCTATTTTCAGGCTATCTATATCTGCGGTTTTAGTGGATGGATTCGATCGCGGTAGGGCTCATTAAATCCGGCGCGGAAAAAAACTAAAATCACGCGGGGTTCAAGGGTACCTGAGTCACAGATGTAAATTTTGAAGCCAAAAAATAGGTTTTAAATGAAAATTTACGCACCAAAAATTCGACTTTGGACTCCTATTACTAGGGAGTTGTACGGAGCACACTCATGAGATATACATCAAACGACGTGGAATCACAATTTCTACAATCCAATAAATAGTTTAGGTCATTATCTGGTTGCGCCCTCCAATTATAAGAAAAATTCAAAAAAACCCGATTTCAAAACTTCAAAATGTCACCATCGATTTAAGAGGGATGCACTGTATATATCGAAAAGTCATACATTAGAACCATGTTGCCCAAGGGGTATTCTTCAATTCTTTCTTTGAGCTCAGGTCTGAATTTTCCCTGGTTTGACCAGAAATCAAGAAAAAACACAAAAAAACTTGCTAACTTCAACGCATTTTTACCCATTTTTTTATATTACCACCAACACAGCTTCCACGTAATTTATTTATTATGGTCTATATTATGAGAACCCGGCTAAAACACTTCAATTAATATAAATTTATTCATATTATATAAAATATATTAACAGTTCGCGACTTATTAAATGGTGAACCTCAACTTCAACGATTGCAAAACATTTTTGAATATTACCATATGTCTTCAAGGAATTAAAATATCGACCAAAAATAAAATTTTTATATTTTTCATACAAAAGTAATGGTTCATTTCACCCGCTAAAGAGCATCAGATCATCATTAAAAATTGTAGGCATCTTTTTCGACCTATACTCTTATCGGGTGCAAAATTTCGTGACTATTGATGTATAATTGCGACTTCTATCGAGTTTATTGTTACACTACAAACAAATAACGGAATATATTAGGCTGTAACTCTGTTATCTGATCATGCACACCAACATAATTGGCATCAATTGAAAGGTCAAGCGTACCACTTTCAAGTATATCTTGTCCGGAATGTCACTTCCAGGAATTAGGCTGTATATTAAAAATTTTCACAATTTTCACACAAAAGTTTTGGTCCATTTAACCCTCTAAATATTATCCGATCGCCATCTCAAATTGCAAGCTTCACCTTTGTGATATACTCTTACCTTATTTAAAATTACGCGTTGATCGGACTATTATTGAGACCTACAGAGCCGCTATAAAATTGGAAAAATATTATGTTTTTGGTCCATTTCACCCGCTAAATATTTCACGATCATCACCAATAAGAATAGGGATCTATTCTGATCTGAACCCGACCTTCATACAAAATTTCGTGACGATCGGTCCATAATTGCGGCCTGGAGCGTGTTTACAATTTATAATGGACTGACGGACGGACGGACTGACGGACGGACACACATCTCAAAATCGCTTTATCTCGTCGAGATATGAAGAATGGTATACCACATTGGGGGTCTCCGACGAATATTTCGCGGTGTTACATGAATTTTTACCAAAACAAACTTATAATACCCTTTTCCACATTGTGGTATAGGGTATAAAAACATAGTTTAATTCTGAACCAAGTCCGAATAAATGTCAAAAATGACGATGAAAACAGGACAAAATCGATTAGTTGTCAAAGAGACCCGTACCTAAAATATACTGAGCAACATTTTTGTAGAATATTTGGATGCTGAAAAATCTCATCTTGTGGTACTTTCACTACGGTTCAAGAAATAAAGGACGAAAAGGACATGGAAGACATTGAGTTAGAAGAATGAAATGTTCTACAAAAAGATTTGCCAATCGATTTCATTGAAGAAATGTCACCTCAAAACGAAGCTACAGCAACGCCAAACAGAGATATGGAGCTATTTTCCCAAGTATTATAGGGAAAAAATCAAAAACTTCATCGCGCGATATTTCAGAAACTTGGCCTATGGCGAAAATTTCCTTTTGGGTTCTTAGTATACTCATCAAGGGCTTTCATTTCCAAAAGAAATTTTCCACCCCCCAAAAATGCTGCTGCACAGTGTAATTAACATGGAAACTATGAGACTCGAAGTGAATGTCAAAAAATTCTTCATACGGAGGCTTTCTGTAGTTGAATTCTGTAACCCATTTTTTGAGTTACCGACAAAAATCGGTAAAATTAAAACGCAAAATTATGAATAAAAAGTATAACTAAAAGCTGACAACACTGTTGCCATCGGTTGAATTTAGCGACAACTTTGTTTTGGTTGTTAACTTACCAAAAAAATTCGTTAATTACCGAAATTATAAGCATTTTAATATTACCGATTTTAGTCGGTAACTCGAAAAATGAGTTACAGAATTCCACTGCTGGTTATTACTTTATTCGGTCAATTGAAGTTTCAGTGAAAAAGAATTTATTTTTTTCGAAGAATTGTTTTGATGAGATGTTAAAACAACGACTTTAAGACTAAGCCTGACTATTTTGGCCGGTCCGAAGTTTTTATACCCTCCACCATGTTTTGAACTAAAAAGGTACCGTTATATAAAGGCCATATCAAACCGTGAATCTACATTGACAATTTTTGGTGAAGTAACTTTGTGTTCAATAGGAACGTCAAATTGGAGGTAGTTCGTTAAAAAAGAGATAGCTAACATCCTCTAAGTACCGGAAATATATGGGGGCTATACAAGAACATGGACCTAAGTTTACAATTTTTGGTGGATATGCTTTATGACCACCGTGCATCCTCAAATGTTCAATTACTGAAAGTTCGGTCAAAAAGATAGTTGAAATCGTAAAAATATCGAAAATCGGGAGATACCGTTATATGGTTGCTATACCAAAATATGGATCTATGTATGTAGACAATTTTTTAGAGACATATTTTCTGACCACTGGGAACCTCAAATATTAAATTACAGGTATTTCGGTCAAAAAATGTAGCTCAAATGCTCAACATACTGATATCGGGAAATCGGGAGATACCGTTATATGGGTGCTATACCAAAATATGGACCTATGTATGTCGACAGTTTTTGGGAGATATATTTTGTGACCACTGGGAACCTTAAATGTTAAATTACAGGTATTTCGGTCCAAAAATGAAGCTCAAATGCTAAACATACCGATAATCGGGAGGTAACGTTATATGGGGGCTATACCAAACGTGGTATACCTACTGGGAACCTCAAATGTTAAATTACAGATAGTTCGGTCAAAAAGATAGCTAAAATCACCAAAATACCGGAAATCGGGGTATATACCAAAACATGTAATCATGTCACTTTGAACCTCAAATGTAAAATTGCTGGCAGTTCGGTAAAAACAATTTAGCTAAAATCCTCAATATAGCAAAAATCGGGAGGTACCGTTATATGGGGGCAGAACAAAACATGGACCTATATTGGCAATATATTGACAATATTTAGGTGTTGTGACCACTGCGAAACTCAAACGTCAAATTACAGGTACTTCGGTAAAAAAAATGTTAGCTAAAATCCTCAAAATACCGAAAATGGGGAAAATATTTTGACAATATTTAGTGGAGAAGTTCGGTGACCACTGGGAACTTCAAACGTGAAATACAGGTAGTTCGGTAGATAATTTTAGCTAAAATCCTCAAAATACCGATATCGGGAAGTACCGATAATCGGGAAAGAATTTAAAATATCAAATTACGAAAATCTGATGTGCCCTCGTTTGACCTATGACCGCAACCTTCTGATTATCCTTGGGTCACATCCTCCCTAGAACTTTAGTGGTATCGGCAAACCTCTCGCCACATCCTCCGCAACCCTGTGGTTTTTTTGTGTCGCGTTGATCTTAAAACTCATCGTTTAAACCTCGGGTGACTGCAGGACCGTCGCGTTAACCCTAAGTCTTGTCCATAAATCTTAGGACTCCCTTATTTAACCCTTTAGAGGCCGCAGGACCGTAACATTAACCCTAAGTTGTGTCCGTAAATCTTAGGGCCCCCGTGGCTTACCCTCGGATGATTTCGTTGACCCATAGTAGTTTTCAACCTAGGCGTAACCGACGAAATGAAAAGGCAGTATTAACCAAGCCCGCTACGAAACTACATCCGTGAGAAAGACAGGAGTACTTCTACAGATCTACATCCAAATCTATATAAGGAGGGACCTCAAAGAGAAGCACAGTGAACTTCCCTATAACGAATTTCCTTGTAACGAATACTTCTATATAACGAGCTTGTTTTTAAGGCAAACGTGCAAATTCTCACACAAATTAATCTCTCTATAACGAATTTTCTTTATATACGTTATAGAGAATGTCGATTGTACTTATCCAGGTATACTTTGGAGCCAAATTACCGGAATATTTATCTTGACCTCCTAAGAAGCAGGGGATGTGATGAAGTTCCAGGCATGGCATACTTATCCAGGACGCCGCTGACTGAAGATGCTAGCATCCAAAATTATTTAATAGATACGTGAAATATTCAATTATAACAAAACAAACTCCAAACGAATTCAAATAAAAGGTAAACATTTTATGATCAGTTTTTGTAAATAAAAAAGAATGTCAGAGACATTATAATCACAAACCAATACATTATATGTATCGCATTTGGTGTGAGTGCTAATCAGTTTTACAGTTTGTTTAAAACTCAAGCGACTTGTGTTTAACTCTCTTGGTCCCTGTTCTTTTTTTTAATTTTTAGTTTTTTTGTGGCAGGCTCTGTCCCCTATGAGCTATCCCATACCGGAAGGAACTTGTGTCGTAAAAATTTCCACACAAAATGTCCAAATTTTTCTCAAAAGTGCAGTTTAAAGACTGCCCCAGATAGTTTTGAATTTTTCTGCTGCTGTTGTCTTGGCGGGCTCTATAACGACGCTACATTTTTTGAGTAAAGTTTGTCCATTTTTCGATAATGACCCAAAAGTTCAAAAAAAACATTGCTGGCACCATCTATAATGACTATTGAGATCGATAACTATCGAATTTAGAATAATTAGTTCCACCGATGTTGGTGCCTCCTCTGGAAGGTACATGAACTATCAAATATATATTTGACCACCCCATTAATCTCTGTGGAGGTTCTATAGTTGTTGATAACTCAAAACCCGAAAGAGGAACTGACGAACACAACACATTCTTCCTTTTTCTGATAGCTTCGGACCTTAACGATGTCGCCATCAAAACAGTTTGTTTAGGCAATTTACCTGATGATGTCCTCGAAACCATCTGCATAATAAATAATAGAACGTTCCTGAATGGTTTGTTGTGGATTATTTGAGAACATCAGAACCGATATTTTCAAGTTGACCGGTAATCTATTCGGTCCAAGTACGTTTATATTCGAATTTACAGTTATGTGGAAGCTATAGCAAAACGTGGAATGAACTAAAACTAAGTTGTGACCAAGTTTAAACCTATACAAAGTTTGAACCAAATCGGTTGCTCCGTTAGAGAGTTATTTTGTGCTTCAGAGAGCAAGACATACAAAAAAAACACACACAAGTAAGCCACCACTACCCCTGGGAATTAGCTTTTAACAAATCAAAATTCCTTTATGAAACCAATTTTCTTCTCTCATATCAATGAGTGCACCCGATTCGTATTGGTTCAATTATATGGGACCTACAGTTTATCGCCAAGTAAGAACGGCGTGTCCTAAGATACCACTTGTAGAGAAGTTTTACATGGCTGAAATACTCATGAAAATGTTGCCAGGAAATGTTTGTGCAACAATTATATATGTATCTTTATATATAAAAGAGCTTAGTGATAAGTGAGTGGGTGAGTGAGTGAGTGAGTGACTGACAGATCATCGCCCAGGCGAATCCGCTGAAGCTAGAAAGCTGAAATTTTGACTGTGGGTTGCTGTCGGTGTGTAGGGGTGAGATAAGGCTGGGTTTTTGGAAATTCGACCTATAAGGGTAAGAAAAGTACTAAAAGGTACTAAATATGGTACCCTTTGTATTAGGCAAACGGGTAGAGCTAGAATTCTGAAATTTGGAATGAGGGTAACTGATGGAGAGTTAGAAAGATGTACCAAAGGGTTTGGGAAATTCGACCTCTAAGTATACGAAAAGTACTAAATTTAGTACCAATTGTATATTTTGAACGGATTTAGATAGAAACTTGGAATTTGGTATGGAAATGAAGGTTGGGAAGTGGTGTTTACAAAAGAAAATGGTGTGTGAAATTAGTACTCATGTGTACGAAAAGTACTACATGGTACTAAATTTAGTACAATTTGGATTTAAGTGAAAGGATAGAGCTGGAAATCTGAAATTTGGAATTAAGATTACTGAGATATAGATTACTGAGATATAGATTATTGAAATATAGTGGTAGTTTTGGAAATTCGTACTTATGTGTACGAAAAGTACTAAATTTAGTACAACTTGGATTTTGATAAACGGTTAGAGCTAGAAACCTAAAATTTGGAGTTAATTATTGACGGAGTATAGGATTGCGATATGGGGGTAGTTTTCGAAATTTGTACTTATGTGTACGACAAGTTCTAAATGGTACTACATTTTGTACAACTTGGATTTGGGTGAACGTATAGAGCTGGAAACTCGAAATTTCGAATTAAGATAACTGTTGAAGTGTATGGGGTAGTTTTAGTACTTGTGTTTACGAAAAGTACTAAATGGTACTAAATTTGGTACAATTTGGATTTGGTTGAACGAATAGAGCTGGAACCCAGCAATTTCGTACTTATTTCGTACTAAATATGGTATCCATGGTATTAGGCAAACTGGAAGAGCTAGAATTCTGAAACTTGGAACGAGGGTCACTGATGGAGAGTTATAGATAGAACCCTTTGGTATGGTTTTTGGAAATTCCACCTATAAGTGTACCAAAAGCACTTAAAGTTACTAAATTTGGTACCAACTGTATATTTTAAGCGGATATAGCTACATTCTTCAAATTTGTATGGAAATCAAGGTTGGGAAGTGGTGTTGATATAAGGAAATGATTTTAGAAGTTCGTACTTATGTGTACGAGAAGTAATAAATGGTACTAAATTTGGTACAATTTGGATTTGGGTGAACGGATAGAGCTAAAAACCTGAATTACAGCCGAAGTGCAATATGGGGGTAGTTTTAGAAATTCATACTTATGTGTATGAAAAGTATTTAGTGGTACTAAATTTGGTAAAATTTGGATTTGGATAGAAAACTGAAATTTGGAATTAAGATTACTGATGGAGGAAGGACTGAGGTAGTTTTGGAAATTCGTACTTATGGGTACGAAAAGTGCTAAACGGTACTAAATTTGGTACAAATTGGATTTGGGTGAACGGATAGAGCTGGAATCATAAAATTTTAAATTTATTTACTTTTAGAGTGTAGGATTGAGGTAGTTTTGGAAACCTGGAAAACTGAAATTTGGAATTAAGATTACTGATGGAGGAAGGACTGAGGTAGTTTTGGAAATTCATACTTATGGGTACGGAAAGTACTACAATGGGTACGGAATGTACTAAATGGTACTAAATTTGGTACAATTTATATTTGGGTGAACGGATAGAGCAGGAATCCTGAAATTTCGAGTTAAGGTTATTGTTGGAGTGGAGGGTTAAGGATGTTTTGGAAATTCGTACTTATGAGTACGAAAAGTACTAAATGGAACTAAATTTGGTTCAATTTAGTTTTGAGTGGACGGATAGGGTAGAATCCTGAAATTTGGAATTACTGTTGGTGATAGTTATTTAAATTCGTACTTTCATACGAAAAGTATTAATGGTATTATGAATAGAGATAGAATTCGGAAATTTGGTATCACAGGCCCTCTTAATGTGTAGGGTTGAAATATGGATGTGGTTGTGGATATACTTACAATAAGTGTACGAAAATTACAAAATGGCGCAGAATTTGGTTCAAATTTGTAAATTAGTACATAAAAATTTTCAGTGTTCACTTTATTAAATATTTGTTCTGTTCCAGAACCTGCAAGAAGCTACTGTTTTTATTACGATAAAAATTTGTTCTTTATATTATCGAAAAAAAATTTTATAAATTAGTAGATTCTTGCAGATTCTGGAACAGACCAATTGTTTATTTGAATATTATTCCTTTTCCGCATACGAAGTAGCGGGCATTTTGCTAGTATCATATATTTTTAATATATATACTAAAATTGGAAAATTGATATTGTTCAGCCCCTTCTGCTACATCATTAAATTTTCTTTGAATATCAGGTTCCTTTTTGGAATACAAATATTTCCAGTTAAAATGACACTCCTCCAATTTATTGATTACTACAAATGCCAGATTGTCAAAGGGAAAATTGTGAAATAATTGAAAATCTATTATCCATACTTATGCTTGATAATGCATAATAGTTTTGTGCTTTTTCAGGGTGATATCATTGTGATATAAACTTACCCAGCAAAATAAATTGGAAGTAGTGCAATGTGGACTAGTTCTTTCACGGCATGTTTTGATGCAGTTCAAACGAAGTCGTGAAAAAGGCACTCCAGTCCTCACATTTTAACCGCATTTGGATGCAATCCAAAGAATCACATCCAATTGTCACATTTTAACAACATCCGGATGCAGTTCAACGGAGTCGTGAAAAAGGCACTCCAATTCCTCACAATTTAACAGCATCTGGATGCAGTCCAAACGGAGTCGTGAAGAAGGCACTCCGTTCACTACATTTTATTAGCAGTTCTTAGAGATCCCTACACGTTCATAAATCAGTGTATACATCTCTACAGGCAGCGGCATACATTTTATAAAAAGAAATAAGCGTGTTAAAATTTCCAAAAATTTGGTAATACAAACTACAAAATATTTAATTTGTGAACATTTTTCCGGTAACTCACGAGAAGAAAATTTCCCAATGGAGTGCTGTTGGAGTACATGTCGAAATCTTAACTGGTGATGGCAAGACCCAAATAGCAGATGAAGCATAAACAATTCAGCTTGGATTAAATAGAGAGTGGAGGAAACACGCATGTTTGCGATTGAATTCAATGGAGAATTTTCATAATTTGTGTTAATGTAATAAAGTTCTTAATATTTTTGTTCTCCACAAATAATAAATGCATTTTATTTGTTCTGGGATATTTTGTAATGGCTTGCACAAAAACACGTGCTTTGGACTGCATCCTATTCTACCCCAAAGGGTTAGTTAAAATGCAATGCCAAAGGGTCAGTTAAAATGCAGTGCCAGAGGATCAGTTAAAATGCAGTGCCAACGGGTCAGTTAAAATGCAGTGCAATGGAGTGCCTCTTTCAGTAGTCACGCTCTTGTAAAAATCATGAGTGAAAATGCATAATTTGATGCACTTCCAGATCACTTGTACATATCATTTAACTGCCTCTTTGGAGGCACACTTTTTGCTGGGTATATATGAGTGAAAGACAAACAAATTTAGTTTCCATGAAGTCAAGGTTTGCACTATTATAATACGCTATTGTAGTTTACCAGTAACTATGAGTATTGCCTGATCAAATTAGCGTTTTTGGACAATACTCAAAAACAAAAGAATAAAATTAGGTAAAAATACGTTGAAGCTAACGAGGTTTTTTACATTGCTATTCAATTTCTGGTTAAACCAGTCAAATGACGGACATCTATATTTTCAAAATTTACACTGCATCAATTTTTTAATGATGCAGAAATTTTGATTTTACGTGTTTTTTCTATTTTTGCTTTAACTGGGACGCATATTCGGGTATTTCAAAGAACCAATAATAGGATTAAAGTACTCCCGTTTACGCATAATATGATATGTATATTGACTATGTAGTCCACACAGTAGTTTACGCCAAAGCCAACATGTAGAGCAATATTTACACCCTACACCACTATGTGGAAAGGGTTTATATGTTTGTTTTGGGAAAATTCATGTAACGCCGCGCGAATGTGGTATACCAATCTTCATATCTCGACGAGATAATAAAGTAATTTGTTTGTAGTGTAATCATAAACACGCTAGAGGTCGCAATTGTAGCGCTATAGTCCCGAAATTTTACTTCGCGCAACAATTGCGACCTCTGGTGTGTTTATGATTACACTACAAACAAATAACTGTATATATTAGGCTGTAAATCTGTAATCTGATCATGTACACCAACACAATTGACATCAATAGAAAAGTCAAGACTTCCTTTTCCTTGTATACCTTACATACCCGGGATGTGTTTTCCAGAAATAATGATTTAAGTTGTATATTAAAAATTTTCTCAATTTTCACATAAAAGTTGTGGTAAATATAACACTGTGAACCGAAATTTTGGGGGGTGGAAAATTCCTATTGGAGATGAAAGCCCTTGTTGAGTATATACAGAACCCCGAAGAACAGATTCGCCGTGAGTCGAACTTTCGCGATATGGCGTGATGAATATTTTGCTGGAGACCCTAAAAGCCATCTGAAATCAGCGTTATATCTTTGTTCGCTGTTGTTTAAGCTTATATTTAAGATGACATATCTTCAGTCAAATCAAATGAGGATTTTTTTCGTAGAACATTTCGACCTTCTAACTCGCTTCCTTCAATGTCCTTTTCGTCCTTTATTTCAAGAACCGTAATAAAAGTGGTACAAGATGACTTTTTTCCGCTTCGAAATATTCTACAAAAATGTGGCTCGGAAGATTTTAGGTACGGTTCCCAAAGACATAAAATCGATAAAATCTTGTTTAAGCGGTTGTTTTTCACTTTTACCCGAATCTTGCTCAGACAGCCCTGTATCTATTTATTTCAATATATTATTGTTAACCTATTGTTGACCGAGAATTCTCGGAGTCATTAAAACTGTTGCATCTCGTTTTGCTAAGCACGTTAATTTAATAATTTTTTGGAATAAAGATCCGGATATCCGAATTATGGAACAGGTTATTCTGATATTAAAACCGAATTTTTATCCGGTTTTTATGAACCGATTAACCGTATATGTATATCATTAGAAAGCTATTAAAATTGTCAATCAGATATGATTAATATACATTAGACATTTTAAGCGGCTTTGGTGCTGGAACAAAAAAACCGTATTTTCGAACCGTTTCTTAACGTTTGTGAGGATACATTTCTGTGCGTGAAAAAAATTATGATCATGACCTGGTGGGTGGAAAATTCTTTTTGGAGGTGAAAGCTCTTGGTGAGGACATACAGAATCCTGAAGGGTAGATCCGCCGTGAGTCCAACCTTTGAGTTATGGCGGGTTGAATTCTGGGATGGTGACCCATATTGCAAGTGAATTTCAAGTGGGTTTAGGGTTCTACTGGGACAGTATGTGCTAAGTCAAATCGATTTAAGACGATTTCTGTAGAACATTTTGTGTCTTACTCTTATCCTGCCTTGTTGTTTATGTCCTTGCTGTTGAAAAAGGTATAAAAATATACTTTAAAAAATCATCCGATTTGGCTAGGGCATATCACGAAAATAATCTTACGCCGACATAGCACATATTGTCCCAGTAGAACCCTAAACCCACTTGAAATTCAGTTACGTAACTTTTTACACTTGCAATTATGGGTCACCATCCCAGAATTCAACCCGCCATAACTCAAATGTTGGACTCACGGCGGATCTGCCCTTCAGGATTCTGTATGTCGTCACAAAGAGCTTTCACCTCCAAAAAGAATTTTCCACCCCCCAGGTCATGATCATAATTTTTTTCACGCACAGAAATGTATCCTCACAAACGTTAAGAAACGGTTCGAAAATACGGTTTCTTTGTTCCAGCACCAAAGCCGCTTAAAATGTCTAATGCATATTAATCATATCTGATTGACAATTTTAATAGCTTTCTAATGATATACATATACGGTTAATCGGTTCATAAAAACCGGATAAAAATTCGGTTTTAATATCAGAATAACCGGTTCCATAATTCGGATATCCGGATCTTTATTCCAAAAAATTATTAAATTAACGTGCTTAGCAAAACGAGATGCAACAGTTTTAATGACTCCGAGAATTCTCATTCACCAATAGGTTAACAATAATATATTGAAATAAATAGATATAGGGCTGTCTGAGCAAGATTCGGGTAAAAGTGAAAAACAACCGCTTAAACAAGATTTTATCGATTTTATGTCTTTGGGAACCGTACCTAGAATCTTCCGAGCCACATTTTTGTAGAATATTTCGAAGCGGAAAAATGTCATCTTGTACCACTTTTATTACGGTTCTTGAAATAAAGGACGAAAAGGACATTGTAGGAAGCGAATTAGAAGGTCGAAATGTTCTACGAAAAAAGTCCTCATTTGATTTCACTGAAGACATGTCATCTTAAATATAAGCTTAAACAACAGCGAACAAAGATATAACGCTGATTCCAGATGGCTTTTAGGGTCTCCAGCAAAATATTCATCACGCCATATCGCGAAAGTTCGACTCACGGCGAATCTGTCCTTCGGGGTTCTGTATATACTCAACAAGGGCTTTCATCTCCAATAGGAATTTTCCACCACCCAGACTTTGAGCTCCATTTTGTTGCACAGTGTAACCATCTAAATATTATATGATCATCATACCAATTTGGAAGCTTCTTCTTTGTCATATACGCTTACCTTATTTAAGATTTCGAGGCGATCGGGCTGTATTGCGACCTACAGAGCCGCTACAAAAAATTATGTTTTTGGTCCATTTCACCCGCTAAATATTTTACCACCATCACCAAAAAACTAATCATCATCGACGAATATTACCCGGTGTTACATGCATTTTTGGTTGTGTAGGGTATAAAAATTATATGAAATCATCGAATAAAGTGTACAGTTGGGCAATCTCGTTCAATTGAACGATCCGGATCACTGTCCTCGTTCAAAGACGAATGAGTAACATCATAAAAACCAACATGTGAACTTAAATATACGCAGTTTTGTCAAAGAAATTATCGGTGTCCATTGAACGCGATAGAGATCCGGATCGTGCAATTGAACGAGGTTGCCCAACTCTAATAAAGTGTTCAAATGCTCTTTAGTTCTAAGGTTAAGGGTATAAATATAATATTGTACAACGTTGACAGCCATATTTTTCGTCCATATTTGCAATAATGGATTACTGCCATTTTAGGTCACCCACAACTGACTGGATGAATTAAGTGGAACATTCTATATGATTACCCCATAGCTTTATATCGTACATGTGTGTGTTTAAATAAACAGCACCCATTTATTGGATTTAAATTCTTGCTGTTCGCATTTCCTATGAAGGCATTGTTGATCTTGTTGTTGTTTGTTATTGCAACAATGTGTGTGTATGTATGGATGGTTGCCTTAGTTTTATTTTCTACAGCTGGTATCGGTTGTTAGGTTTCCCTCCTTTTTGTTTTTGGTTCACACTATGGGTTGTCAACTTTCGTACAAATGCATGTACATATCTATGTATATTTGCTCCATTTCATCGCACTTTCTAATCATTTCCGCCCTCGCTCTCATTTCGATTTGAAGCGTCTGAGATGTGAATGTAAACTTAAAACGCAACACTTTTTCGAAAAATGTTCTTAATTAAAATGTTATTGCAACACGATGTGTTGCTGTTAGTACCGATGCTGCCATTCGAGGAAGGAAGCATGGAAGGCGGCAAACACTACACGAAGCTCATTTATAGAACTTCAATTAAATTTGAGCAACCATCAAACAAAACTAAGAAGAGTAAAAACAACGACAAAATAGAAGCAATACATGATACTATTACTGTTATTCTTTCAGGGTCGCTGTTGTAGCACATTGCTTTCGATTCCCTCTAATTTAAAGTGTTGATGCGGTGTGTGTGTAAGTGTGCAATGTGTAAAAATGGTTGTTTAGCTCGTTTTCTATCTGTGTGTGTTTGTGCGTGGGTGCCAATGTTTTCTGATTGAGTTTTAATGTAAGTAGTGTGGTTATAACATCAAATTGAACAACGAAGCAAACCAATAATAACAATAACAAAAACACAACATTTGCAGAAAATTGTTAAGAGTTTTCATTAAAACTTTTGGACAATATGCTACCATAATTTGCTTTCGTAATATATATTTATATAATATATATTTATACAAGACAACTTTAGGGTAACTTCAGGCTATAGAAGACCCCTTTGGAGGGTCAACTATCTAAAGAGGGGAGGGAAAATACCCTTTCGGGGGACTTTTCTCTATAAAACACACCTTTAGAGCACTTTTGTCTAGAAAAAACCGCTTTGGGGGACTTCTATCTACAGAGGTCTCCTTAATATAGAATTTTACTTACAGAAGACACCTTCAATTTACAGAAGAATTCTATTTACAGAAGACTTTTATCTACAGAAGACCGCTTTAGGGGACTTCTATCTATAGAAGACCCCTTCAGGGGGACTTCTATCTACACAAGTCCAATTAAGGTGAATTCTATATACAGAATTGTCAAGTACCCTTGTATCTACAGAAGTCCCCCTTAGACGGACTTCTCTCTACACATGACCAATTCATGTGGACTTCTATCTGTAGAAGACTACTTTTGGGAGACTTCTACCTGTTGAATCTGAGGGGTTCTATCTACAGAATTCCCCTTTAGGGGACTTCTAACTTCAGAAGAGCCCTTTAGGAAGGTTTCTATCTATAGAAGACCCATGCAGGAGGGTTTCTATCTAGAGAACCCTTTCAGAAAGGCTTCTATTTGTATAAGAAGCCTTCAGGGGGAATTTCATCTACCACTTCATGTGGACTTCTATCTATAGAATACCCCTTCAGGATGAAAGCTATCTATGATATACACCTTCACTTGGACTTCTATCTATACAAGATCCCATTTCAGCGACTTTTATCTGTAAGAGACCTCTTTAGGAAAATGTCTATCTGTGGAAGAACCCTTCTATAGACAGATCTATATACATTGGTTCTTCTATCTAAAGAAAACCCCTTCAGGAGGACTTCTATCTATAAAAAACCCCTTCAGGGGGACTTCTATCTATGAAAGGCCCTTTCAGGGGGACTTCTTCCTATAGAAGACCCCTTCCTGCAATTTCTTTCTAAAGAATACACTCCCAGGGAAACTTCTATTTATAGAAGACTCCCACAATGAGACTTCTATCAACAAAGAACTTTTCAGGGAGACTACTGCCTTAAGAAGAGCCTTTCAGGGAGACTTCTATTTATAGAAGACGCCCACAATGAGATATCTATCTATAGAAGACCACTTCAGGTGGACTTCTATCAACAAGGGACCTTTCCGGGGGACTACTGTCTTAAGAAGAGTCCTTCAGGGAGACTTCTATTTACAGAAGACGCCCACAATGAGACTTCTATCTATAGAAGACCCCTTCAGGGCGACTTCTATCAACAAAGGACTTTTCAGGGGGACTACTGTCGTAAGAAGAGCCCTTCAGGGAGACTTCTGTTTATCGAAGCCGCACACAATGAGACTTCTATCTATAGAAGACCCCTTCAGGTGGACTACTATCAACAAAGGACCTTTCAGGGGAACTACTGTCTTAAGAAGAGCCCTTCAGGGAGACTTCTATTTATAGAAGTCGCCCACAATGACACTTCTATCTATAGGAGACCTCTTCATCGAGCCTTCTATGTATAGAGGACCACTTCAGGGGGACTTCTATCTATAGAAGACCCCTTCAGGGGAACTTCTATTTTTAGAAGCCCCCTTCGGGGGGACTTCTAGCTTTAGAAGACCCCAATAGAGAACCCCTTCTGGTGGACTTCTAGCTTTGGAAGACCCCGATAGAGGACCCCTTCAGGTGGACATCTATCTTAAGAAGACCCCGTTACGGGGGACTTCTATCTGTAGAAAACCCCTTCAGTGGAAGACCCCTTTAGCGGGCCTTTTTTCTATAGAAGACCCCTTTAGGTGTACTTCTCTCTATAGAATACCCTTTCAGCAGACAACTATCTATGGACAACCTTTTGATGATACTATAGAAGACCCTTTCAGGGGGTTCTCTATTTAGAATAGAATCAGGCTGCAGTGAAGTTTTTTGACAAATTCAAATCTTATTCTTGTATAAGATATAATTTATAATGCGCACCGTTATTCCAGATCGAATTGAAATTAAATTTGTAGACATCATTATAAACATTTAACAGCCGGTGGGGAATTTAGTTGCATTAACAAAAATATTCCTCGTTACTACAACAATTCGTGGTAAATTTATAATGTGCAGTATGATGGAGAGGTAAACACAGATAACAATAACACCAGCAATAGCCGGGAAACGTAGTGGATGGAAAAGTTATTTGAAATTTGTGAAAAACGCATGTTTTGATGGAGGCACTGTACAATGCAACACAATTCGTAATGTCTCTCATTAAAGTTTTATTCAGAAAAATTTTACTGATAAGCCTGCTTATAATACACACAAACATTCACACACATACTTTCCCCAAAGGGACAGAACATTTTATTATGACGATATGCAAAAAATATATAGAATACACTGTGCAACACGAAAATTGTTAACCATATTCTGACCCCGCAGTGTGATAGAACACCAAAAATGAGAAGTCACGTGTCTCGCCGTTTTTCCCTATCTCATCAACTTTCGCGGTTATAGGCCTCCAAAGGTTTGAGGCTTTGATGTAGAAAGGGTCATTTAGTCAGGACTATATCTTCCAAACCGTTAGGAAATTTGAATTTATCTCGGAGGCAAAGTTGTAGCTCTTGTCTTAAAGAACAAAAATTGTGAACACATATAATCCATCAAGCTTCATCTGCAAGGTCAAAATCGCCAAGGTAAAGTTTCTTTTAAAAATTTTCTCAAGTTTTGTTACACAGCTATCAAACCGATCAAATTTGAAGCAAACAACCAACTACAAAAATGTACCTCAGATCTCAATAAACATCTTTCTAGAATATTCGAACTCTGTAGAAACGGATCTTAATGGTCAAAATAGCAAAACAATTGTGATTTTTATCCGCTTTTCTTGGCTTCTGCTCCATAGATATTAAGCCGTTCAAAATTCAAGAAAACAATCAACCACTATATTGTAGCAAAGGCTTCAATAAACAATTTTCTGGAATATGCGAAATGTCTATGAATGGTTCTTAATGGTAAAAATAGCAAAAATCTTTTGAAAATATCCAATTTTTATAATTTTTTCTCCGACTCTGGTCCAATGATACGCAACCGCCCAAAAATTAAGGATAGAGTCAACTACAAAAATGTACCTTAGATTTCAACAAACAAGTTTCTAGAACAAGTGAAGATTCTAGCAACGATTCTTCAAGCTCAAAATTCCATTATTTTAGATTATTCTTTCCTGTTCAGGTCCGTATATAACAAACCTTTCAAATTTCCTTGAGTTTTTTTTGTTTGTTGTTTCCAAACCTGAGCAGGGGGAATGTTAAAAAAATTTAATTGTTCGTGAATTTCAGCCCTAAGAATTTTTCCTAGAATTTTAATATGTTCTAAAAAGTTGTTTCTTGAAATCTTAGGTACATTTTTGTGGTTTGCGGTATCCTTAATTTTTGGGCGGTTGCGTATCTTTGGACCAGAGTCGGAGAAAGAAGTATAAAAATTGGATATATTCAAAAGATTTTTGCTATCTTTACTATTAAGAACCGTTCATAGACATTTCGCATATTCCAGAAAGTTGTTTATTGATGACTTTGCTACGTTATTGTGGTTGATTGTATCCTTGAATTTTGAGTGGTTTAATATCTATGGAGCATAATCCTAGATAAGAAGATAAAAGTCGCAATTGTTTTGCTATTTTGACCATTAAGATCCGTTTCTACAGAGTTCGTAAATTCTAGAAAGATGTTTATTAAGATTTGAGGTACATTTTTGTAGTTGGTTGTTTGCTTCAAATTTGATCGGTTTGATAGCTGTGTAACAAAACTTGAGAAAATTTTTAAAAGAAAATTTACCTTGGCGATTTTGACCCTGCAGATGAAGTTTAATGGGTTATATGTGTTCACAATGTTTGTTCTTTAAGACAAGAGCTACAACTTTGCCTCTGAGATAAATTCAAATTTCCTAACGGTTTGGAAGATATAGTCCTGACTAAATGACCCTTTCTACATCAAAGCCTCAAACCTTTGGAGGCCTATAACCGCGAATGTTGATGAGATAGGGCAAAACGGCGAGACACGTGTCTTCTCATTTTTGGTGTTCTATCACACTGTGGAGTCAGAATATGGTTAATAAAACATGACTCAAAAAATTACACACAGTGATATAAAAGCGAACAGATGGAATGGTTTTAATGTGGGCTGGCCAAACAAAAACCTTCTTCATCGACAACAGCGTGTTTTGAAAAATATGTTACTCTTTATTTGTGATTGTTAATTTAAAATTTTAATAATGTGTCATAAGTTTCATGGCGGAATATTAAAATCATCTGAAGAGGACAAATTTTAAATTAGGACAACCAAGTGGCTTATACACGGGAACAGTGATTTGTAATAATTTTGGCAGCAATCATAACTTGAATATTGTTTATAATATTTTTCAACGGCTATCTAGCCCTCGGATTAAAAAAAAAAATATTTTCAACTGAACAAAAAACGTGGATATTAAACAAAAATATTTTTCAAGGGACATCATTTGTGGCCGACCTATTCCACACTTTAACCACTGTTCCTTAAAAATTCACACACAAAAATTAGAAGTCATGACACAGGCGCTTCATAAACGGCGTATCTTTTATTATTGCAACACTTGATAAATACCGACAAATTACAGGAGAAAAAAATATTGGGGATAAGAAGGGTCATAATACGCAGATAAACACCATTACAGCGAACAAAAGGACAAAAAAGTATGCGACAACGACGACTGACAACATGAATAAACGCGAACAATGGCAAATAAACGGCAATGCCATTAAGGGCGACCAAACGAAAGACCACCTTTTAAAAAATGCGGATAACAACAAAATTACTGACAGCATCAACAACAACAGCAGCAGCAATGTCAAAGTAACAAAAGAAATGTTTATAAAATGAGAGAGAGACAAAAAGGAAGTGCATGGCAGACATTCATAGCCATCCAAGAAGAAAAAAAGCAGCAGACGAAGTAAAACATCAATGGAAATGAAACAAAAGGGAGTTAAGGAACAAGAAGTTGAAGGTAAACCGTAAAAGGACCAGCATTAATATCCACCTACAAGACATCATCATCAGCAACAACAGCAGCAAACATTTACAGTGACATTTGTCTTAAAGGATAACACAGAAAATTATCCATTGCTAAAACAAAAACTGTTCAAATTAGAAAGACAAAACAAGAACTGGAATACTAGTAAAAGAAGTCGGAGCAAAAAAAAAAAAAAAAACGAAGAACACAAAGACATTGTTATTTGCCTAGAGGCAGGCCATCTATGCAATATGTGAGCTGCAATTAAGGGGATTTTCATGGAAGAAAAAAGACAAACAACAACAACTTAATGGAGCAACATTTCTAGGAAAGAGATAAAAAGTTTATTTAATGCTTTAAAAAAATGATTACCAAAGGTAAGACAAGGAATGGTAGGTTTGGAATTTGCATTCAGGGGATTAAAAAGGACATAGAAAGCAAAGGTCTCCATGTTGAAGGAAACATAATAATCCTACATTTTTTGTCTAATACATTTTTGAAATGCGGTCATTTGCAAGAATGGTGAAGATTTCACTAATTATAATCCAGCCATTGGGTGTGAGTCGGATTATTTGAATGGACTTGGAGAGTAAAATACTTTTTAATCCGGACTTAAGATTTAAACTTTAAAAATGTGTTAAACACCAAAACACAAGAAAAAAAATTTAAATCTCTATGGAGCTCATCCAGGTACATCATATCCACACACAAAAATTTAGTGATATGTAATAGCTAAGGGGTTGCTTTGGACTCGTCCATGTGAGGGGTTAAGTTACACCCCTACTCTACCCACCAGCCGCCACTTAACACCAGTCGTTGCTGTTCCAATCCTTGAAAATGTATCATTTTTGCAAATTAATTGCAATGGACTCCGAGGTGAGATCATGGTGCAGAAAACCAAGCTCAACAATAAAGTTTGGCAATTGAACGAGCTTGTATGAGTAACATCATACAAACTAACGTGAGATATGAAGTATACGCATTTTGTTTATACAAACAACCGATGTCCAATGAGCTAGGTCGTTCAATTGCCAAGCTCTACTCAACAACAACTCTATCTTACAGCGTTTTGATGGTTACAACGTACTGAAAAAGTATCGCGTCTGAAGTGGAGGTGGTGGACACATTTTCATCAATTATGGGAAAGCGTTTCTAAGGTTACAACGTACTGAAAAAGGATTGCGTCTGAAGTGGAGGTGGTGGACACATTTTCATCAATCATGGGAAAGCTAGTTGGCTACGTTTCAGAGAGTTCACTGATCACCGCTTCAGAGATGAGGAGGACTTCTATACATAAAAGACCCCTTCAGGGGGACTTCTATCTATAGAAGTCTCCTTCAGGGGGATTTATACCTATAGAAGACCTCTTATGGGGGACTTCTATCTATAGATGACCTCTTCTGGGGGGCTTCTTTCTATATAAGACCCCTTCAGGGGCCCTTCATGGGGACTTCTATCTTTAGATGACCTCTTCACTGGGACTTCTTTCTATAGAAGACCGCTACAGGGGGACATTCATCTATAGAAGTCCCCTTCAGGGCGACTTCTATCTATAGAAGACTCCTTCTGGGGGACTTCTATCTATAGATGGCCTCTTCAGTGAGACTTCTTTCTATAGAAGACCCCTTCGGGGGACTTTTATCTGTAGAAGACTCCTTCAGGGGGACTTCTATCTATAGATGACCTCTTCTGGGGGACTTCTTTCTATAGAAGACCCCTTCGGGGGGACTTGTTTCTATAGAAGACCCCTTCAGGGGGACTTTCATCTATAGAAAGCCCCTTCGGAGGGGCTTCTATCTATAGAAGACCACTTTAGGGGGACTTTTATATATAGAAGACTCCTTCAGGAGGACTTCTATCTATAGTAGACCCCTTTAGGGGGACTTCTATCTATAGATTACCTTTTCACTGTGACTTCTTTCTATAGAAGACCACTTCAGGGGGACTTCTTTCTATAGAGGACCCCTTCAGGGGGAGTTTTATATATAGAAGACTCCTTCAGTGGACTTCTGTCTAAAGAAGACCTCTTCAGGGGAACTTCTTTCTATAGAAGACTCCTTCAGGGTCACTTTTTTCGATAGTAGACACCTTCCGTGGTACTTCTATCTAAACAAGACCACTTCAGTGGGACTTCTAACTACAGAAGACCCTTAAGGGGACTTTTATCTCTAGAAGACCCCTTTAAGGGGACTTCTTTCTATAGATGACCTCTTCTGGGGGACTTCTTTCTATAGAAGACCCCTTCAGGGGGACTTCTATCTATAGACGACCTCTTCAGGGGAACTTCTTTCTATAGAATACCACTTCAGGGGGTCCTTCATCTATAGAAGTCCCCTTCAGGGGGACTTCTATCTATAGAAGATCCTTTTAGGGGGGGGCTTTTATCTATAGAAGACTCTTTCAGGGGTACTTCTAACTATAGAAGACTCCTTCAGGGGGACTTATTTCTATAGAAGACCTTTTGAGGGGGACTTCTATCTACAGAAGACCCCTTCAGAGGGGCTTCTATCTATAGGAGATGCCTTCAGGGGGACTTCTTTCTATAGAAGACCCCTTCAGGGTGACTTCTTTCTATAGAAGACCACTTCAGAGGGACTTCTATCGATAGAAGGCGCCTTCAGGGAGACTTCTATCTACAGACCCCTTCAGGGGGACTTCTATCTATAGAAGATCCCTTCAGAGGACTTCTTTCTCTAGATTTCCACTTCCCAATACAGGAACTTCTATCTATAGAAGTCGCCCTAGGCAGACTTCCATCTATGCAAGACTCCGTTAGGGTGTGCCTCTAGGAATTTCTATCAATAGAAAACACTCTTTGGGGAATTCTGTTTATAGATCGATACAAGACCATTTAAGGGTATAAGAACCCTCTGGAGGACTACCTTCTATACAATACCTCTTTGGAGAACTTCTTTTAGTAGAAGACCCCTGTTGGGGAACTACCCTTTCAGGAGGACTTTTTTACTCCTCATCAGCATAGGTTCCGTAGGAAACACAGCACGCCATCTCCACATCTCTTAGTCAAGGTCTCAACCAGAGCAAGCCGTGCTATAGGGCAGTGTTGGTGGCACTCGAGTTATCAGAAGCCTTTGATACAGTCAAGGACTACACGCTGTTTGAGGACCTTGAGCATAGACTCCGGCCAAGTTGGAAACGTTGGATAATGAATTATAAGTGTGGTCATACGTGGAACAATCTCCATAGAATGATACAATCAGTCCAATCTCCATAGAATGATACAGCGAATTCCCCAAGGTGTGGTGATATCTCCGGAATCTCTACATCTGCTATATTCCACCCGTTCCAGATGGGATTGAGATCGCAACGCATGCGGATTATTGCGTAATGTACCTTTCCTCATGTCATGTGAAAGGCTGAGCACATATTTGACTGATCTTACCACATTATTACACGCGAGGAATAAATATACGGCCACTCTGTTCACCACAAGAACTGCAGAGGTGAGTACTGAGTTTAATGTTATGGTCGATGGTATCAATAGTGGAATTATGTAACTCATTTTTCGAGTTAACGACAAAAATCAGTAAAATTAAAACTCAAAATTATGAATGAAAAGTATGAATAAAAGTTGACATCGGTAGGACTTAGCGACAACTATATTTTGGTTGTTGACTTACCGAAAAATTTCGTTAATTACCGAAATATCAGTTAGAGAATTCCGATAATACCAACCAGTTCAAAACATTGTTGAGAGTTGTAAAGTGTAACCTTCAGTACAGGTGGATGCGCTTGCATCGTAAATGTCTATTTTGTTGCACTAGCAATCCCAGTAAGATTTTCGAATATCTGATTTATTTATAAATATATAGGACTTATATAAAATATACAGGAATAAGACTGACAAATTTGTATGTTCCTTCTGTTTTTTCTTTGGAAATTGGTTTTTCCTCTCCCGTTTCCCCCCATTCTGTTAGCAATCTTCATAATATTATTGTCCTTTTTTAATTAACTTTAACAACAAATATTCCGCTTGACACTTGATTTATATGGCTAAACTAAGCAAAGATATGTAGTCTATTCGGTATTGGCCGCTTATTCACACTTGCCCTTATATTCATAATTGCGAGCTGCTGTCTGAAAAAGACACACATAAATAATACAGCACTCTTAACTTTCCACTTTTGTACATGGTTTTTATTTTAGAAAAACCTGTTAAATTTTTAACAACAGAACGAATAACAACAACATCGCAACACTTAACTTGCCATCAGTGTTTATTGTCAAGCTAACAAATGAAGAAGCAGAGGAGAAAAATAATTTTGTTTTTAAATTCCAACCATATGGTGTTTAATTGGACATTCCCCCATTAAAACCGACAAACTTTTCCTTGAACAATTCTCTATAAAATATTTAAGCCTAACTGCAACCAACAACAACAGCAACAAAAACTTTCTAATGTTTTATAATTGCCGACACAACAACTTCAGCCTGGTACCATCTATGAATCTTCCCAGCCGTTGTTCCCTCTCACGTAGCACAGTGTTGACGCAGTGGACAAAAATCAAAAAATGTGATGTTACTTTTATATATCGCTTATTTACTCATAGAGTGACACATCTCCAAAAATCAGGTTTAGGGAAAAACGCGTTTTAAGTTGCCGATTGAAAGAAACAATATAACTACTTGGACCATCTTTTGTAAAGAGCTATCCATATATCAGTTCTAATTTTCTGTGCAAGATCAAGTATGATTTGAAGTGTTTTAGTGCCTAAAACACCCAAAAAATCTTTTTGTTGATTTATGCCAACCTCCTAGAGAATAAGCTGTAAATCGTTGAGTATTGTAGATATCAACATGAAAATTTGACACAAGATAAAATAAAAGTCGTGGAAAGAATATAAATTGCTAACATAAACAAGTGAACAAAGGCTATAGTCGAAACGGGGACGACTATGTGATACACCGCTACCTCTGTGCATAAGCTTTCACTCGTAAACATTTCTTTTAGTGAGATACTAAAACAATACACCTATCTGGCTTTTATACCAAATTTTATATTTGACTACTGTCGACGTCTACTTTGTATTGATTGAAAGCTTTGCTGGTATTCTTGATTAGCATTTTACATGTCTTTAGTACACTAAATGGAAGCAGAGGTATTTGATAATTAAAGAAAAAACTTAAAAATATCAAAATTGTGATAGCTTAGCGCCTTTTGCAATAGCTCTGATATTTAGCCATAAATGCCACATTTTGTATTAATTTAAAACTCAGATGTATTAGTTTCATTATCAAGCTCTATCCTAGGAATATGTCCAAAAGAAGCAGAAATATCTGACATGGAAATAAAATTCCATAAATTGGAAATGGGACTATCCAAGCGTCTTTTTCAGCATCACAAGCATTTCACCAATTTTGGTAACTCTATTGGGAACATTTTAAAGCTCAGAATGTTTTAATTTTTGAAGCGCATCCAACCTTAGCTGAGATGCTCGTCAGTACAATTCAAGTAAAAAAGGGAAAGTGGGATGTGCGCCAACCTATTTTGCATTATAATAAAGATGTTATTTTCATCATCCATTGGTTTGGCGTTCTTTTTGGAATACTAAAAACGAAGAATAAAACGTTGAATGTTCTCCACATAATTTCTTTGGTCATTCCAACCCCTGAATATTATTCGATCAAAATTGCGACCTGTAGTGTGATTACAAGGTTTAGGTGGACAGACGGACGGACACAAATAGTAAGATCGACTCAGTTCGTCGAGGCATTCATTTTCTATATATAAGTATGGGTCTACGACCATTATTTCGATGTGTTACAAACTTTTTAAGCGAAACCAACTTATAATACCCTCCCCTCATAGTGGTGTAGGGTATAAAAACGCATTAAAAGATTTTTGCCAAAATACACAGAGACTAGCCAAATTCATTACAATCTGATTTTGAAAGACATAAAATGCATGATTTATACCTATAACGATGAAGTAGGTAAATAAATGTGGGCCATATCCTAATCTTAACCGATTTTTGTGAACATCAGTGAAGCTACTCAGAGGCCCAAGAAAATATCATGTATTAAATTTGAGGGCTCTTCGATCAAAAGTCACCGAGTTATAGAAAAATCGGGGAATGATATATATCTATATTCAGATCTGAATAGATTTTTGTGAAAATAGGTAAAGATAATCAGGGGCCCAAGCAAATAACACGTTTTAAAATTGGGGGATATACGATCAAAATTTACCGAGTTATAGCAAAATCGGGGAAAGATATATATGGGGGTTATATCCAAATCTGGACCGATTTTTATGAGCCTACTCAGGGACCTAAGAAACAATCACATATTCAATTTTATGGCTACTCGATCAAAATTGACAGAGATATAGCAAAATCGGTGAAAGATATATATGGGGGCTATATCCAAATCTGAACCGATATGGACCAAAGTTGAAATTTTTCATTCCTATGCCATAAGTACGAGGGCAGTTCGGAAACTTCTTAGCCTAGCACAAAAAGCGCGGTATAAACAGAAAAAAGTTATGTGTTTTTTTGGAAACTTCCATCTCTGTTATGAACACATGTTAAATTTTGTTTCGATCTGGCAACTCCTTCATATAGAAACAGGTGTTCAAAAAAGACGCATCCGCAATTTTTTTAACAATGGAAAAATTAGAAATGCGTGCTGTCATTAAATATTTACATAAAACAGGTTTATCGGGACAAGAAATTCATAATGATATGGTGAATGTGTTAGGTGAAAGTGCCCCTTCATATGCAACAGTAAAAATTTGGGTTGCTGAATTTAAACGTGGTCGTACAAGCATTGAAGATGAACCACGTAGTGGACGTCAAAAACAGCAACAACAACAGAAATTGTAGTCAAAGTACATGATATGGTATTAAATGATCGACGAATAAAAGTGCGTGAAATTGTAATATCATGGGCATCTCAAATGATCGAGTCCATTTAATTTTGCATGAAGAACTACAGATGAAAAAGCTTTTGCAAGATGGGTGCCGCATTTGTTAACAGTCGATCAAAAACGCATAAGAATGAACACTTCCAAGCTTGTTTGGATCGTTTTAAGCGAAATAAAATGGATTTTAAGCGTCGTTTCATAACTGTTGATGAGACATGGATCCACCACTATACTCCAGAGACAAAAGAACAATCCAAACAATGGACTGAAGCTGGAGGAAGTGCCCCAAAGAAGGCAAAAACAATTCAATCGGCTGGTAAGGTTATGGCAACGGTTTTTTGGGACTTCAAAGGCATTTTATTGATTCAGAGTACTATTGCAACCTTTTGGATCAATTAAATGTACAAATTCGAGAAAAACGTCCTGGCTTACAACACAAAAAAAATAATTTTTCATCAAGACAACGCACCAGCGCACAAGAGTGTTTTAACAATGGCTAAAATCAACGAATTAAAGTACGAGTTGCTTGACCACCCACGTTATTCTCCTGATTTAGCTCCCAGTGACTTTTACTTGTTCCCAAATCTAAAAAAAATCCTTGCTGGCAAGCGTTTTACCTCAAATGAAGATGCAATTACAGTTGTAAACCACTATTTTGAAGACCTTGAGGAAAACTATTTAAATCAAGGGATAGAATTGCTAGAAAAGCGTTGGACTAAGTGTATTGAAGTTTCAGGAGATTATATTGAAAAATAAAAATATTTTTGAAAAACTAACTATTCTCTTTAGGTTATGGCTAAGAAGTTTCCGAACCGTCCTCGTACTTGTGCAAAAATTCATAAACCTAAGTCAGTACCGTCTATTTTTGTCCACTTTTGTACGGAAGCGGCAACACTGTGCGTCGTAGTGAGAATGGTTACAACTGAAAGCAATACTCTCAATTGTATAAAAACTGTCACTGTGTTACTGAAATAAAAATTCCATTGTTGTTGTTATTGTTGAGTTGTATTAACTTTTTTCAACAAAAAAAGAACAAACAACAAGAATGCATAACCAAGTGATAGACTACTAAAACCCGGTTGGTTGGTTGGCATTCTACTTGCCTTATAGAGAGACTGAATGGCTTAAGCATTAAAGTATACAGTAATAATAAAAACAAAAACAACAACTAGAGAAACAACAATAAACGACAATGACAAAGAAATAAAACATTGTCAATGTACCCCGGATAGATGGATGCAGGATAGCACAGGCGGATGTAGATTTGTCTGACCCGACGACAATGCCACTGCTACAGGATTTACAGTTGCTTTTACAGGGGAAACATTAAAAGCCTAATTCTTTCTAGAGATTACGCAAAACACACAGACCATACACAGGACATGAAAAAACAACAAGAACAGCAACTTCACTACAACTTTTTTCCTACTCATGCATATAAAACAAGAATATATGTAAAATTAAAGGGACAATTTAAATAAGCAGTCCTTTACATCAGTAAAGGCTCTTGTAAGGCCAAATGTCCTTCCTTTTGGAAATGTTGGTTTGACATTGACGATGATGTCTTGTGTGTGTATACATACCCAGCAAACCAATCTTACCGACATTGTAACGAAATCGAAACATCCGATGTCGGATCTGAAATCGTAACGACATCTTAACGGAAGTTGTATGAAGTAGTTGACATAATTTCGGAACGAAATGTCGGAGCGAAATTGGATCGATTTCGGTTCGATTTCCTAACAAAATCTGAAGAAAATCCTTGGAAATTCGGTAGGGAAATTTAATTCCGACATTCGCTCCGATATCGAAACGAAATCTATACTATTTCCCTTCCGAAAAATCGTTTAGAAATCAGAACGAAATCTGAACGATGTTGCTTCCGAAATTGTTCAGACGTGTCGGACATCCGATATTTGATTTGCTGGGTATATACATTCCATATATGTATGTATATGCGGTGTGTATTTATGAAGATGGAAGTTTTTAATTGTATGAAATATTTTTGGCTATAGTCTGCATTTTCTTTAGATTATATGTGGGGAAATTTATGTTATTTTCAATAATTCAATTGTATGTGGTTTGTACATAAATGGAGTTTTAATTTGCTGTAAATATTGAAATATGTTTAATTTAATACAGAACATATTCAGGTCTGATATTCGACGACCTAAGACAAGGAAAAAAACAAATAGACAATCGTTAAGTTTGGACGTGTCGAACTTTTATACCCTCCCCCAAAATTTGTATACCCTCCACCATAGTATGGAGGGTATATTAAGTTTGTCATTCCGTTTGTAACACATCGAACTAATCATTTGCGACCCTATAAAGTATATATATTCTTGATCAGGATAAAATTCTAAGACGATCTAGCCATGTCCGTCTGTCCGTCTGTCCGTCTGTCCGTCTGTCTGTCCGTCTGTTGTAATCACTCTAGCATCCGCAATAATTGAGATAGAGTGCTGAAATTTTGCACCCGAGGGTCTTTTTTCCATAGGCAGGTCAAGTTCGATGATGGGCTATATCGGTCCACTATTTGGTATAGCCCCCATATAACGGTACCTCCGGATTTGAGGTATTTTGACGTTCTTCGCCACATTTGCAGACCGAATTAGCTATAATTTGGCACTTGGGGTTCCTAGTGATCAACAAACTTATACCCCAAAGGATATGGGCATAGGTCCATGTTTTGGTATAGTCCCCATATAACGGTACCTCCCGATTTTCGGTATTTTGAGAATTTTAGCCACCATTTGTAACCGAACTATCAGCAATTCGACATTTTAGGTTCTCAGTGGTCATGAAACATCTCCACCAAACATCGTCAACATAGGTCAATGTTTTGGTATGGCCTCCCGATTTTCGGTATTTTGAGCATTTTAGTTACAATTTTTAACCGAACTAGCCGTAATTTGACATTTGAGGTTCTCAGTGGTCATGAAACATCTCCACGAAACATCGTCAACATAGGTCCATGTTTTGGTATAGCCCCCATATATCGGTACCTCCCGATTTTCGGTATTTTGAAAATTTTAGCTACAATTTTTAACCGAACTAGCTGTAATTTGTCATTTGAGGTTCTCAGTAGTCATGAAAAATCTCCACCAAACATCGTCAACATAGGTCAATGTTTTGGTATAACCCCCATATAACGGTACCTCCCGATTTTCGGTATTTTGAGAATTTTAGCCACCATTTGTAACCGAACTATCAGCAATTCGACATTTGAGGTTCTCAGTGGTCATGAAACATCTCCACCAAACATCGTCAACATAGGTCAATGTTTTGGTATGGCCTCCCGATTTTCGGTATTTTGAGCATTTTAGTTACAATTTTTAACCGAACTAGCTGTAATTTGACATTTGAGGTTCTCAGTGGTCATGAAACATCTCCACGAAACATCGTCAACATAGGTCCATGTTTTGGTATAGCCCCCATATATCGGTACCTCCCGATTTTCGGTATTTTGGGAATTTTAGCTACAATTTTAAACCGAAATAGCTGCAATTTGACATTTGAAGTTCTCAGTGGTCATAAAATATCTCCAACGAAACATCGTCAACATAGGTGCATGTTTTGGTATAGCCCCCATATATCGGTATCTCCCGATTTTCGGTATTTTGAGAATTTTAGCTGCAATTTTTAACCGAACTAGCTGTAATGATCGGTATTTTGAGAATTTTAGCTACAATTTTGTCTATTAAAAAATAATCGTCCATGTTTTGGTATATCCCCCCATATAACTGTACCTCCCGATTTTCGGGAATTTTCAGTGGTCACGAAATTTCTTCACTAAAATTCGTCAATATGGGTCCATTTTTGAGGGTCTACATTGTTTCGATGAAACTACCCTCAATTTGACTCTTGAAGTTCCCTGCAGCTATACAACTCTTTGATATAGCCCCAATGGTGGTACCTTTCACCTAGCTGAACACATTTTTTAGATTAGATTAGATAACACTGTGCAACAAAATGGAGGTGAAAGTCTGGGGCACGGAAAATTCCTCTTGGGGAAGAAAGGCCTTGGTGAGTATATTATGAACCACGAAGGACAGATCCGCCGTGAGTCGAACTTCCGCGTTATGGCGTGATAAAATTTTTGATAGAGACCCTGTGGGCCATCAGGAATTAGCGTTATATCTTTGTTCACTGTTGCTTAATTGCTCTACAAAAACAACAAACAAAGATATAATGCTAATTCATGATGGCTTACAGGGTCTCTTGCAAAAATTTCATCACGCCATAACGCGGAAGTTCGACTCACGGCGCATCTGCCCTTCGGGGTTTTTACTGTACTCACACCAAGGGCTTTCATTTCCAAAAGGAATTATCCCTGCCCCAACATTTGTGTTCACAGTGTAAATTAAGCAATAGTGGGAGGCAGTAGGAATTTATCCATTGTCGAAAAGTTGTTCCACCTAAAATTGTGAAAGGACCCTAATTATTCCATTTTAATTAAGATTATTTTATGGTGGAGGGTATAAAAAGTTCGGCCCGGCCGAACTTAACGACTGTTTACTTGTTCTGAACTCAAATGGAGCAAACTAATTCCTTATGATGAGAAGTTTTTCTACCACGGAAACCCCAAATGCCTAAATTATGTCAGAAACTGCATCCAAAAATTTCATCAATCGGCAGGTACCTTTATATACGGCCTACATCAAAGTGGGAACCTATGTTGAAAATTTTTGGTGGGGAAGTTTTGTGACCACCATTGAGAACTTCAAGTGCCCAATTACAGATAGTTCGGCCAATAAATGTAAGTAATATCCACAAAATACCGACAACCAGGATGAACGGTTATATGGGGGCTAGAGCAAAACATGGACCTTTGTTGACAAATTTTGATGGAGAAACTTTCTAACCACTTGGAACCTCAAATATCCAATTACAAGTAGTTAATTCCAAAAATGTAGCTAAAACCTTCTAAATACCGAAAATTGGGAGGTACGGTTATACGGGGGCTATATAAAAACATAGACCTATGTGGAAAATTTTATGTGAACAATTTTTGTGACCACTGGGATCATTAAAAGTCCAAGAACAGGTAGTACCGTCAAAAAATTTAGCTAAAATTCTTAAAGTGCCGAAAATCGTAAGATATCGTAATATGGGGGATATAACAAAACATGATCATATATTGAAAATTGTTAGTGAAGAAGTTTTGTGACCAGTGGGAACCTCAAATATCAAATAATATGTAGTTCTGTCAAAATTAAGCAAAAAAAGGCCTATGTTGACAATTTGTGATGGATAAGTATCATGACTGCAGGGAACCTCAAATATTAAACTACGGCTAAAACCCTTAAAATACTGTAAATGGTTAAATGGGGACTGTATCATAACATGGGTATATAGAGGCAATCTTTGGTGGAGAAGTTTTGTGACTGCACGGAACCTCAAATGTCAAATTACGGACAGTTCAGCCAAAAATGTAGCTAAAACGCACAAATTACAGTTGAAAACATGCAAAGTGTTGTGCGGGCCTGTGCCGTATGGTGGGCAGATTTTTGTACGTTGTCATCGAGCGGTATAGGAATTTAGGTGGTTGCACCATTCCGAGCGTAGTTGAGGCAAAACTACTCTGCTTTGTCGTGACAGCTGATGCTTATCAGCTGTGATAGAAGGGGATGTTCTCCAAGGACCGCATTCATATGATAGGTGTTTATGGCAACAGAGACAGCATCCGTGTGAATACTATTTAAACCTGCTTGATAGGCTTCTTGATCTATGGACTCTCTCTTGTAACGTTGGCCCTCTCTTTCTAGATCATGAAGATCCCTCCTGACATGGCTGGTTGGGGAAGTCCAATCCACCATATATTTATTAGGATGGATCTAACGTTATCACCCGAGCAAGTACTGCATCGAAATCATGCCATTGCATTGCTGTACCGAAAGAATCTTTGTCTCCTCCTGTAGATGGTTCACTGAAGACAGGCATTCTGACAGGTTTGAATATTTTCCATCGCGTTGCACACCGCATAGCTTACCATATTGAGTTTTGAGTTTTTAGTAGTCAACAAGGTTTCTATATTAGCACCCTAAGTACTGGCGGGAATATCCTCAAGATATTGTTCGTACATCTCAGCTTGTCGCAGATTGCTGTGGCATGCACAGACGACACTAACATGCTGCCGAATATGAAGCCTAATATTATAGTGCAATTTGTTATCGGAATTCTGCTACCATCGACCATGACTTTCATCTCTGTTCTCACTTCTGCGAATTCTCACATGTAAATTTTCAACTTTTACAGTTGATCATACCCTACTAGATGTCTTGCGTCGTGAGGCAATGAAATTGGTCTTATAGCCACTTAATGTCAGATTCCCTTGGGTAGTTCTTCCATGCTTTGGGCTACAATGTCCTCGAAAAAATCGATTTGATATTGTAAGCTCTTTTATATTGTGCCTTTTTATACCCTGAGCATTTATGTGAACGAGGGTATATACACATTCATACAGGCAAAATGTGCCTCTTCGAAATAATTATTTTAGACCCCAAGAATGTTTGGACGAAATCCGTTTCATACAATTTGAGGTTGATTTAGCCATGTCCGTCCGTCTGTCTGCCTGGCGGGCTAGAGCGCACGATAACTCTCAAACGAAACAACCAATTCGGTCTAAAATTTGGCTTTCGTAATATTTTGTCCAAACTTAGTTTAAGTTCGACGATGGGTTAGATCGGTCCACTCCTTCCGGTACCTCCCCCACAAAGTTCGAAAATGTTCGGAAAATTTGTGCGCACGATAACTCTTCAAGGGAATAGCCGATTTGGTCCATTCTTTGCACATCGTGAAATTTCTATCAGACATAGATGAGGTTCCAATATGGACTCAATCGGGTACCTCCCATACAATATTTCGGAAAAGTTCAGTTTAGGACCTGCTCCCGAATCGCTTTGATTTTTGTTGTTCCAGCTTGTATTCACAACCCCTATACGGCGGTACAAATTTCATCAGAGGCAAGTCCATACTTCCTGAGAAAATGGTATGAAAGTTGCAAAAAAAAACCATATGACACCTTGTGTAATGGTTGGAGCGCAAGATAACCCTCGAACGGATCTGCCGAGTTGGTCCAAAATTTGGACTTGGAAATATGTTGTGCAAACATAGTTTATGTTTGAAGATAATCCATATCGGTCCCCTCCTTCAGGTACCTCCCCCAAAAAAACTTCAAATGTATTCGGAAAAATTGTGCGCACGATAACTCTTGAAGGTGTTCCTTCTTTACACATCCTAATATATCTACCAGCTATTAATCAGGTTCAAATATGGACTATATTTTTCCACTCCTTCAGGTATCTCCCACATAAAATTTCGGCAAAGTTCACTTTAAGACCTGCTCTCGAATCGCTTTGATTTTTGTTAAAGCAACTAGCATTTGCTGACTCAATTACGACGGTAAAAGTTTTTTCAGGTGTAGATCCATACTTCTTACATACACTGGTCAATACAATACCGGTCCACAACTGCCGGTACTTCTCCCTAATATTTAAAAACCCTTTCACTAAAATGGTATGCAATATCTCTTGCACGGGGCAACCAAGTTGGTCCAAACTTTGAATCTCCTAATGTTTTGTCCAAATTTAGATTAACTTCTTAAGTGGCCCATATCGGTCTTCTTCTTACGGTACCTTCAATTATTGATAATGTGTACCTCTTGCCGAATGATGCTACATAGCTGGTGAATACCTCTTATAATAAATATCATATATTATCTTAAGAGAATTAATATTTCGGAGAATTATGCTTCGTCTTATTTTTAATATTCAAAACTTATTCATACCTTGTGGCTGTTCGTAATTATTCACAATTCTTTTTACAATTCTTTGAAAAAACTCAATTGCGGATTGTCTGTGTTAATTAAAAAGTACAAATGATGGTTTAAGCGTATACGAAATTTTAGGAAAAATATTAAAAAAAAAATGCCATAGTGATAATTTCGAACAACCAATAAATGTGAATTACGACAAACATTTTAAGCAATCCGACATATGCTGCCTTTAATGAACTTCAGTTTCTTGTGATAACAATTTGGGGTTCGTTGAATATTCTTACGTCATATTATAAAGTAATTTTCAAGTTCTACCACACTCTGCAACCATCTTACACCACTCACGAAGACATTAATCGAATCCTCACTAAAAACACTTTGAACCTCTATCACACAATACGGCAGCAAGAAATTGTAGCATGCCAACACCTGGCTTTCTTCTCTTCCTTTGGCTTGTTCTCTCTAAAACTCTCTAGTACCGGACATGGTGTAGTCCTTTCTTTGGTATGCAAAACAAGATTTAGGGAAAACTTTATTTTGTTCTACCATACATAATGGTAACTTCCGACCGCCGGTCTTTTCGCGTTTGTTGTTGTTTTAGTTGTTTTCAAGCATTCGCCATAATTACAAAAAGCTTTCAGCGAGCGCATTTACAATTCACAATTTTACAATAACAATTTTCGCACATCAAAACAACAAAAAGGGGGTTCAGGAGTTATGGGTACAATGGCGGGGCCAAATGTTATCTACACATTCCGAGAATAAGTATGGCGTTAACTGAATAAAATTGTGGCAGGCATGCCAGGTTTTCAGTCGCCGTTTTGTTGGTTTTATATGCGAATGTGTTTTTTTCCTTGGCCCTGGCAAATTACTCTAGCTGTTCAATGGTAATTTGCTGCTGTTTGAGTGTGAGTATCGCTAACCACTACTAAAGCAAGTTTACATTAAAATAAAATAACAAACAAAAATGTTCCCATGTATATGAAACCCCTAATATTGCCATAAAACTAATTTTAGTTACATGTTCGCAATCTGTTTTCTTCTTAGGTACACCTGAACCACTTGACCTAAACTGAATTGAATTTAACACTGAACACAAAACAGTGTTATATTTAAACTTCACACCAGGAGAGGCAGGGTACAAGAAACCATAAGCACCCATAAACAAGGAGGAAGCATTCATTGAGAAATACAGGAATATTACCCGCCAAATGATGCCATATTCTTAGCTGTAGTACCAACAACGAAAAAAACTTAGGTGATAAATATTCGTTGGGACAACAAATGTCTACCTCCCCCCTCGTTCCAACCGTAACAGATTGCGGCAATTTTGATAGATGTAGCATTGGTGTTGGTGATGATGGTGCTTTGTGTAATAACAGCACTGGTTACTGCGGTTGGTATTGGTTGTTATTACCAAATGTTTGTAATTTCCGAAAAACGCATACCATTACCCATATCCCACATAACCTCCCCCAAAATATTGCACATGAATAATCGCTCGTAAGAGAATGGCACAAAAATGTTTGGCCACATAGTTTAACAAAACTAAGACAGTGGACATGAACACCTTACGAAGGCAGTAAAAATAAAAAAAAATTAAAGTGATGATCCCGACAATTTTCCTAAAAACTTTACGTGCTTCAAAAAATGTTCTTAAAAATTCACGGACTTAAAAAAGTATTCTTAAAAAACACCCGCTTGAAAAAATATTCCTGAAAACTCCACGTGTTTGAAAAAAATTTAAAAAAAATACAATATTTAAAAAATAACACGGGCTTGAAAAAATATTCTTAAAAAATCCAAGTGCTTGGAAAAATATTCTTAAAAAATACACGTGCACGAAAAAATTCTTAAAAAAATTCAACGTCCTTAAAAAATATTTTTTAGAAATCCGCGTAGTTAAAAAATATTCTTAGAAAATCCACGTCCTTGAAAAATATTCTTAGAAGATCCACGTCCTTGAAAAATATTCTTCAAAATCCACCTCCTTAAAAAATATTCCTTAGAAATCCACCTCCTTAAAAAATATTCGTTAGAAATACGCGTCCTTAAAAGTATTCTTTAGAAACCCACGTGTTTGAAGAAATATTCTTAAAAAAATCCACGTCCTTAAAAAATATTCTTTAGATATCCCCGTCTTGGAAAAAATTCTTTAGAAATCCACTTCCTTAAAAAATATTCCAAATAATCCCCGTCCTTAAAAAATATAATATAATATTAATTAATATAAAATTAAAAAATCCACGTGCTTCAAAAATATTTTAAAAAATCACGTGCTTGATAAAACTTTCTAAAAAATCCACGTGCTTGAGAAAATAATCTTAAAAAATCCAAGAGCTAAAAAAATTATACAAAAATCATCCACAAGCTCGAAAAAAAAATTTTCTAAAAATTCCCCGTCCTTGAAAAAATATTCTTTAGAAATCCACGTTCTTGAAAACATAAGCAGTACAAATCCACGTCCTTGAAAAAAAAATCTTTAGAAATCCCCGTCCGTAAAAAGTATTTACGTCCTTGAAAAAATATTCTTAAAAAATCCACCTCCTTGAAAAAATATTTTTTAGAAATCTACGTCCTTGATAAAATTTTTATTAAAAACCAACGAGCTTTAACAAATAGTTTTTTAAAAAAATCTGCGTGCTTCATAAAATATTTTAAAAATCCACGTGCTTGAAAAATTATTCTTAAAAAATCCACGTGCTTGAAAAAATAATCTTAAAAAATCCACGTGCTTGAAAAAATATTCTTAAAAAATCCACGTGCTTGAAAAAATACTTTTAAAAAACCGAGTGCTTGAAAAAAATTCTTACAAAATTCACGTGCTTTAAAAAAATTTTTTAAAAAATATAATTTTAAAAACCACGAGCTTGAAAAAAACCACCAACATGAAAAAATACTCTTAAAAACCACGAGCTTGGAACAATATTCTTAAAAAATCCACTTGCTTTATAAAACATACCAAAAAATTCACGTGCTTCATAAAATATTGTAAAAAAATCCACGTGCTTAACAAAATATTGTAAAAAATTCGCGTGCTTGAAAAAATATTGTTAAAAATTTCACGTGATTGAAAAACTTTTCTTAAAAAACTCACGTGCTGGAAAATATTCTTAAAAATTCCACGCGGTGCAAAAAAATATTCTTAAAAAATCCACGTGCCGGAAAAACTATTCTTAAAAATTCCACGCGGTGCAAAAAAATATTCTTAAAAAATCCACATGCCGGAAAAATATTCTTAAAAATTCCACGCGGTGCAAAAAAATATTCTAAAAAAATCCACTTGCCGGAAAAAATATTCTCAAAAAATCGACGTGCTTGAAAAAATATTCTTAAAAAATCCACGTGCTGGACAAAATATTCTTAAAAAATCGACGTGCTTGAAAAAATATTCTTAAAAATTCCACGTGCTTGAAAAAATATTCTTAACAAAACCCATGTGCATGAAAAAATAATCTTCAAAAATCCACGCGTTTAAAAAATATGCATAAAAAATCCACATGCTCGAAAAAATGTTCTTAAAAATCTACGTGTTTGAAAACAATATTACTAAAAAACCCCATGTGCTTGAAAATATATTCTTAAAAAATCCACGTGCTTGAAAAAAAAATCCTTGGAAAATCAACTTCCTTAAAAAATATTCTTTAGAAATCCACGTCCGTGAAACAATATTCTTTAGAAATCCACGTCCTTCTTTAGAAATACGCGTTCTTAAAAAATAATCTTTAGAAATCCATGTCCTTGAATAAATATTCTTAAAAAATCCGCTTCCTTGAAAAAATATTCTTTAGAAATCCACATCCCTAAAAATGTAAAATGTATAAATACTCTTTAGAAATCCACGTCCTTAAAAACATTTTTTTGGTAATACCCGTCCTTAAAAAATATTCTTTAGGAATCCAAGTCCTTGAAAAGTATATTAAAAAATTTACGTACTTGAAAATATTATTTAGATATCCACGTCCTTAAAAAAATATTATTTAGAAATCTACGTCCTTCAAAAAATATCTTAAAAAATCCACGTCCTTGAAACAATATTTTAAAAAATCCACGTCCTTAAAAACCTTTTTTTTGGTAATACCCGTCCTTAAAAAATATTCTTTAGGAATCTAAGCCCTTGAAAAGGTATTTTAAAAAATCCACGTCCTTGAAAAGGTATTTTAAAAAATCCACGTCCTTGAAAAATATTATTTAGAAATCCACGTCCTTAAAAAATATTATTTAGAAATCTACGTCCTTGAAAAAATATTAATTAAAAATCCACGTCCTTCAAAAATATTCTTATAAAATCCATGTGCTTTAAAAATATTTTTGAAAAAAAATCTGCGTGCTTAATTAAATGTTCTAAAACAATCCACGTGGTTGAAAAAATAATCATAAAAAATCCACGTGCATAAAAAATATTCTTAAAAAATCTACGTGCTTTAAAAAATATACAAAAAAAAAACCAAGTGCTTAAAAACATATTTGTAAAAAATACACGTGCTTGAAAAAATAATCTTAAAAAATCCACGCGCTCATAAAAATATACATAAAAAATACACATGCTCAAAAAAATTTTTCTAAAAAATCTACATGCTTAAAAAATAGTATTAAAAAATCCACGCGCTCGAAAAAAAATTTTCTAAAAAATCTACGTGCTTGAAAAATATTATTAAAAACCCACGTGCTCGAAAAAATATTCATACAAAAAATCCACGTCCTTGAAAAATTATTCACACAAATATTCCACGTCCTTGAAAAAATTTTCTTTAAAAATCCACGTCCTAGAAAACCTAATCGTTAGAAATCCACGTCTTTGGAAAAAAATTCAGTAGAAATCGACGTCCTTGAAAAAATAGTCTTTAAAAATCCCCGTCCTAAAAAAATATTCTTTAAAAATCTACGTCCTTGAAAAAATATTCTTAAAGAATCCAACTCCTTGAAAAAATATTTTTTAGAAATATACGTCCTTGAAAAAAATATTCATTAAAAATCCACGTGCTTTAAAAATAAAAAGATCTACGTGCTTCAAAAAATATTCTAAAAAATACACGTGCTTGAAAAACTAATCTTAATAACTACTTGAAAAAACACGAGCATGAAAAGATACTCTTAAAAGCCACGAGCTTGAAAAATATTGTTAAAAAATCCACGAGCTTGATGAAACGTTCTAAAACATCCACGTGCTTAATAAAATATTGTTAAAAAATCCACGTGCTTGATGAAACGTTCCAAAACATCCACGTGCTTAATAAAATATTGTTAAAAAATCCACGTGCTTGAAAAAATATTCTTAAAAAATTAACATGCTTGTAAAATTTTTCTAAAAAAACCTACGAGATTGAAAAAATATTATTAAAAATCCGAGGTGCTTAAAAAAATATTCTATAAAAATCCTCGTGCTTATAAAAATATTGTAAAAAACCCATGGGCTTGAAAAAATATTCTTAAAAATATACGTCACAAAAGAATATTCTCCAAAAAAAAAAACAATTTTTTGGCATTTTGGTACTTGAAAATTATTATTTAAAAAATCCATGTTTGTTGGCTTTTAGGTGTTTGAAAAAAATTCTTCTTCGTGCTTCATAAAATATTCAAAAAACCCACGTGCTTGAAAAACTAATCTTAAAAACAACGAGCTTGCAAAAAACACGAGCTCGAAAAAATACTCTTAAAAAACCACGAGCTTGAAAAAATATTCTTAAAAAATCCTCGTGCTTATAAAAATATTGTAAAAAACCCAGGGGCTTGAAATAAAGCTAAGGTACGGAAAATCGGGAGGTTTGTTTTGGGGCTATACAAAACCATGGACCTACGTTCGGTTAAACATTTTAAGTAAAATCCTCAAAGAACCGAAAATAGGGAAGTATCGTTATATTGGGGCTATGTTGAAAATTGTTGATGCAGATGTGTGGTGACCACTACAACCTTCAAATGTCAAATTACAGTTAGTTCTGTTAAAAATTGTAGCTAAAATTGCCAAATTACTGAAAATTGGGAGGTACCGTTACATGGGAGCTATATCCGAACATGGACCTATGTTGACAATTTTTGATGGAGAGGTGTTGTGACCACTAAGAACTTCAAATGTCAAATTACTGCTTGTTCGGTTTAATATAATATATAATATAATATAATTGTTCCACAAACATCCCAGATGGGACAAGGGAGACTTCTCTCATATCAATGAGTGCACGCCGATTCATATTGGCTCAATGATATGGGACCTACTTTTATTGCCGAGTCCGAACGGCGTGTCTTACGACACCACTTGTAGAGAAGTTTTTCATGGCTTAAATACTCAGGAAATGTCGCCAAGCATTACTGAGGGGGAATTTTGTTCGGTTTAATATTGTAGCTAAAATCATCAAATTACTGAAAATCGGGAGGTACCGTTATATGGGGGCTTTCTTGACAATTTTTGGTGGAGAGGTGTGGTGACCACTAAGAATTTCAAATGTCGAATCTTCAAATTACAGATAATTCGGTTAAAACTTGTAAAATTCTCAAAATACCTGATATCGGGCGGTAACGTTATATGGGGGCTATTCCAAAACATGGACCTATGTCCACTAGTTATATAAGTTTATTGACATTTAAGAACCCTAAATGTCAATTGATAGCTAAATCGGTCTGAAAATGTAGATAAAAACGTCAAAATGCCGTAAATCGGGGGTACCGTTATATGGGGGCTATACCAAAACTTGGACCTAGGTCCACAACCTTTGTTATATAAGTTATTGATACTTAAGAACCCTAAATTTCAAATTATAGCTAAATCGGTCTAAAAATGTAGCTAAAAACGTCAAAATACCGCAAATCGGGGGTACCGTTATATGGGGGCTATACCAAAACGTGGACCTATGTCCACAAGTTTTGTTATATATGTTTGCTGACACTTAAGAACCCTAAATTTCAAATTATAGCTAAATCGGTCTAAAAATGTAGCTAAAAACGTCAAAATACCGCAAATCGGGGGGTACCGTTATATGTGGGCTATACCAAAACGTGGACCTATGTCCACAACTTTTGTTATATAAGTTTATTGACTTTTAAGAACCCCAAATGTCAAATTATATCTACATCGGTCTGAAAATGTAGCTAAAAACGTCAAAATACCGCAAATCGGGGGGTAACGTTATATGGGGGCTATACCAAAACGTGGCCCTATGTCCACAACTCTAATTTATAAGTTTATTAACACTTAAGAACCCTAAATGTCAAATTATAGCTACATCGGTCTGATAATGTAGCTAAAAACGTCAAAATACCGTATATCGGGGGGTACCGTTATATGGGGGCTATACCAAAACGTGGACCTATGTCCGCAACTTCTAATTTATAAGTTTATTAACACTTAAGAACCCTAAATTTCAAATTATAGCTAAATCGGTCTAAAAATGTAGCTAAAAACGTCAAAATACCGCAAATCGGGGGTACCGTTATATGGGGGCTATACCAAAACGTGGACCTATGTCCACAACTTTTGTTATATAAGTTTATTGATACTTAAGAACCCTAAATTTCAAATTATAGCTAAATCGGTCTAAAAATGTAGCTAAAACGTCAAAATACCGCTAATCGGGGGGTACCGTTATATGGGGGCTATACCAAAACGTGGACCGATATAGCCCATCATCGAACTTGACCTGCCTGCAAACAAAAGACGCATTTTCTCAAATTTCAGCGTCCTATCTCTATTTTTGTGGATGCTAGAGTGATTACCACAGACGTGCTCAGATCGACTTAGAATTTTACCCTGATCAAGAATATATATACTTTATAGGATCGCAAATGAGTATTTCAATGCGTTACAAACGGAAAAACAAACTTAATATACCCTCCATACTATGGTGAAGGGTATAAAAAATATATTGAGGGAAGTTATAAAATGTTTGTAAGAGAAAATATTTTTCAAAATTTTTGTGAGTTAGTTAAAGAAAATGTAAGAAAATTAGGTTGGAGTTATTCTTCTATTTCAGTTAAATTTCACGTAAAAAATTACATTTTTTATTCTAACCACTTCTCGAGTACACGCTAACATCTAGCGGAAGATATGGGTAACGTTCAAATAAATGTTGGGTTCCTTTGAATGGGGAAACGATCCACAGAAAATGCGACTAAATCCGCGATATTTTCAAAAACATTTTTCGGTTTTTGCAGTTGCTGTTTTCGCCGTTCTAGTGGATGGATTTTCACGATCTATGATTTATATGATCCGGACCGCCGAAAAACTAAAATATCGCGGGGTACCAGCACACTCAAAAGGATATTGTAAATACTGTACCCAAAAAATAGGTTTTTTAGAAAAAATATCGTACTAAATTTTGGCTTTTGGCAGTAGATTACTCTGCTGCTGTGTGGGCTACATAGCCAATATTCATATCAAATTATGCGTAATCGCGAGTACTATAACCCTGTTTGTTTTTTGAAATACTCGAATGCGCGTTCCAGTTAAATTAAAAATACGAAAAACACCTAAAATCCAGCTTCAAAATGTCAGCATCCATAAAAGGTGGATGCAGTGGAAATTTTGAAAAGTGATACATTAGAAATGTAATCTTCATTTTGTTTTCTTCTACATTTACTTTGGACATATGTCCGTCATTTGAACGGTTTAATCAGCAATCAAATAGTAACGTAAAAAACCTCGTTTGCTTCAACGGGTTTTTGCCTATTTTTATTCATTTACGCGGTCATAACTTCCACGGAAATTAAATTTCTTTGCCAAATTTTTGAGCTTTGTTCAAAAACACTTAAATTGATCCAGCAATAGTCATAGTTACTGGTAAATTGCAATAGTTCGCGTATTATAATAGTGCAAACCTTGGCTTCATGGAAACTAAATTTTTTTGACTTTCACTCATATACCCTTGTTAGCATAAATGCTGAGGGTATAAAAAATTTGCTGCATATAGAAGACCTCACGATGTCATCTTTTGTCTATAGAAGACCTCACGAGGTCTTCAGTTGTCGATTGTATATATTTTCAATCTTTTTGATTTCCTGATTCTCCTTACGTACACCCCTTAGCACTCTAATGTCCAGAACAAATACCACCTAGATACGAACATATACATATGAGGAATTCTGGGTGAAATCAGATACTTTGGGGAAAAGTCATTTTTAATTTTCTTTATTTCAGTACCTTTTTGTTTGGCTAACGATTTCGGAGATATCGCACTATGAAGTCGAATTCTATAAAAACTATATACAAAGAAATACTCATAACTTCTTTAGTATTGGTTTACATAGAAAAAATCTTAAATTTGTTGTATTCTTAGTGGTCTTCTCCTGAACGGGTGCGATATATTTTCCAAAAAGTGAAGATAAAGCTATTAAATTTGGAAGAGATGGTTATCAAACGGATATCAAAGCGAACTTTGTTTTGTATAGCCTTTATACAGTGGTACCTACTGCCCATATTTGAATATATTCTATTTGACATATTTTCAATATATTGGTTTTTTCTCATACCTGTGAATAGTTTGAACTTTAAAATATTTAACATGAAGCAGAACTCTATAAACCTCAAAATTCACTACCAAAAATATTTAATATCCCTGCAAAAACACAAGTCCCCTTAAAATGTTGACAAATATTGCAGAGTTTTTGTTCCATTTCTCTTGCCAGATAAACAAACAAGTGTGGGGAACATAAAATTTTGCGGTTTTGTGGTCACACATTCATAATGTATATAACTGGGTAAGTTAATTTTTTTGTTCCACCAACAAAAAATTTCACACAATATTAATGCACGCAATACAGAAGCGGGAAGGGAAACTGTGGACAAAACGAAAACTTCATCCCTAATATTAAACGATAATTTAAAACAAAAAATGCTTTAAACCAATGAAGATTAAAGTTTAATTTTAAACTAAATTTGGATGGTTCTCTGTTTGGTTAAACTATGGCAACATTTTTTAGTTGGATTCCCCTCCCCTAATTATCTGGCGAAATTGTCCTTTATTCATGTTGACATTGGCACAAAGGATGTTTGCCTGATGATAAACTATGGCATATTTGTTGAAAGCCAAAGAGAAAAGGAAAGCAAGGGACGAGAACTGCGAATAAAAATGTTTGTTTTGTAGTTTATGGTTTTTTGTTGCAGTTGTTGTTGTTATTTTTTCAATTGTATCGCAGAGAAAGTTGTAGAGAGAGAGAGTAAGGGAGAGTGAGCATATCTAAAAGTTACATTACACTTTTTGCATACTAACCATGATGTAACAATGTATTTAGCCATCATCAATTACCATAAACTTCACTTCATGAGCCATCTTAACTAGTATTGCCCGCTAACTTGAATACGAATACAAGAACAACAAAACAACAACTTTGAAGCACTGCTGCAGTTCTTCCTGTACACATATACACATACATACAACATCAACCAACAGAATAAGCAGTGGTAGATGTAAGCAACCAACCATTCAGCGCAAAAGCCATCACATACCCAAGATATTGTGGCGATTGTGTGATAATAATGGCAGGCACTGCATTAGGATAATGGTAATTTTGTAATAGCAACAACAACATTAGCGTGGTTTATTCAAGGCGTGGTTTATTCAAGGCGTGGTTTATTCAAGGCGTGGTTTATTCAAGGCGTGGTTTATTCAAGGCGTGGTTTATTCAAGGCGTGGTTTATTCAAGGCGTGGTTTATTCAAGGCGTGGTTTATTCAAGGCGTGGTTTATTCAAGGCGTGGTTTATTCAAGGCGTGGTTTATTCAAGGCGTGGTTTATTCAAGGCGTGGTTTATTCAAGGCGTGGTTTATTCAAGGCGTGGTTTATTCAAGGCGTGGTTTATTCAAGGCGTGGTTTATTCAAGGCGTGGTTTATTCAAGGCGTGGTTTATTCAAGGCGTGGTTTATTCAAGGCGTGGTTTATTCAAGGCGTGGTTTATTCAAGGCGTGGTTTATTCAAGGCGTGGTTTATTCAAGGCGTGGTTTATTCAAGGCGTGGTTTATTCAAGGCGTGGTTTATTCAAGGCGTGGTTTATTCAAGGCGTGGTTTATTCAAGGCGTGGTTTATTCAAGGCGTGGTTTATTCAAGGCGTGGTTTATTCAAGGCGTGGTTTATTCAAGGCGTGGTTTATTCAAGGCGTGGTTTATTCAAGGCGTGGTTTATTCAAGGCGTGGTTTATTCAAGGCGTGGTTTATTCAAGGCGTGGTTTATTCAAGGCGTGGTTTATTCAAGGCGTGGTTTATTCAAGGCGTGGTTTATTCAAGGCGTGGTTTATTCAAGGCGTGGTTTATTCAAGGCGTGGTTTATTCAAGGCGTGGTTTATTCAAGGCGTGGTTTATTCAAGGCGTGGTTTATTCAAGGCGTGGTTTATTCAAGGCGTGGTTTATTCAAGGCGTGGTTTATTCAAGGCGTGGTTTATTCAAGGCGTGGTTTATTCAAGGCGTGGTTTATTCAAGGCGTGGTTTATTCAAGGCGTGGTTTATTCAAGGCGTGGTTTATTCAAGGCGTGGTTTATTCAAGGCGTGGTTTATTCAAGGCGTGGTTTATTCAAGGCGTGGTTTATTCAAGGCGTGGTTTATTCAAGGCGTGGTTTATTCAAGGCGTGGTTTATTCAAGGCGTGGTTTATTCAAGGCGTGGTTTATTCAAGGCGTGGTTTATTCAAGGCGTGGTTTATTCAAGGCGTGGTTTATTCAAGGCGTGGTTTATTCAAGGCGTGGTTTATTCAAGGCGTGGTTTATTCAAGGCGTGGTTTATTCAAGGCGTGGTTTATTCAAGGCGTGGTTTATTCAAGGCGTGGTTTATTCAAGGCGTGGTTTATTCAAGGCGTGGTTTATTCAAGGCGTGGTTTATTCAAGGCGTGGTTTATTCAAGGCGTGGTTTATTCAAGGCGTGGTTTATTCAAGGCGTGGTTTATTCAAGGCGTGGTTTATTCAAGGCGTGGTTTATTCAAGGCGTGGTTTATTCAAGGCGTGGTTTATTCAAGGCGTGGTTTATTCAAGGCGTGGTTTATTCAAGGCGTGGTTTATTCAAGGCGTGGTTTATTCAAGGCGTGGTTTATTCAAGGCGTGGTTTATTCAAGGCGTGGTTTATTCAAGGCGTGGTTTATTCAAGGCGTGGTTTATTCAAGGCGTGGTTTATTCAAGGCGTGGTTTATTCAAGGCGTGGTTTATTCAAGGCGTGGTTTATTCAAGGCGTGGTTTATTCAAGGCGTGGTTTATTCAAGGCGTGGTTTATTCAAGGCGTGGTTTATTCAAGGCGTGGTTTATTCAAGGCGTGGTTTATTCAAGGCGTGGTTTATTCAAGGCGTGGTTTATTCAAGGCGTGGTTTATTCAAGGCGTGGTTTATTCAAGGCGTGGTTTATTCAAGGCGTGGTTTATTCAAGGCGTGGCCATCGGAATCGTGGATTTTTAAAAATATTTTTGTCAACGGCCATCGGAATCGTGGATTTTTAAAAATATTTTTGTCAACGGCCATCGGAATCGTGGATTTTTAAAAATATTTTTTTCAACCGCCATCGGAATCGTGGATTTTTGAAAATATTTTTTTTCAACGGCCATCGGAATCGTGGATTTTTAAAAATATGTTCCTCAACGGCCTTCGGATATGGGGATTTTTCAAAATATTTTTTTCAACCGCCATCGGAATCGTGGATTTTAAAAAATATTTTTTTCAACCGCCATCGGAATCGTGGATTTTTAAAAATATTTTTGTCAACGGCCATCGGAATCGTGGATTTTTAAAATATTTTTGTCAACGGCCATCGGAATCGTGAATTTTTAAAAATATTTTGTCAACGGCCATCAGAATCGTGGATTTTTAAAAATATTTTTGTCAACGGCCATCTGAATCGTGGATTTTTAAAAATATTTTTGTCAACGGCAATCGGAATCGGGGATTTTTAAAAATATTTTTGTCAACGGCCATCAGAATCGTGGATTTTTAAAAATATTTTTGTCAACGGCCATCAGAATCGTGGATTTTTAAAAATATTTTTGTCAACGGCCATCGGAATCGTGAATTTTTAAAAATATTTTTGTCAACGGCCATCAGAATCGTGGATTTTTAAAAATATTTTTGTCAACGGCCATCTGAATCGTGGATTTTTAAAAATATTTTTCTCAACGGCCATCGGAATCGGGGATTTTTAAAAATATTTTTTTCAACCGCCATCGGAATCGTGGACTTTTAAAAATATTTTTTTCAACCGCCATTGGAATCGTGGATTTTTAAAAATATTTTTTTCAACCGCCATCGGAATCGTGGATTTTTAAAAATATTTTTTTCAACGGCCATCGAAATCGTGGATTTTTAAAAGTATTTTTTTCAACCGCCATCGGAATCGCGGATTTTTAAAAATATTTTTTTCAACCGACATCGGAATTCTGGATTTTTAAAAATATTTTTTTCAACCGACATCGGAATTCTGGATTTTTAAAAATATTTTTTCAACCGCCATCGAAATCGTGGATTTTTAAAAATATTTTTTTCAACCGCCATCGGAGTCGTGGATTTTTAAAAATATTTTTTTCAACCGCCATCGGAATCGTGGATTTTTAAAAATATTTTTTTCAACCGCCATCGGAATCGTGAATTTTTAAAAATATTTTTTTCAACGGCCATCGGAATCGTGGATTTTTAAAAGTATTTTTTTCAACCGACATCGGAATTCTGGATTTTTAAAAATATTTTTTCAACCGGCTTTGGAATCGTGGATTTTTAAAAATATTTTTTCAACCGCCATCGGAATCGTGGATTTTTAAAAATATTTTTTTCAACCGCCATCGGAATCGTGAATTTTTAAAAATATTTTTTTCAACCGCCATCGGAATCGTGAATTTTTAAAAATTTTTTTTAACCGCCATCGGATTCGTGAATTTTTAAAAATGTTTTTTTTCAACGACCAATAGAATCGTGGATTTTTAAAAATGTTTTTTTTTTCAACGACCAATAGAATCGTGGATTTTTAAAAATGTTTTTTTTTCAACGACCTATAGAATCGTGGATTTTTAAAAATGTTTTTTTCAACGACCAATAGAATCGTGGATTTTTAAAAATGTTTTTTTCAACGACCAATAGAATCGTGGATTTTTAAAAATGTTTTTTTCAACGACCAATAGAATCGTGGATTTTTAAAAATATTTTCTTTCAACGACCAATAGAATCGTGGATTTTTAAAAATGTTTTTTTCAACGACCAATAGAATCGTGGATTTTTAAAAATGTTTTTTTCAACGACCAATAGAATCGTTGATTTTTAAAAATATTTTTTTCAACGACCAATAGAATCGTGGATTTTTAAAAATATTTTTTTCAGCGACCAATAGAATCGTGGATTTTTAAAAATATTTTTTCAACGACCAATAGAATCGTGGATTTTTAAAAATGTTTTTTTCAACGACCAATAGAATCGTGGATTTTTAAAAATGTTTTTTTCAACGACCAATAGAATCGTGGATTTTTAAAAATGTTTTTTTCAACGACCAATAGAATCGTGGATTTTAAAAATGTTTTTTTCAACGACCAATAGAATCGTGGATTTTTAAAAATGTTTTTTTCAACGACCAATAGAATCGTGGATTTTTAAAAATGTTTTTTTCAACGACCAATAGAATCGTGGATTTTAAAAATGTTTTTTTCAACGACCAATAGAATCGTGGATTTTTAAAAATGTTTTTTTCAACGACCAATAGAATCGTGGATTTTAAAAATGTTTTTTTCAACGACCAATAAAATTATTTTCTTTCAACGACCAATAGAATCGTGGATTTTTAAAAATGTTTTTTTCAACGACCAATAGAATCGTGGATTTTTAAAAATGTTTTTTTCAACGACCAATAGAATCGTGGATTTTAAAAATGTTTTTTTCAACGACCAATAGAATCGTGGATTTTTAAAAATGTTTTTTTCAACGACCAATAGAATCGTGGATTTTATAAATGTTTTTTTCAACGACCAATAAAATTATTTTCTTTCAACGACCAATAGAATCGTTGATTTTTAAAAATATTTTTTTCAACGACCAATAGAATCGTGGATTTTTAAAAATATTTTTTTCAGCGACCAATAGAATGGTGGATTTTTAAAAATATTTTTTCAACGACCAATAGAATCGTGGATTTTTAAAAATGTTTTTTTCAACGACCAATAGAATCGTGGATTTTTAAAAATGTTTTTTTCAACGACCAATAGAATCGTGGATTTTTAAAAATGTTTTTTTTTCAACGACCAATAGAATCGTGGATTTTAAAAATGTTTTTTTCAACGACCAATAGAATCGTGGATTTTTAAAAATGTTTTTTCAACGACCGATAGAATCGTGGATTTTTAAAAATGTTTTTTTCAACGACCAATAGAATCGTGGATTTTAAAAATGTTTTTTCAACGACCAATAGAGTCGTGGATTTTTAAAAATATTTTTTTCATCGACCAATAGAATCGTGGATTTTTAAAAATGTTTTTATTTTTTTCAACGACCAATAGAATCGTGGATTTTTAAAAATGTTTTTTTTTTAACGACCAATAGAATCGTGGATTTTTAAAAATATTTTTTTCAACGTCCAATAGAATCGTGGATTTTTAAAAATGTTTTTTTTTTTAACGACCAATAGAATCGTGGATTTTTAAAAATATTTTTTTCAACGACCAATAGAATCGTGGATTTTTAAAAATATTTTTTCAACGACCAATAGAATCGTGGATTTTTAAAATTTTTTTTTTTCAACGACCAATAGAATCGTGGATTTTTAATTTTTTTTTAACGACCAATAGAATCGTGGATTTTTAAAATTTTTTTTTTCAAAGACCGATAGAATCGTGGATTTTTAATTTTTTTTTTTCAACGACCAATATTATCGTGGATTTTTAAATTTTTTTTTTCAACGACCGATAGAATCGTGGATTTTTAAAAATATTTTTGTAAGGATGAAAGGAATCGTGGATTTTTAAAAATATTTTTGTAAGGATGAAAGGAATCGTGGATTTTTAAATTTTTTTTTTTTCAAAGAGGAAAACAATCTTGGGTTTTTTTTAAAAATATTTTTTTCATGGTCTAACAGAAACGTTGATTTTTAAAAATATTTTTCAAGGTCCAACAGGATCGTGGATTTTTTAAAAATATTTTTTTCATGGTCTAACAGAAACGTTGATTTTTAAAAATATTTTTCAAGGTCCAAGAGGATCGTGGATTTTTTAAAAATATTTTTTTCATGGTCTAACAGAATCATGGATTTTTAAAAATATTTTTTTTTATTCCAACAGGATCGTGGATTTTTAAAAATATTTTTTAAGGTCCAACAGGATCGTGGATTTTTAAAAATATTTTTTTCAACCGCCAATAGAATCGTGCTTTTTTAAAAATATTTTTTTTTTTTCAACGACCAATAGAATCCTGGTTTTTCAAAAATATTTTTTTAGAATTTTTAAATCATTTTTTTTTTTTCGCCCATTACTTACAGACAGCAAAATTTCATCAACATATCTTAATTTGTTTGCAAGTTTTTTTATTTCTGGCCGCTAGATTAGTGGTTCGACCAATGTTCTACTGTGACCTTTTATGATAGATTTGAAAAAATAATGAAATTTGTGTTCACTGGTTTATGTTTACATAGCTACTCAATGTAGCTACTTACCTTATATTCAGTAACCTTTATACCTTAAGTAATATTAATAAGTTATTAAGACTTCGCATCGTCTTTATAATTTCAATAGTATGTTGTAATATTTGAATATGTTATTTCAAAATTACCACCATAACTGGTTATGAGGCAATGTCCGTAAGATTGAATTGAAACTGAATAAATATTACATTTCTTCTTACAAACAGAACTTCAGTTTAAATTGGCTCTTGCATGCCAGTGGAAAGAAATTTATGGTTATATACAACACTTGTAGGGGTCTATAACAATATTTTAGGTTCTGTGGAACATGCTCAATAGAAGGATAACACAAATATCATTATTTTTTCAAATCTATCATAAAAGGTCACAGTAGAACATTGGTCGAAACCACTAATCTAGCGGCCAGAAATTAAAAACTTTCAAACAAATTAAGATATGTTGATGAAATTTTGCTGTCTGTAAGTAATATATAATTTCTTTTTTAAATGCGTAATTTATTTATTGGCGTACAGAAATAAAGCCCCAAGAAATAACGCCCCAAACGGGAATGAAAATGGACCCCAATTTTTGGGGGGTTTTTACAATTTGAAAAATTGCCCCAATACAAAAAGGCCCCAAACTAGGAAATTTGGCCCCAAAAAAATATTGCAATTATGCCCCAAAATTTCATTGGGGCCAAAATGCATTTTTGAAATTGGGGTGCATTTGCAAAATGCATTATCACCCAAACAACGAAAATGCAATTAGGCCCCAAAGTATGCATTTACGCCCCAAACCATTTATTCACTTAAATTTGGGGTGTAAATGAAGCCCTAAATTTGGGGTGTAATTTCAAAAAAAAAATTTTTAAAGATATTCATTCAATAGTTTGTAATATTTAACTAATTGATGACTGTACTTTTTATGATTGTAATATGTTAAAGCCACCTAGAAACAAGCTCTTATTTTCAAGTGTACTAGCAGGCGTCTATGAATGTGATAAAAATTAAAATTTTAAGTAAAATTAAAGACGATTGCGTAGGAATCGCAAAATCTTTGGGAAGTGGATCGTCGGTATCAAGTACCGTTCATAATGTTTTTCAGAAACATTGTGATAAGTGAGTATTTCTGTACCAATTTCTATATACATATATGTATGTACATATATATTTTCATAGTTTTCAGCAAGAATCACAAAGTATATATTTTAACAAAATACAAAGAAGTTTGCATCACATCGTTAGCAAAAAATTTGTGTCGGCTCCAAAAACTCCCCATCAAATAGTTGAAGCATTCATGCTCGAAAAGGTGTGGACAAATTTCGGTCTGACCAAAAACCAAACAAACCCGAGACAGACTTTAACTACTCCATATCTTCAAATCAAGTCAAACAGAATTAGAAAGAAATGGAAAGTAGCTGAAGAAAAATATTTTAAAAAAATAATTTAAAAAATCAAACAGAATTAGAAAAAGTTGAGAGTAGCTGAAGAAAAATATATTTAAAAAAATCGCGCGATTTTTTAAATATATTTTTCTTCAGCTACTCTCCATTTTTTTTAATTCTGTTTGAATTGATTTGGAGAGAAAAATATATTTAAAAAATCGCGCGATTTTTTAAATATATTTTTCTTCAGCTGCTCTCCTAATTTTGTTTGACTTGATTTGGAGAGAAAAATATACAAAAAAAGTCGCGCGATTTTTTAATATATTTTTTCATTCCAAATCCATTCAAACAGATTTAGAAAAAAAGGGAGAGTAGCTGAAGAAAAATATATTTAAAAAACTCGCGCGATTTTTTAAATATATTTTTCTTCAGCTACTCTAATCGCGCGATTTTTTAAATATATTTTTTCTCTCCAAATCTCCAAATCAAGTTAAACAGAATTAGAAAGAAATGGAGAGAAAAAATATATTAAAAAAATCGCGCGATTTTTTTTAGTATATTTTTTATCTTCAAGTCAAGTCAAATATAATTAGGAGAGTAGCTGAAGAAAAATATGTATATATAATAAAACGCGCGATTTTTTTAAATATATTTTCCTTCCTTCCTCTGTAAAAAAGGAAAAATAAATGCCTTAGAATTTTTAAATAGGATGGTGTTTGAAGAAAACGCTATATGCACAAATATGCTCCCAATGGAATGTTGCTGAAACATTTTTTCAGCAGCTTTTCCTTTACACAACTGTCAAAATCTGCAACATTAGTAATAATTATTACCAATTATTATTACTTATCATATATTTTTTTTTAATTCTATGAAATAAGTGTTTACTTTTGCTTATTATTACTAAAAATTATTGTTATTTTGAGTCCTTTAATTTTTTTCGCTTTGTTCTTAATAAAGTTTTCGAAATTGCACCCCATTTTTTGATCTTATCTTTATAAAAACTTTAGAAAATGCACCCCAATTTCTTGTTTTTGTTAAACACTAAAATATATTTAGGCCCCAAACATGTGCAAAAAGGCCCTAATGAAAAATTCAATTAGGCCCCAATATTATTTAGACCCCAATTAGATTTTCAAATTTTCGATTTACTTGTTGTGAAGACAATTTGGCCCCAACAGTTAAATGAAAATAGGTCCCAAAAAGAAGAAATTAGACCCCAAAAGTTTTGTTGTTGTTTTTCATATACCTGTTTGGGGCCTATTTTCATTTTCAATTTGGGGTGTTATTTCCTGGGGCCTTATTTCTGTACGCCTATTTATTTAGTTATAATATTGTTTAACTGGCTGAAGAATTTTCTGTAGCTGGTATTCTCCCTACACATACTGCCCCACCATGATTCGGATTATGGTGTGTACGCGATCCCCACGTTATGGGGAGGTCGCCCCCTCGGTCGGCAGGGGCGGGTAAGTGTGGCCTTGGGAACGTTCGAAAAAAAAACTAATAAAGTTGCATGTAAACATTTACCAACATAACATTTAATGGCTTATTTTAGATTGTGTATGTAAGGGCGTGCGTGTAGCAGTAGCAGGATTATCACCAGCAGCGATTATCCTTGACATGAATTCAACTGGATGCTGGTAGAGTGTGTGCGTATGTGTGAAATTGAGCGACGGATTTCTCACTAAAATCCAACTGCCACCACCTACGGTTTATAACTAATGTCCATTGCCTGAGATTAAACAAGGCCAGAATTGCTTTCAAGGGGCCGTAATAGTAAATGGCCAAAGATTGGGCATAAAATACAACTGGAATCATTTTAAAATTTCCAAAAAAATACATAAAACTCCAATCAGCGTTACCGTTAGGCCAGACAAATAGTTCCATATAGCACCGGCACAATAAAGTTCTTGAAAAAGAGAGAAAAAACTGTAAACCTTTTGCTATTAGTGCTAACAGATGCAGATTTTAGCTTCAGACAAGCAGCAGCATCACCAACAACAATCCCCCAAAGTAGAGTTGAAGCGGATCTCTGTTTGGTGTTGGTTCCTGCTGGCTGATGGGGTATGGAATGAGAAAGAACACCACTTTGTAAGTGATGGCAGTAAAGTGAAATTAATTGAAATTGAAGAGAAAATCCCATTTACAGTAATTGTTAATTGAAAAAAATTTATCAGGGTATAGACAATGCATTTAAACGCATGCCAACACACATGCACACCAATATGTGTGCTATGTATGTGTAAAAGGTTACGTAGAATATACCGAGTCATCCATGTACCATTTTTATCTATAATCCTTAGTTTTATAGGCTTGAGTTGTGCAGCGGGGAAAAAATTAAAACACACGCTCGGCACTGAGATATTTTAGCTGCCATGGATTGTAAAACTTTCTACATTAGTATAAAATATAAGCGAGTATATATGCAAAGGTTGAACAAAAAACAATGTAATTTCATTTGGGACGAATTAGTTTTCGCCCTTAACTGAGTCTCTTAGCCTCAATAAATATATTCTTTCTCATTGTGGAATCTCTCAAATAAAACGCTTGCATTTAAATAAATGGTGGCAAAATTAAACGGCAAGCGTTTTATTTGAGAGATTCCATCATGAGAAAGAATATATTTATTGAGGCTAAGCGACAAATTATTTCCTAGTTTTAAGTGTATTTCTAAATAAAACTCTGAAACTTATTTTTTTTAATTATATTTTATTAAAAATATTTTTTTTGAAGACCAACAGAATTGTGGAATCTTAAAAAAATATTTTTTCATGCACCAACAGAATCGTAAATTTTTTAAATAATTTTTGTTTTCGTGAATTATTTATTTTTTTAATATTTTTTTAAGGACCAACAGAATCGGGTATTTTCAATATTTTACAAGCAAAAACAGACCCCAATTTGCTTGAAAAATATAGTTTAAAAATTACCGCTTTGTCGTCTGTAAATTATTGAAAGATATTCTAATAAAATTCTACCGTTTTGTCGTCTGTAAATTATTGAAAAATATTCTAATAATCCTCCAGAAATACAGCCTTAAGACAACTAAAGACAATAAATTTAATATCTCATGTATTTCCTTATAACAATAGTTTGTCTTTCCTCCCGTTCTCTATCTTTACAATTGACAAGTACATTTAGTTAGAAAAATATTCTAACAATGTCTTTAGTTACGTTGCGCTTGAATAGAGCTGCTTATTAAAATTTCCAATGCCTTCCATTTAAAATGATTCTCGAATAAAACGAGTCAAGGCACATACAAATCCATACACAAACACATTTGTTATAATTCAATTTCTCTAAATGCAGCACATCAAACCGGCAGGCATACAAGCAAGTTCACTGCGTTAACATGTTTAACAACTGGATTTTACAGCTGCTTACTTTTCTTTTTGGTTACGTTTGTAAGTAACATTGAGTCAGGCCACTTTTACAGACAGATTCAACTGCAATCGAATGTCGCGACAATTTGCCACATCTGTGTTAGTTTCTCAGCCAATGTGTGTGTATGTGTGCTTGAAATAGCAAGTGTGGCAGTGCAACAGCGTAGAAAATCCAAGTGATTTTACAAATACTCTGTGAGACATTGTAAAATGTAAAAGAGGTTTGATATCTTTACACAAAATCTGCGCACAATGGATTTCTAAATGTTAAACATAATGCGGGAACTTCACCCCAACTCACCACGTCGCGTGTGGATTGAACAGATTTTAAATTGAATTTTGGAATATCCAAAAATTGCTTTAAACAGATATCCAACCTTCGATTTTTTTTGGTTTTTATACCCCTCATATCTCGACGAGATAAAGCGATTATGAGATGTGTGTCCGTCCGTCCATTAAAAATTTTAATCACGACACATGTCGCAATTATCGACCTATCTTCACGAAATTTTGTATTGAAGTCAGGTTCAGACCAGAATAGAACCCTAAAGTTTTTGGCGATGATCGTGAAATATTTATGTAGTAAAATGGACCAAAAAACAAAATTTTTATCCATGGTTTATATTTACTACAGAGGAGTAGCATGCAATTTAACGTGATGATCAGATAATATTTATCGCGTTATCTACAAAAAGATTCGCCAATCGATTTCACTGAAGACATGTCACTTCGAAACGAAGCTACAACAACGCCAAACAGAGACACGGAGCTATTTTCCCAAGTATTATAGGGAAAAAATCAAATACTTCATCGCGCGATATCTCAGACCTATGGCGAAAATTTCCTTATGGGTTATACCAAGAATCAATGACTTTCATCTCCAAAAGAAATTTTCCACCCCCCAAAAATGCTGCTGCAGAGTGATGTCAGCACAATGGCAAAATATTGCCCACTCCATGCAAACAGCCGCAAAATCCATGCTTGGATACCAGGACCTCCACCAAGGAATACATGGTATGACCAGAGAGTGTCGTGCTGCTACCGAAGAGAAAATGCGGCATATAGGGCTACTCTACAATCAGTAGCAACCCGTAGCGCACGGCTGAAGAATAATAAGGCATCAGGAGCCGGTGGGTTACCAGCCGAGCTGTTCAAAAACGGCGGCGACACGCTGATAAGGAGTATTCATTAGCTAGTTAGCACCATCTGTCAGGAAGAACGAGTACCCGACGATTGGAACCTAAGCATCCTGTGCCCTGTCCACAAGAAAGGAGATAAAAACTGTATGCTCTAACTATAGGGGCATAAGTCTTCTCCCTATTGCCTACAAGATAGTGTCAGGGATATTATGCGAGCGACTATAGCCTATGGTCAATGAAATAATTGGACCATACCTTTAGACCTAGCAAATCCACCATTGACCAGATATTTATACTGCGGCAAATCCTGGAGAAGACCCAAGAGATGCAGATCGACACTTACCACCTTTTTGTTGATTACAAAGCAGCCTTCGACAGCCCCCTACATTCAAAGGTATTCCAAGCCATGTCTGAATTTGGTATCCCTGCAAAGCTCATCCGGCTTTGTAGAATGACATTAACTGATACTCGATCGTCAGTTAAAATAGGAAAGAACCTCTCCGAAGAGTTTGGTAACAAAGGAGGTTTCAGACAAGGTGATGGGCTCTAGTATGTTTTTTTTTTCAACATTCTTCTGGAAAAGGTTATACGAGATGCGAAGGAGAAAAGAAGTGGCACACTATATACAAACATCCATATGTTACTTGCTTATGCCGATGACATTGACATCATAGGTCGATCGGTAAAGGAAGTAATTGATACCTTTGAAAAAGTCGAAAGAGAATCTGCTAAAGTGGGTCTGGCGGTAAACGGCGAGAAGACAAAGTTAATGGTGTCGTCGCGCAATGCTTCCAATCGGGGCAACTGTTGACGTTGGTTCCTATAATTGTGAGGTAGTAAGGGACTTCATCTACCTCGGCACCGTCGTAAACACAAACAACAACATCAGTTGTGAAATACGAAGAAGAATAGTGGTGAACAACAGATGCCACTTCGGGCTAAGTAAGCCGTTTAAGAATAAAGCCACGCTTTACAAAACACTGATACTACTCGTGCTGATGTATGGTTCAGAAGCCTGGGTACTTGCGCAAGCAGACAAGGTAGAGCTTGCTCTGTTTGAGGGAAAAATTCTTCGAAAGATCTATGGACCAATCTGAGTTGACGGTGAACATCAACGTCGTATGAACCACGAGCTGTATCTGCTATACAACGACATCAGTATAGATAAACGTATCGAGAGGCAACGATTGCGTTAGCTAGGCCATATCATAAGAATGAGCGATGATGAACCCGCTAAAAAGGCGAATAATTCGGCCGCATGGTGGTGCACGCAGAATTGGCAGGCCAAAGAATAGATGGCGCAAACAAGTGGATGAAGAGATGACAAGTCGTGGTATTCCAAAAAGCGAAGCACTAAACAGAGAGCGTAGGAGATCTTTTCTTAGTTCGGCTTATGTAACATATGTTCTGTAATGGGCCAGCTAAGTAGTAAGTAGCATGGAAGACTAAATAACAAATTTCAGTCATTTCGGTGGCTGATTTTCGGTATTTTGAAGGTTGTGGTCACAAACCTTCAAAATACCGAAAATCGGGATGTACCGTTCTATAAGGGCAATATGAAGGCGTGGACCTATACCTAATAATTTTAGATGGAAAGTTTTGTACCCCCAACAAAGACTAAATACCGAATTTCAGCGCTTTCGGTGGAATAGTGAGGGCACAACCTTCAAAATATCGAAAATTGGATTGTATCGTTCTATGTTAGCTATACGAAGTCGTGGACATATACCGACAAATTTCATATGGAAACTTTCAGACCCCCAACGAAGACTGAATACCAAATTTTAGCGATTTCGGTGGATTATTGTGGCCACAAACGTCAAAATATCGAAAATCGGGAGGTACCGTTCAATGGGGGCTATATGAATGCGTGGACCTATACCGACAAAATTCTGGGGAAACGTTTTATACCCCCAACGAAGACTAAGTACCAAACTTCAGCTATTTCGGATGAATATTTAGGCCACAACCTATGGGGGCTATATGAAGGCGTGGACCTATACCGACAAATTTCATATGGAAAGTTTTATGCCCCAAATGATTAATAAATACCAAATTTTAACAATTTCGGTGGATGCCACAAACTTTAAAATACCGGAAATCCGGAGATACCGTTCCATGGGGGCTATATGAAGTCGTGGACCTACACGACGAAATTCTAGGGGAAAGTTTTATACCCCCAACCAAGACTAAATACGAACTTTCAGCCATTTCGGTGTGATAATGAAGCTAAAAAAATACCGAAAATCGGGATACGTCCTATTGGTTCTATATGAAGGCGTGGACCGATATAGCAAATTTGCAACACCAAACACCCTAGGAGTAATAGAAACTTCTATACCAAATTAAAAAACTCTATCTTAAAAATTGCGAGCTGTATCTTGATTTCAACAGACGGAAGGATGGACAGACGGACTTAGACTTAGAATTTTACCCTGATGAAGAATATATATACTTTAGAGGGTCTCCGATGAATATTTCGATGTGTTACAAACGGAATGACAAATTTAATTATACCCTCCATATTATGGTGGAGGGTATAAAAATCGTCGGAACGCTTTTTAAATTAATAGCGACCACAGTTCACATTTATAGGGTTTTTTAGGTTTTTACGATTTTGCTTGGAAACCGCAACTCCTATTGAAATGGGATTAGAGCAAATGTGGTAGCTGTGAAAATTTTCCATTTTTGAGATATAAAAGTTCAAATTCCGACAATACTATCCCTATAAAGCAATGTCATGTACGGTGCGCCCTAACTAACATTAAATGAAAACCGCTTACACCTGGGAAGTTTTTGCAGATTCTGAAACAGCAATGTTCATAGATGAGGATACTATAAAAACACGAAAAAATCGCTGTAGGGATTTTTAAATAAATGGCGGTCAAAGTTCACATTTTTAGGGTTTTTTAAGATTTCAGGATTTTACATGGAAACCACAAAAATGGTAAAACCTAGGAAAAAGACATAAAGGTCAATTTTCGCGAAATCGTGACAACCTAAGAAAACCTAAAAATGTGTACTTTGATCGCGATTAATTTAAAAAGCGCTCCGGTGATTTCTTTTTTATTTTCCTCATCTATGAAAATTGTTGTTTCAGAATCTGCAAAAACTTCCTAGGCGTAAGTTGGTTCAGGTTCACCGTGACATATAAGTGAGTTTTCCTTTATAATTTTGGTTTGTTTATAAAAAACTAAGTTTACATTCCATGCTACGAAATTTCGCAACCATGATAGAAAAGTATTAAAATCATGATAGAGGAATTCACAGTTTTTTTAACTGATGCAAATTACTATGCTGTACAGGGTTTTGAAGTTTTTATGCTACCTTTGATTAGAAGTAACGTAATACCTCGAAATATTGATCTCTTTCATTGATCGAAACGAATAAATTCACAAAATGCTATTTCTAAATTCGTTTATTATTTTTTCTTTCCTAATACAATTTTTTAATTTATATGTAGCCAAAATGGTCCATCTGCCCATTACGAAATAATGAAAGTAATCTTTTATTAATTTTCTCGTTTAGAGTTAAGCTTGATGATCGGAAATTATTTGCAAGTGAAAAAGGAAAGCCAAGGACTCGAACCCACATAGTCACCAAATTACGTTACCTGGTTTCATTGGTTGTAAAGCAAATCTTCGGACGTATCGACTATGTAATGGCTTCTCTGTCCTAGAACTTATCGTTTTTGAAATGCAAATGTGTTTTGTACATTTACGCGGATACTTGGCCACAGAAATGTATTTTCTTCACGACAAACGCTTTTTTGTGCGCTGCCCTTGAAGTTATGAGTTTTGGCTTTGAACACTAACACGCCGTGACAACATTTTTTTGATATGTTTTCAAGGACGTGGGTTCAAATCCCAGCCGGGCTCAGCCTGTTTTTTTTATATTTTTTGAAATTTTGCCTGTAAGGGCGAAGATCATTTTTAATGATTTTTTATTAATTTTCTCGTTAAGAGTTAAGCTTGATGATCGGCCAAGTATCCGCGTAAATGTACAAAACACATTTTCATTTGAAAAACGATAAGTTCTAGGACAGAGAAGCCATTACATAGTCGATACGTCCGAAGATTTGCTTTACACCAATGAAACCAGGTAACGTAATTTGGTGACTATGTGGGTTCGAGTCCTTGGCTTTCCTTTTTCACTTGCAAATAATTTCCGATCATCAAGCTTAACTCTAAACGAGAAAATTAATAAAAAATCAAAAAAAAAAAAAAAAGTAATTTCATCTCATTGTGTTGATTTACTGGAAGAATCTTTGCCTCCTCATGTAGATGGTCCACTGAAGACTTGAAGAGGTACACTGTTGCTGTTCTCAGGGCGGCATTCTGGCAACTTTGAATCTTTTTCCAATTCATATCACATAATCCCGGGGACCAAACTGGAGCCGCATAGCTTACCACAGACCGACCTATCGCGTTATATGTAGTCAACTAGGTTACTTTATCTGCACCCCAAGTGCTGCCGGCTAGGGACCTTGTCTTCAAACAGTGTGGAGTGCCTGTCTGTATCAAAGGCTTTTGATAAGTCAAGCGCCACCATCACTGTTCTATCGCACGGCCGTCTCTGGTTGAGGCCTTGACAATTATGTGTGGTAATGGCGTACAGCGCAGTTGTCGTGCTGTGCTGCTTACGGAATCCATGCTGATGATCGGCAACTGATAGCTATTTCTGATACTGGGGAGGACTAAGGCCTCAAGGGTCTTTGCTACGGGCGACAAAAGCGAAATCGGCCTGTACGATTCACTTTTGCTGGAATCATTTCCGGGCTTCCGTAGTGGGACCACCCTGTCCATTTTCAGACTTCGGGAACAATGAGGGTGGATAGCGACTAGTTGAGAACTTTAGTGAGATACTCCTCTCCCGGCTCATCCAGCTGCTTCAGCATTACCATGGAGATTCCATCAGGGCCCAACGCTTTGGATGATTTAGCGTTCCTGATGGCATTGGCAACATCATCCATTGTAAACTGTGGTGGTTCCTCCTCGGCAGGAAGAGATCTGATGCGACGTAATACTCTTCTCTTCGCCCTGTCACTCCCGGGGTGCTCGACAAACTGTCGATTGAAATAACTTGCGCACCTCTTCGGGTCAGACAACGTAACGTCGCCAAACGTGACTGAGGTCATATCTTCCCTTCTTCAAGGATTCGAGAGTGACTTAATCGTTGACTTCAATTCACCTATACCGGCTCCAATGTTGCAACTCTTTAGATGATTTAACCACTTGCTCCGCTTATGCTCGCCGACCAGCCTGTTAACTTCCAGTGTCAGCTCCCTGACTCTGGGGTCATTGGGGTTGGTTCTTCGCCGTCGCCTCTGCTTATATCACATGGTCGTCCCGTCCGACTATAGCCCTCTCTTACTTGTTTAAGCTACTTAACTATCCATATATCTTAGAATATTAAGGCTTTTTTTGTGCCATTGTGCAAAGTGGGGCCTGACCGTAACCATTCATTTGTTCGTTAAATATGCCTAAAGAATGCTGACACATCACGTTCACCTCTGTGTGTTAGTATGTTTACAATTGCAATTCTCTTTGTTATGGGTGCATTTGCTGTTCGCCATCCATTTTATTGTAAGAGTGGGACAGGGCGGGCATATTAGTGTCGTATTGTCTTCTATACTTTTACTATGTTTGCCTTGCTGCCAGCATTACCGTTGTCTTGACAACATATTTCCTTCATTTGCACTTCCATTTGATGTTAAAGGATATAATTACGCTTAACGAAATCATGCAGTAATCTCCTGTTCCCGTTGCAGGAAACTAAAGAAAAACTGTTATCGTCGTGCTTTGCAAATACCGTTATACTAAGAGAACATTTATGAGCACGTATAGTCTCGTTCTGTTTTTCTATTTGATTTTGTTGTAGACTTTTTTAAGGCGACACCTGTCATTTTGTTTGCCTTTGTTATTACGATGAATGCATTTTTTAAAATGCATGTGGATGTCGGCATGGAAGAAGACACGGATTAAGGTAAATTGGAATATCTATAAATAAAATCTGTAGAAGATTCAATACAGGTGGAAATTGAAATGTTAGGCATTACAAGACAAACTATTTAATATGGAATTTAAAACGTAATTTGTCTTTTTAACGAGTGCGGGGATGTAGGGTTAGAGAATGTGATATGTGTGGGATTTTGATCTGTGATGCAATTCTCGCTCGATAACAGATTAAACAATCAGTCCAACCTGACTAGAGCTGCAATATTTTTGTTTAAATGGACCTTGGTAGCTGATGTCCTCCGTCGGAAATTGCTAGAGAGCGCTGGTTTAAACGTTGGCGGATGCGTTGACCGATCAGTAGTGAAATTCCGTAGCTCAATTTTTGAGTTACCGACAAAACTTGAAATAATTAAAACGAAAAATTATGAATGAAAACAAGTAAGAAAAGGCTATAGTCGGGCGGGGCCGACCATGTGATACCCTACACCACAACCTGTAGGAATTTGTTATGTGCAACCGCCTTGCACGCTGAATGTCCGGATTTGATTCTCAGGCCTGACCACATCAAATTTTCAACTGTGGCAAAATACCCCTTAGTAATGTTGGCGATATTTCCTGAGTATTTCAGCCATGAAACACGTCTTTACAAGTGACAACTTAGGACACGCCTTTCGGAAAAAACTAGGCCACATATCAATAACTTAATTTGAGTCCATTGATGTAAGAGAAGCCCTAGTCCCTACTTCGATGTTTGTGGAACAAGTAATTGGAAAATTCACATTGATTAACCCCTCCTGCTATATCTTCAAATATCAGGTTAATTTTTGGAATACACCTTAAATAAGTAAATATATATACAATGCAATTCGCTATATCTCTGATATTTGGTATTTTTGAAAATTGTGAGTTTTTTGAAGACCTATCGTCCTAAAGTTGAGCACTTGTACCTCAAATATGCTTTTGTGCTTTTCAGGGTATTTCGAAAATAGTTCATTGTGGGTATATATTGTGATATCAAAAATATATTTTATACTGGTAGAAATAACTAATAACGAATAGAAATTCAAATAATTTGCGTGCAAACAAATTTATAAACCTCAAAGTTATTCATATTCAATTACACACCAAAGAAGATAGTATAAGTCAGCTGCGTTAACGGTGATATACTCTCAGCTTCTGACCAAAAAAAAAAAAGAAACAAACACAATAATTATAAAAATTTATTGATTTTCTATCTCGAGTTTTCTTCAAAATACGCGGAATCTGTAGGTATCAAATCAATTTCAGAGAATTAACTTCTGATTTTTTAAAAAAATTTTATATTATTTTTCGGATTTGTAATTTTAGTTGGAGCCGGCAGGGGTTTTTGGAACTTTGTAACGTGACCGTTCCATAGAATTCCTACATCTCTTTCGACCCACATTAATATCCATCCCACCTTAACGTTTCTACTTAAAACGGTTAGTTTCATCTAACGTAGCATGGAATATCTTAAAGTCGATGCAAGTGTTTGGGATATAATTCTCATTTACTTAATTTCACTGCCCAAACATGTATTCTGCAATTTTTCACCGAATTGGTCGAACACCAGCCGACGAAGTACGAACAGACGTGTGGCCTGTTCGCAGTCCCGTTACCAAGTTAGCCCCGATTCGTTCCTGCGCTTAGCACGCTCCAAGCTCTTAGCAAGCTCCCTGCGCTTAGCACGCTCCAAGCTCTTAGCAAGCTCTCTGCGCTTAGCACGCTCCAAGGTCTTAGCAAGCTCCCTGCGCTGAATATAGACATTCGTGTTTTACTTAAAGTTTGTGGGTCCTTAGGTCGACCCTGGCAGCGACTGAGTTTACCTCAGCCCTAGACAAAACCACTCGTTATAGCTTTTGCACCATAATCTCAGGAAGTACGGACTTACCCCGGAAAAATTTTACTGTTGCAATAGGGACCATGAAAAAAGCCTTCTTCAAAAATTGAAATAGATACGATACGAGTCCTCAAAACTGCACTTTTCCCAAATTCTGTGCGGGAATACTCGATGTAGGGGACAGATATATAGTTCATATTCCAACCTGATACATGACTGGATGAAATAATACGATATGCAAAGTTTGGACCAATCAGAAAATCCAATTGAGAGCTATCTTGCGGATTTGCCATTTTCGGCCATAATCTCAGGAAGTATGGACTTGCCATTGCAATTGAACCATCATAGAGGTGGCGGCAAGGACAATCTGCTGAAAAGAAATTGAAAACTGTTCTTAAATTTCTTTTTTCCGAATTCTGTCTGGGAGGTACCCGAATGTGTGGACAGATATAGTCATACCCGATCTATATCTGGAAGGAATAATAATATATGGAAAGTGTGGACCAAATCGATTGCTCATTTCGCGATTTATCATTCACACAATTTTTCGAAAAAATTGTGAACTTTTGTGGAGGAGGTGTGGACCTACATATATAGCCTATTTTCGAACTTAAACTAAATTTGGCCAAAATATTACGAAGTATAAAATTTGGTTCGAATCGGTAGATCAGTTCGAGAGTTATCGTGCGCATTGGAAAACTGAAGTGAAAATTTCTTTGTCATGATAGAGACAATTTGTATCATGGGAGGAAATTGTGGTTATATGCACAAAACCCATTATATATTAGGCAGTAGGCCCATTATCTAGCAGACACGTTATTGCGATTTGCATCAGGGGGAAAGGTCAGTAGTTATTTTTCCGTATGTAGGCTAATTTGCCGGTATATGCCCTCCAGGAATTAAAATGTGGACCAAAAATTAAATTTGTATATTTTTCTTACAAAAGTAATGGTCTGTTTCACCTAGTAAATAATATCAGATCGTCATGCAAAATTATAGACATTTTCTTCAACCTAAACTCTTACCTCGAGCAAAATTTGTTGACTATTGAGCTATAATTGCGACAAAAAACGGGATATATTAGGCTCTAACTCTGTTATCTGATCACGTACATCAACATAATTGACATCAATGGGAAGGCCAAGAGATCGTCTTCCAAATATCACTCACGAGGAAGGAATGTGTCTTTCAGGAACAAAGATATCAACAGTACGAGTATAGTAAAAATTTTCACAATTTTCACACAAAAGTTGTGGTCCATTTAACCCTCTAAATATTATCTGATCGCCATCTCAAATTGCAAGCTTCTTTTTTGTCATACACTCTTACCTTATTTAAAATTTCGCGTTAATCGAACAATTATTGCGACCTACAGAGCCGCTACAAAATCGGATAAAAAGTATATTTTTGGTCCATTTCACCCGCTAAATATTTCACGATCATCACCAATTAAAATAGCGATCTATTCTGATGTGAAACCGACCTCCATACCAAATTTCGTGACGATCGGTCCATAATTGCGGCCTGGAGTTTGAATACAATTTATAATGGACAGACGGACACACGTACGGACGGACGGACACACATCTCAAAATCGCTTTATCTCGCCGAGATGTGAAGATTGGTATACCACATGTGGGGTCTGCGACGAATATTTCGCGGTGTTACATGAAATTTCGGAAAAACAGACGTATAATACCCTTTCCACATAGTGGTGTAGGGTATAATTATCAAAAAAAAGTTAACAAAACTGTTGCTATCGATAAGCTGCGATGACTAGGAAGATGGCAGGCCAGGGAGTATACTCATATAAGTGATTCACGCTCAACATCCGTACAAATCCAGTAGGAATCTGTAACACTTTTCTAAGCCACTTCAATGTCGTCATTGGATGTGACTTAGAAAGCCTTAGCATGGGACTGCTTCACTCACGGTGCGACTGATGGCCTTGTAAGTCGCGGTGAGTGTCTCTTTATCCTATACCCAGGAGTTTCCTGTTGGATTGGACTTTCCTTTTATGTAGATGGTGTGTCTTTTGAAATTAAGAAGATTAACGAGTTCAGCATCTAGGAGAGGGATGTTAAAAGATTAAAAGGAGTAGTTACAAAACTCCTCCTTGCGGATCGCTCATTATACCCTACACTACGATGTGGAAAGGGTGCTATAAGTTGGTTCTCCAAAAAAAAAAAACATGTAACACCGCGAAATATTTGTCGTATACCCCCAAAAATGTATATCAAAATTCATATCTCGACGAGATAGAGCGATTTTGAGATGAGTGTCCGCCCGTCCGTCCTTTAAAAGTTGTAATCACGCTACATACTGCAATTATGGACCAATCTTCATGAAATTTTGTATGAAGGTCGGACCAGAATAGACCCTTATAGTTTTTGGCGATGATCGTGAAATATTTAGGAGGTGAAATGGACCAAAAACAAAATTTGTATCCAATTTTGTAGGGGCTCTGGAGCTCGTAATGGTAGTCACTGTGCGCCTTAACTAACTTTTAATGAAAGGTGCTTACACCTGGGAAGTGTTTGCGGATTCTGAAACTACAATGTTCATAGATGAGCAAAATCAATAAACGAAAAATATCGCCGTCTATAGAAATTCAAATTGGAACAACTGACTGTATCATCTCCTCATAAAACAATGACACGAAGGGTTCACCTTAACTAACTTTAAATGAAAACCGCAATGTTCATTGATGAGAAAAATCCAAAAACAAGAAAAAAATCTATGGAGGGCTTTTAAATAAATGGGTTTTCAGGATTTTGCCCCGTCCGATTGTAGCCCTATTTACTTGTTTTGATTTTTTGCACTGACATAGGATGTCTTTTTATACCCTACACCACAATGTGGAAAGGGTATTATAAGTTTGTTTTGGTAAAAATTCATGTAACGCCGCGAAATATTTGTCGGAGACCCCCAATGTGGTATACCAATCTTCATTTCTCGGCGAGATAAAGCGATTTTGAGATGTGTGTCCGTCCGTCTGTCCATTATAAATTGTAATCAAACTCCACGCCGCAATTATGGACCGATCGTCACGAAATTTGGTATGGAGGTCGGTTTCACATCAGAATAGATCGCTATTTTAATTGGTGATGATCATGAAATATTTAGCGGGTGAAATGGACCAAAAACATAATATTTATCCAATTTTCTAGCGGCTCTGTAGGTCTCAATAATAGTCCGATCAACGCGTAATTTTAAATAAGGTAAGAGTATATCACAAAGGAGAAGCTTGCAATTTTAGATGGCGATCGGATAATATTTAGAGGGTTAAATGGACCAAAACTTTTGTGTGAAAATTGTGAAAATTTTTAATATACTGCTTATGTCTTAATTCCTGGAAGTGACATTCAGGACAAGTGAGATATACTTGAAAGTGGAACGCTTGACCTTTCCACTGATGCCAATTATGTTGGTGTGCATAATCAGATAACAGTGTTACAGCCTAATATATTCCGTTATTTGTTTGTAGTGTAATAATAAACTCGCTAGAAGTCGCAATTATACATCAATAGTCACGAAATTTGCACCGGGTAAGAGTATAGGTCGAAAAAGATGCATACAATTTTGAATGATGATCTGATATTCTTTAGCGGGTGAAATGGACCATTACTTTTGTATGAAAAATATAAAAATTCTATTTTTGGTCGATATTTTAATTCCTAGAGGACATATATATTTCGCAAAGAAGCCTACATATGGAAAAAACTACTGACCTTTCCTCTGTTAAAATTGCAATAAAGTGTTTGCTAGATAACGGGCCTACCGCCTAATACACGCACAGAAAAAATATTTTTCGCTTTTGTTGGAACAAAAATATATGTTTTGGTTCCAAAAATGTATTTGTTTTGTTCAAACATTGTAATCCAAATCCAAAAATACCATCTTTTGGTCCAAACATAGAAAACAAAAACAACTTTCGAATTTCCGCAATATTGTTAAAATCGTTAACAATACCGATTGTAGGAACTATCATAATCTAATTTTGTTTACAAAAAGTATTGTCAATACAGAAAACCAGCCCAGAAATTTTTGATTTGAGTGCATATACTTCTCATATACACTTTTCGCATAACTTGGATATAAATGTCGCGTATAATATTGCAATCATTGATGAACACAATACATGGTTTGCTGCATTGGCTGACAACAAAGACAAACAAAAAGCCACAAGAACAACCCACCACAACATAAGGAATAATTAAACACCATAACAAACATTAAAAGGAAAGAAGAATGAAACAAAACAGAAACAAATAAAAACAAGAGTCTCACAAGTACATACACACAAAAACAAAGGTAAAGGCAGCATGTCATACAAACACACCACAACTCACCAAAATTGTTTTTCCAACACGGCATCGAATAGCGAGAGAAGAGAAACAAATTTTCGAAGAAAAGAGAGAGAAATATTGTTCAGTTGACACAAACTATTTTTGGATTTACAATACTACATGAGGAATCCAACAATATGTTAACAATACATATTTTGCTCTTGGAATATTGTTGGATCAAACATATTTTTTTCTCTGCGTGTATATAAGGGGTTCTGTGTAGAGAACCACATTTTTATCCCATGCTACATATTGTCTCTCCAAAACAGCGTTGCCAGTATTATTTAGACTCTTTTCCCCAACTTGTCCAAAACTTTTCCCCAAAATTCCCCAGATTTTATTGAATTTCCTCAAAAAAATCCCCAAACATTTTTTAACAAAATATTACAAAAAAATTAAAATTAATTTTATTTTACTATTGAAATTCATATTATTAAACTTGTAAAGTATTCTATACACTTATATATGAATTAAATTAACGATATTGAAAACTTCCCTTTCCCTTTCAACTCGTACTGCATTTTATTTCTGAATATATGTAGTTCAAAATAGAAGACTCTTTCTACTCAAGAATTACTTGTTGGAACAGAAAGTATATTTAATAACATCTCCAACTTACGAATGATAACTTTCTCCATTGCGATTCGTAAACAATCGTGGAGAAAATTGCATATTTATAGGCATCGGTTTCAGCATTTGTATTAACAGCGTTTAAGATATTCGGCACTGGTCTTTTTAACTTTAATAATTGTTTACTCAAAAAAGTGCAAGTCAAAATTAAAGCCTAGGTCCATGGCTTCTTATGGTAAATATGCCGAGTCGTCTTCGATCGACTCCACTATTTTTTCAATATCTTCTTAATTTTTTTATAAATGGTTTCAATATTCGAGTGCACAGGGAAAATGCATATTAGCAGTGTGCATAGGTTTGAAAATTTAGATTAAGGCCCGTTCTCACATCTTTTCTTTAAAATCCCTTTTTGTTATACCTTACTTTAAGAAAAATAAGGAATAAAGTTCGCATTACCAGGGATTTGTTATTACATCTTCAATTCAATTTCAAGCAAAACAATCTGTATACATCAAATTATTCAAATCGGATTGGTTGATTTGAATTTGCTCTCAAATTTATCTTGTTTTTGAGAGCACTTTAAATATTAAAAGGAACACAAAGTTCCTTTTAATTTATCTGACACTTATTATTAAATCAAACTTGTAGGAATAAAAAACGGGTTATCTGTCCGATATCGGCCAACATTTAACTACAAAAAGGATATAATAACGGGCCCTATCATATTTATCTCTTTTATAATTGGAAGAATGAATGCTACATAAAGTTTAATTTCATCATTGCCCATCAATGCAGAAATCATTTCTGCAGTTAAAGGCCTGGGTACATAAGCTGTCTTGTCTGATTGCCTCGCTTTCCTGCTTCATTTCTGACATAATAAAAATAAAAGAATAAAGAAGGCCGAGCAAATTTCGAACCTGGTTGCCCTTTTCTTTTTTATTCTTTTATCAGAAGCAAGCAAGGCAAGCAGGCGAGGCAGCTTACATATGTACCCAGGCCTTAAGTCCCCCTCAGCAGTAGAAATGATGGAAAATATTATTTCAATTCAACCCACTGTTCTAATATAAATTATTACAGCTGCGACCAGTTAGTATATGATGCATGTATTTTGTGCGTCACGCGTGCGCTACTACTATTCACGTACTGAAATTAAAAAATATCAGATAATCTGAAGTAATTAGTCAAAAAAGAAATTCCCCAAAAATCCCCAAATATTTTTCAGATTTCCTCAACATTTTCCCAATTCCCCAAGTCGAAATTTTTTTCCCCATTTCAAATAAAAATTCCCCAATTCGGGGAAAAATCCCCAATACTGACAACGCTGCTCCAAAAGTTTATGTAACACCACGAAATATTTGGTATACCAAAATTCATATCTCGACGAGATAAAGCGATTTAGCGATGTGTGTCCTTCCATTAAAAATTGTAAACAAGCTTAAGGCCGCAATTATGGACCGATTGTAACGAATTTTTTAAGGAGGTTGGGTTCGGACCAGAATAGAAATGATTAGTTTTTGGTGATGATCGTGAAATGTTCAGGGGATGAAATGGACCAAAAACAAAATTTTAACCAATTTTGTAGCGGCTCTCTAGGTCAAAATAAAAATCCGCAAAATTTTAAACAAAGTTTGAGTTTATGATGAAGAAGAAGCGTACAAACCAACGTGAAGATCAGATAATATTTAGCGGGTTAAATGGACTGAAACTTTTGTGTGAAATTGGTAAAAATTTCAATAACGTAGCGGTTAAACAACGGAAGTAGTAGTACTACATAAGTGGGTTTCATTACATTTTAGTTTGTGTGAACTAAATTTTCCTTTCCTGCTACAAAAATGACTTTGTCATGCTAGATAACTTTTTGGTTTTGGTCATAAAACAAGTAAAAAAGTATCAGTCGGCTTTGCCGACAGAGATAAACCCTCAGCCTGTGTATATTGAAACAATTTTTTTTCCCAAAATACGTATGTTTTTATGGGGTTTTAAAAATTTTGGGCGTTTGAACCGACAAAAATGTTGATTAGGAAAAAAAAGGAATGGATCGACATTGACCGTTATGGAAGTGGATCTCCAGCCACAACATATGGTGCCATAGAGGGTTTTTACACTCTTCGGGCTGTTTGCTCAAGAAGTATAGACTTGCCCCTAAAAACTTTTACCATCGTAATTGAGGCAGCGAATGCAAGTTGCTTCAACAAAAATCAAAGTGATTCCATATCAGGTCTTAACGTGAACTTATCCGAACTTTTGTGGGGGAGGTACCTGAAGGAGTGGACCGATATGGTTTATCTTCAAACTTAAACTATGTTTGAACAAAATATTACTAAGGCCAAATTTTGGACCGAATCGGCAGATCCGTTCGAGAGTTATCTTGCGCTCCAACCACCTCACACGGTGTCATAGGGGTTTTTGCAACTTTAAGGCTACTTTCTCAGGAAGTATGGACTTGCCCCTGTCCGTCGTATGTTGGGCAGTGAATACAAGTTGCTAAAACAAAAATTAAAGTAATTCGAGAGATGGCCGTAAACTGAACTTTTCCGAAATTTTGTGTGGGAGGTACCCGAAGGAGTGGACCGATTGAGTCCATATTGAAACTTTATTTAAGTCTGGCACACATTTTACGATGGGTAAAGTATGGACCAAATCGGTTAATGCCTTAAAGAGTTATGGTGCGCACAAATTTTCCGAACATTTTCGAACTTTTGTGTGGGAGGTACCGGAAGGAGTGGACCGATATAGCCCACCTTCGAACTTAAACTAAGTTTGGGTAAAATATTACGAAAGCCAAAATTTGAACCGAATCGGTTTATCCGTTCGAGAGTTATCGTGCGCTCCCGCCAGACAGACAGACAGACGGACGGACATTGCTCAATCGACTCCAAATTGTCTGAAACGGATTTCGTCCAAACATACTTGGGGTCTAAAACCATTATTTCGATGAGGCACATTTTGCCCGTATGAAAGTGTATATATACCCTCGTTAGCATAAATGCTGAGGGTATAATTATACATTACATCTCTGTTATTTGATAATTAAATTTTCACAATCATTGAAAAGAAGTTCCGTTGAGAGCGATTGTACAGGGATAGTGGTATAGGGTATCCCATGGTCAGCTCCGTCCGACTATAGACTTTTCTTACTTGTTTTTAATTAGGGATAAATTTATAGGATATTTAGGTCCACCACTCCTGTTATTGATTTTTTGTAATGACATGGAATGTCTTTTTTTAAATGAATAAAAATTTAAATGTTTATGCTAATCAAAATAACTCTGATTAACTTAACTTAATCATCTTTTGATTGCTGTAAAATCAATTCCCTTGATAAATTTTCCCTTGACTAAAGTTTTCTGTAATCCATTAACTTGTCGGAATATGAAATCAAATGCATCAACAGATTATTATTATTTTAAATATATATGTATGTCTACAGCTCGGTAGGTAGGTACGTAGATAGTGTTTATTGATACACCCAGTAATGGAGATATACAAAGTTCACAATTCAGTGTTAAACATTCATTTGTAATTTACTACCATTACTTTAATTGATTTTCATATTAGCACAGGGACTTCTGGCTTTGAGTCCATTGCCACAACCAACGAGGAAGTTGATACTGACTATGTATGTATGTATGTGTAGTGGTATAGAGTCGATATGCTTTCTAACATTATTAAATGCTATTAATCATTAAATTGATTAATAGAACTCGTTGCGTTCAAAATATATTAATAAATATATAAAGACTTGTAGGTGCGCACAAAAGGAGGAGCGGGGAAGGATCGGGTATGGTAATGGACTAATAACACATGTCTACATACATTCTTATACTTCCTCCAACAAATCCATTACAAACCATGAGAGATATCCTCAACATACAATATATGATATACAAGAAAGAATAAATAAAGAATTTCGAAGGTAATTAAATGAAATGCATTGTGGGGTAAGAGAAGAATGGTTGAAAAGTTAATTTCTTATGGGAAATTTGACATGGGATTCTTTAAAGAGTATACATAATATTGTAATTTGGGGAATTTAAAAGACCAAACTCTTTGGCTGGTGACAATGTAACCATTGAACAAAACAAGGTATCAATGAAAAAAGATAACATTTTAAGCAACCCCACCAATACATCTATGCAAAAAAATAAGAAATCAAATCTGCAAAATTTAGTCTCTAATAAACGTTGATATTATTTTGCCTTCTGCAAAATCAGACCCAAATCAACTGTTCAAATATTTGCTCAGTTCAAACAAATTTAAGAAAGAAAAAAATATATCTTTCCCACAACTAAGCAAAGATATCAAGAAAACGAACAATCAAATAAATGAACGTATTGAAAAGGCGAAACGAAAAAAGGCCAAATAGATATCCTGTTTAAAATGCAGGAAGTTTTAGTAAATACAATAAAGAATGGGAGGAAACAGATTTAGATATACGCAATCCTTATTAAACAGCGTCATAAATGAACATAGAGGCCCGAAAATAATACTGTGTTTTCATCACGCAATGGTATATAGAGATCGATATTAAGGAGAACGATATACAAAACTGCAATCTATTGAGGAAATATACTTTAAAAAATTGAAAGATTTTTGGAGATTTAATATATAAAATTTCGTTTTCAATATCCGAAATTTTGTAACCTTGGAATGAATAGACAAATGTTATAAAACTCGTTTTGATTGCCTAGGAGTTAAGGTCAAGATCCAAGCTTAGAAAAAGGAAATTTTAGCTTTATAATGTTGATTTGTAATTTTTATACCCTCCACCCTAGTATGGAGACCATATTAAGATTGTTTTTGCGGTTGTATCGCATTGAAATCATCACTTGTGACCCTATATATAACCTTGACCTGAGTAGACAGGTCAAGTTCGAAGATGGGCTATAACGTCCCACTTGTTTGTGTGTAGCTCCCATATAACGGTATCTCCAGATTTTGGGTAGTTTGAAGATTTAGATAATTTTTTAATCGAACTATCTGTAATCTGACGTTTAAGATTCCCAGAGGTCACAAACTTCTTCACCACAATTTCCAACATAGGCCCATGTTTAGGTATAGTCCCATATACATATGTGGACGATCTTTGGTGGAGGAGTTTTGGTACCTGTGAAAACTTCAAATGTCAAATTACAGCTAGGTCGGTAAAATATTGTAGCTAAAATCCTCAAAATACCAACAATTTCGAGGAACGGTTCTATCGGCGTTTTATAAACCACGATCTGCATCGCCTATACAACGACATCAGTGTAGTTGATGAGCGCTGATGGGCCCACTAAAAAGGCTTATAAATACGGGCGCCATGGTGGTGTACATATAACTGGAAGGCCAAGATGGAGACAATAGATGGAAACCGAAATCAGAAAACACAATATCTTCCGAATTGGCAAAATAAAGCGAGAAGAACAATGGATATCTTATTTCAGTTCGGCTTATGGAACAAAGGTTGTGTGCAGGACCACCTAAGTAAGTATTACTCACTTACTTAGCTGGCCCATTACAGAACATTTGTTCTATAAGCCAAACTAAGAAAATATCTCCAATACTCTCTGTTTACTTCTTTGCTTTCTGGAATACCGCGCATTTTCATCTCTCCATCCACTTGTTTGCTCCATCTAAGCTTAGACCTGCCAATTCTGCGTGCACCGCCATGTGGCACGTATTTATACGCCCTTCTAGCGGGTTCATCATTGCTCATTCTTATGATATGGCCTAGCCAACGCAGTCGTTTATCTATACTGATGTCGTTGTATAGCAGATACAGCTTGTGCTTCATACGACGTCGATATTCACTGTCATCGCAGATTGGTCCATAGATCTTTCGAAGAATTTTTCTCACAAGCACACCAATCACTGCCTTGTCTGCTTGCGCCAGTACCCAGGCTTCGGAACCATACATCAGCACGGGTAGTATCAGTGTTTTGTAACGATATGTGGCTTTATTCCTAAACTGCTTACTCAGACTGAAGTAGCATCTGTTGGCCAACACTATTTATACCCTCAGCCTTTAGGCTAGAAAGGGTATATGAAGAAAAGACAAAATTTTTTAGTTTTCCATAAAAAAAAATTAAAAAATTTTTTTTTAAGCTACATGAAAGATTTTTGGTACATAGATTGGGAAAAAAATGTCATTCTTAAATCTGTTCGTGATACTAATTTTGGTTGTTGCGCGCAAAAGTTATGGCGGTTTCAATTCTGATAAAAAGAAAAAAATCTTTAAAAGACTGTAATCATTATATTGAGAAACTCTCTTAATTAGGGGCTCCCTACATACTATATGTTTACTGAGGTCCCATAACATTAGTGAAAAAGTTGTGTATTTTCGCGGAAATTAGGAAAGAATTCCAAACAATTGGTAGTTTGCAACTTGTTCTAATAAAATTCAAGCTGTTTATGCATCTGAAAAATATATAAAAAATATGTACGTAATCTACACATCGCGAAGATTCAAATGAAACCAAAACTATACAAATTCGTTTAGTGGTTTTCATATTATAGCGAAAACAAAAAAATATATTGAGGAAATTTATAAAATTTTTGTAAGAGAAAATATTTATTAAAATTTATTTTGTGAGTTAGTTGAACAAAATGTAAGAAAAATAGGTCGGAGTTTTTCTTCTATTTTAGTTAAATTTCACGCAATAAATCATATTTTTTATTCTAATCACTTCTCGAAAACACGCTAACATCTAGCAGAAGATATGGATATCTTTCAAATAAATGTTGGGTTCCTTTAAATGGGGTATAATCTTGAAATAAAATTGTATCGGGTAATGTTCATTTTGAAATGCGTGTAAAGCGCGAAATCCTCAAAATCACTTGATGCGCATGCGGTTTACCAATACAGCGAATTCTTCTCTTTTAATTTGTACACATTTGCCAGGATTTACTTTGGCCGCTAAGATGTAGCATCGTCTGCAGTTTAGTGTGCAACAAACTGTATAACGCGTATATTTTGCACAAAGTGCATACACTTTTTATGCGCATCCGATTTCACTATCAACCGTGAAAAAATACATCGATCTAAACATATTTCAATAAAATCCATCAAGAACCGTGGATGTAGCATCACACAGTATTTTTTGGATAAATCGGATACAGCTCCCACGCCACTAAATTTTTCAAACCGCTGTTTTCGCACAAACGCGAGTGATGATTCACTTTCTTCATTGAAATGGAAACGATCCACATAAAACGCGAATTAGTCAGCGATATTTTGAAAAACATTTTTCGCAAATTTTTCAATTTTTGCAGTAGCCATTTCCGCCGTTCTAGTAGATGGATTTTCATGATCTGTGATTCATATGATCCGGATCGTCGAAAAACTAAAATATCGCGGGGTACCAGCACACTCAAAACGATATTGTAAATACTGTACCCAAAAAATAGGTTTTTTAGAAAAAATATCACACTAAATGTTGGCCTTTGGCAGTAGATTACTCTGCTGCTGTGTGGGCTACATACTCAATATACATATCAGATTATGCGAAATCGCGAGTTCTTTAATCCTATAATTGGTTATTCGAAATATCCGAATGCGCGTCCCAGTTACATAAAAAATACAAAAAACACCTGAAATCCAGCTTCAAAATGTCAGCATCCATAAAAGGTGGATGCTGTGGAAATTTTGGAAAGTGATACATTAGAAGTGTAATCTTCATTTTGTATTCTCCTACTTTTACTTTGGACAGATGTCCGTCATTTGAATGGTTTAATCAGAAATCGAATAGCAATGTAAAAAACCTGTTTAGCTTCGACGTTTTTTACCTATGTTTTTTCCTTTACGCGGTCGTAACTACCACGTAAATTAAATTTTTTTGCTAAATTTTTGAGCTTTGTACAAAAACATCTAAAATAATCCAGCAATAGTCATAGTTACTGGTAAACTACAATAGTTCGCGTATTATAATAGTGCAAACCTTGGCTTCATGGAAACTAAAAAATTTTGACTTTTCCTCATATACACTTTCATATGGGCAAAATGTGCCTCATCGAAATAATGGTTTTTGACCCCAAGTATGTTCGGACGAAATGTGTTTGAGACAATTTGGAGTCGATTTAGCAATATCCGTCCGTCTGTCTGGCTGGTGCGCACGATAACTCTCGAACGGATTAGCCGATTTAGTCCAAATTTTGGCTATTGTAATATCTTGTCCAAACTTAGTTTAAGTCCGAAGATGGGCCATATCGGTCTACTCCTTCAGGTACCTCCCCCACAAAAGTTCGAAAATGTTCGGAAAATTTGTGGGCACGGTAACCCTTGAAGGGAGTAACCGATTTGGTCCATACTTTGCACATCGTGAAATGTGTACCAGACTTAGATATGGTTTTAATATGGACTCAATCGTCCTACTTCTTCGGGTACCTCCAACACAAAATTTCGGAAAAGCTCAGTTAGGGGCCTGCTCTCGAATCGCTTTGATTCTTGTTGCAGCAACTTATATTCACTGCCCCCCATACGACGGAACAAGTTTCATCAGGAGTAAGTCCATACTTCCGGAGGAAATAACCTGAAAGGTGCAAAAAACCCCTATGACACCGTGTGTAGTGGTTGGAGCGTAATAATAACTCTCGAACGGATCTGCTGTTTCGGCCCAAAATGTGGCCTTCGTAATATTTTGTGCAAACATTCTTCGAACTTAGAAAATGCATATCGGCCCACTCCTTCAAGTACCTCCCCCACAAAAATGTCAAAAATGATCGGAAAAATTTCGCGTACAATAACTCTTGATGGGAGTGACAGATTTGGTCCATACTTTACACATCCTAATATATCTACCAGGTATAGGTCAGGTTCGAATATGGACTATATTTGTCCACTCCGTCGGGTACCTCCCACACACATTTTTTGATAAATTCACTTTAAGACCTGCTCTCGGATTACTTTGATTTTTTTTGAAGCAACTTACATTCGCTGCCTAAATTACGATAGTAAAAGTTTTTTCGGGGACAAGTCCATACTTCCTCCTTAGAAAAAAGCCCGAAAGTTGTAAAAACCCCCTATGCGTTCGTCCACACTTTGGATATCGTAATATTTCTTCTAATATTAGATGAAATTCGAAGGTGGAGAGAGAGGACCTTCCGATACCTCCCCCACAAAAGTTCGAAAATATTCGCTAAAATGGTACTCTAAATATTATCGAAACTCAGTTTAAAAAGACCCTATCTATCGATATCCCCGCAAATTTTTGCGCTTTAATCCTATCCATATTGTTTTGAAAACCCCCTAAATACGTAAGTTTGTTTAAAAAAAAGTAATTCAATCCGCACAGGCTGAGGGTATATCTCTGTGGCCAATGTCGACTGATACTTTTTTACTTGTCTTCATCGTATTTCACAACTGATGTTGTTGGTCCTTTGCTACCTCAAAATTGTAGGAACCAACGTCAACAGTTGGCGCGATCTCTATGGACACATTGCGCGACGACAGCATTAACTTTGTCTTCTCGCCGTTTACCGCCAGACCGACTTTAGCAGATTACCTTTCGACTTTTCAAAGGTATTAGCTATTTCCTTTACCGATCGACCTATGATGTCAATGTCATCGGCATAGGCAAGTAACATATGGCAGTTTGTACATATTGTGCCACTTCTTTTCACCTTCGCATCTCAACTGTGGATCGAGTATCAGTTAATGTCATTCTACAATGCCGGATGAGCATTGCAGGGATACCAAATTCAGACATGGCTTGGAATACCTTTGAACGTAGGGGGCTGTCGAAGGCTGAATTGTAATCGACAAAAAGGGGGCAAGTGTCGATCTGCATCTCTTGGGTCTTCTCCAGGATTTGCCGCAGGGTAAATATCTGGTCAATGGTGGATTTGCCAGGTCTAAAGCCGCATTGGCACGACCCAACGATTTCATTGACCATAGGCTTTAGTAGTTCGCATATTATAACTGACACTATCTTGCAGGCAATAGTTAGATCATACAGTCTTATCTCCTTTCTTGTGGACAGGGCACAGGATGATCAGGTTCCAATCGTCGGGTACTCGTTCTGCCTGCCAGGTTGTGCTAACTAGCTGATGAATACACCTTATCAGCGTGTCGCCTCCGGTTTTGAAAAGCTCTGCTGGCAAGCCATCGGCTCCTGCTGCCTTACTATTCTTCAGTCGGTTTATTGCTGTCTTTACCTCATCATGGCTGAGCGGTGTACATTCAATACCATCTTCTGGGATTGGATCTGTGGTATCTTCGTTGTCTTCGTTAGTACTGGTCACCAGCAGTTTGGAAAAATGTTCTTTCCATAACCTGAGCACACTATCAGTACCAGTTACCAAATTACTTTGCTGGTCTCTACAGTAGGATGCGCCTGTACCAAAGCCATCAGATTGATGTTTTACTCATTGGTAGAACTTTCGGACTTCATGCTGGATCCTATACATTTCGATTTTTTCACACTCCAGCCTTTCCATTTCTCTCTTTTTCCTGCGTAAAAGACGTTTCTCCTCTTTCCTTTTCTCCAGATACCTCTCTCGTGCGCTACGCGTTACTACTGATTATAGAGTAGCCCTATATGCCGCATTTTTCTCTTCGGTAGCAGACGACTCTCCTGGTCAGACCATGGATTCTTTGGTGGAGGTCTCTGGTATCCAAGTATGGATTTTGCGGCTGTTTGCATGGAGCGGGCAATATTTTGCCATTGTGCTGATATGTTATGGGGGCGAGGAGTGCTTTCATTAAGCAATTTGGCTAGTTGAGCGAAATATGATGTGGCTATCCGATGTCCAACTTCCTTGTTGTATCTGTTCGTGCTTTATTTGCAACGTTTAGACGGGTACGTACCTTTGCTGCAACAAGGTAGTGGTCCGAATCTATGTTTGCTCCTCAGAACGATCGTACATCCAACACGCTCGATGAATATCTTCCATCTATCACAACCCGATCAATTTGATTATTTGTTCTTTGATTTAGAGACAGCCAGCTGCCTACTAACTACCATGTTTTTTGCTGCTGCAAAGTCTATCAGCCTCATACCATTGTCAGATGTTTCACTGTGGAGACTGAATTTCCCGACTGTTGGGCCAAAGATATTCTCCTTTCCAATTTTGGCATTAAAATTGCCTAGAATAATTTTAATGTCATGGGCAGGGCAGCGGTCATAAGGTTCTTCTAAGCGTTCGTAAAATATACCTTTGGTCTGTTCGTCCTCGACTTCAGTGGGAGCATGAGTGCAAATAAAGCTGATGTTGAAAAATTTTGCTTTTATACGAATTGCAGCGAGTCTTTCATTCAATGGGGTGAAGCTGGAGACCAGATGTTTTAATCTCCGACCAACTAAAAATACACAACCAAACTCATGCTTTATGTCATGGCAGCTAATACAGTGCGTCACCTTTAGGTGTTGTTGTGACGCCTTTCCCAATCCATCTTATTTCCTGTATGGTAGTAATGTCGGCCTTGTACTTATCAAGTACATCTGCCAATTCGTCAACTGCACCTTCTCTATAAAGGGTGCGAACATTCCAGGTGCAGATTCGCAGATCATGGTCCTTAAAACGTTTGCTGGTATCGTCAACTTTGTTTTTTTTTTCTTTCGTTTTTTCATAGTAGGCTTTTTCTAGGGGAGGGTTACTAACCCGACGCATAAAACCAAGTTTTTAACATTCTTATGGGTGAACGCGCGGCACATGTTAGCTGACTACCTTTAAAGGGTGTTAAAAGCAGCTCCCCAGGTGACACCACGGGGAGGTCAGTGTCCACTTGAGATGAAAGAGGGACCAAGATAAATCCTGGGCTTTGCCATGTTAAAGCCGGTCAGGACCGTTCCTTGGTATCTTCCATCCCCTACGTCGCCCAAGTAATTATTAGACATCAGAAAAGCATCAAATAGCGTCTTATTTTCTCTATTTCTCTCATACGTATTCTCTATTTCTCTCAAAATCTTTTCCATATTTCCTTTAAACATACTATTGGGTACCCTGAATCAGAGTATCTTTTATACAATCCTATTTTATCACAAATACGAAAATTTCATTCCCAAAAGTTATTGTTCATCTAATTCATTGCTTTATTTCTCTATGTGATAAGGATGTATCTCTATTACTGAACAATAATTTTTACCATGACTTTACTATATATCCAAATAATTAACATTTCCCCTTTATGACACACAGGCAAATTTTTTACTGCCACAGCATTTTCTTAAGGGATTCAACGTTACGACTTTACTCAAATTAACTAAGAAATAAAAATAAACTACAACGCAAAATATGATATAGTTTTCCATGGTTAAGCATGGCTTAGCATGTAACTGTGCTATAGACCACACAATTTGTCTAGAGAATAATATTTGAAGATGGCTTTTATGAGCTTAGTAAAATTAGCTTATTCTCGTTGAAAATAAAAATTTTGAGATTTATGTGGTTCACAAAGAGCAAAAAGAAAAAATCATAATGTTCATTGTCATATACATATAGCAAACACTGGTTGGTTATTGTTGAAATTGTATTTCGGAATTGGGAATATATTTTTATCGGTTTTATTAAAAGGAAACATTTAACACGAATTTATTATTTGATTGTTAGTATTGTGTTCCTATATGTGTACGTATATACAATAAAGTTGTAAGAAAACAAAATAATTGCTTATATGGAATATATTGCTCACATATACATATATGTATATCTAAAGTATGTATCTCAGTCCGTCTTATATCCCACTTTTTATCCAGAAATCTGTATTTAATAATTTAATAGCATTTAAACTAATGTGTATTTTTATAAAAAATTTTAAGTATTTCAAAGATAATGTCACATAATTTTATTGTTTTTGTTTAAAATTTTTAGGCTTTTGTTAGTCAATTCAATACGAGTATAAATAATTACATTTGGTAAGCCATATTGACCTTTTTACTAGTTAGTTTAAAAAAAAATTATTTGTTCACATGACACAGAAAAAACGCAATAAAAAAAAAAAACATAAAACATATACTTACGATTAACTGCACTTAATTTATAGTTAGGATAATTAATTACATTAATGATATAAAAAATCTGATTACATTGTAAGGGGGTGGTTATGTTGAAAAACTAAAGTCTATTTATATTCTGCTATTTAACTAATATATATTTCCACTACAGTTTTTTTATTCCTGAGGCTCTATGAAAATGTGAAACGAAAAATTTTATAAAGCAAATAAATGCCAAATGAAAAAAATATAAAGAACATATTTTTCATTTCAAATTTTCATAGAACGGGAATCCAGCCCCTGGATGGTTCATAGTAAAATTCGAAGTTGAATATTTCTTCGATTGATATCATATTTCTGAAGTATATATTATTGCAAAAATTTGCAAGGGATTCAAAAAAAAATAAATAAGAACAAGTAAAAAAGGGTTATAGACGGACGGGGCCGACCATGTGATACCCTACACCACATCCCCTGGGATCCCCTTCGCTGTTTTTGTTTGTTCTGTTTTAGTTGAAGATTCAATCATATGATTGCTTAAGTCTGTAGTATTCCTCCATTGGCTTAACTTCACCACTACCCTCTTTGCAGAGAGTAATGTTTACAAAACGCACTGACAGCTTGCCAAATTTTCTGATCGCTACCAATATCATGATTTCATCCCGGCGAAGGGAATTATCAATTAGCTTTTCAGTTTTTGAAATGATCCGATCGACTATAGCCACCTTTTACTTGTTTTTTGTATTTGCTTAAAAATTTGTTGTTTTTTGTTTCAGTCAATTCAAAATAAATAATTAAATTTCGTAAGCCTTAGTTGACCTTTTTACTAATGACATTGATTAAAAAAGCTTATTTGTTTACATTACAAAGAAATAACACAATAAAATACTAAAACAATGAAAAACATATTTACGATTAACTGCATTAAAATTATAGCTAGAATAATTAATTATAGTACAGTTACTAAAAAAGCAAGCATACATAGCAATAGGGTGGTTATGTTAAAACGCTATAGTTTATTTATATAGTAAGCGACATTTTACTAACCCCGGCCGAAGAGACAAATGAACAGACCGAGAGGGAACATATGACCGCTGCCTTGGCCATGACACTGATATTAATCTGGGGACTATATTTTATTACTTGGGACTGAAATATTTTTGGTTCCACGGTTGGAAAGTTCCACCATTAAAAGGCAATATCCGACAACGGAATGGGACTGATCGATTTGGCAGCTGGAAAAATATGGTAATTAGCAGCACCGGGTTCCAACATTTCGACATACAATAGGCCACGTGAATGTCCCTAAATGGAACAACAGGAAACCAGATGGATCATGTCGTGATTGACGTAAGAAAATCTTTTAGTGTGTTGGATGACTGAACGATACGAGGAGCAAGCATCTGTTAATGTTGCGGCAAACGTACACTCTATCCACGACGTCAGATGGATGCCGAGAAACTGCAAGCACAACAGTTAGTACAAGCCTAATAAGCTTAACTTACCCAAATGCTTGAAGACGGCACTTTGTGTCCGGATAATGTGGTAGCGCAGTGAAAAGGAATAGCCCATTCTCTACGAACTGACACAAAATCTATTCTTAGGTACCAAAAACCACCACCTAAACATGCATGGTACGATCAGAAGTGTCGTAAGGTGGTATATAGTGTCGTAAGGTGGTAGAATCAATGAAAAAATATCAGGAGAAATGGAGCGAACAGAAGTGTATTTTCAGTAAATAAGAAAGAACATAAAACAAGTGAGCAAAGGCTATAGTCGGGACGGGGCCGACCATGTGATACCCTACACCACTACCCCTGTGCATAAGCTTTTCACTGGTAAACATTTCTTTTAGGGAATATAAACCGACTACCACCAAAAATAATATGCCTCTTTGTCTCGGGGACCCCCATAAGCAACCAAAATTTCGTGACCATCCAATCAAAATTACGACCTGTAACTTGATTGCAAAAAATGGAAGAATTGGATGCAATACCGACTATTGTGGTATCTCCCTTGTTTGACCACCTTCGCCAACCTGCTTTACACCAATGTAAAGGTAATATTTTCTTCTTCCATTGACAGGCTTTGCCGTTGGAATACCCTACTAGAAGCCAATATATTCACAAAGAATAAAACTTTGAATTTGTCTCCAAATGAGTTTTTCCCCATTCCGACCCCTAAATATTATCCGACTATCACCAAAATCAATCGGCTTCTTCCTATGTGGGACCCGCATAAACTCTCAAAAAATTCGTGACGATCCGATCAAAATTCTAACCTGTAGCGTGATAAGAAAATGGAAAAATTGGATATATTACTGACTTTTGCGATATCTCGGTTGTTTTCCCACTTACGACAACATACTTTGCATCAATCTAAAGGAGATCTTTTCTTATTCCTTTGGTGGGCTTTCCTTTTGGAATACTCCTGCCAGAATCGGAGATATTCCAAAAGAAAAAACGTTGACTTTTCTCCATATAAGCTTTTTGCTTATTCCGACTCATGAATGTTATCCGACCATCACCAAACTTAATAGGTTTCTTCCTCTGTGGGACCCGCATCAACTCCCAAAAAATTCGTGACGTTCCGATCAAAATTGCGACATGTAGCGTGATTACAAACAAATCGGGAAATGGGATGCATTACCGACTATTGCGATATCTCTGTTGTTTGAGCAGCTACGACAACCTACTTTACATCGTTGTAAAGGTGATGTTTTCTACTTTCCTCGCCAGGTTTTGCTTTTGATATGCCTCTTAAAGAAACAGAGATATTGGCTTTGAAATAAAACGTAGACCTTTTCTCCAAATAAGTTTTTGCCCATTCCCACCCTTGAATATTATCCGACCATCATTAAAATCAGTAGACTTCTTCCTCTGAGGGACCCCCATTAACCCCTAAAATATCGTGACGATCCGATCAAAATTGCGACCAGTGGCGTGATTACAAAAAAATCGGAAAATGGGATGCATTATCGACTATTGCCATATCTCTGCTATTTGACCAACTATGACAACCTAATTTACATCGTTGTAAAAGTGATATTTTCTACTTTCCTTGTCAGATTTTGCTTTTCATATACCTCTTAAAGAAACAGAGATATTGGCTTTGAAATAAAACGTTGACCTTTCTTGAAATAAGTGTTTGCCCTTTCCGACCACTAAATATTATCCAACCATCACCAAAATCAATATGCTTCTTCATCTGTGAGACCCCCATTAACCCTCAAATTTTCGTGACGATCCGATCAAAATTGCGACCTGTAGCGTGATTTCCAAAAAAATAGAAAAATGGGATGTATTACCGACTATTGCGATATCTCCGTTATTTGGTTACCTACGCCGACCTAGTTTGCATCACTGTAAAAACGGGATCTTCTACTTTCATAGTCAGGCTTTGCTTTTGGAAAATTTTCAACCAAAGCTGTGATATTCGTCAATATAATTAAAATCGCAAAAATGAAAATTGCGGTTTTATTTGCTACTGTTGCGATATCTTCGTTGTTTGATCACCTACGAGCACCTACTTTACATAATTAGAAAGGTGATATTTTCTGCTTTCATTGTCAGGTTTTGCTTTTGGTATAACCCATATAGAAGCTCAGATATTGACTATGGAAAAAAACGTTGTCTTTTTATCCACCTAAGTTTTTTGCCCTTTCCGACCCCTAAATAGTATCCGACCACCACCAAAATTAATAGGCTTCTTCCCCTCCGGGACCCCCATCAACATCCAAAATTTCGTGACGATCCGATCAAAATTGCGACCTGTAGCGTGATTACAAGGTTTAGATGGACAGACGGACAGACGGACGGACGGACTGACGGACGGACACACATAGCCAGATCGACTCAGCTCGTCGAGACATTCATTTTGGTATATATAAGTATGGGTCTACGACCATTATTTCGATGCGTTACAAACTTTTTGGCCAAAACCAACTTATAATACCCTCCCCACATAGTGGTGTAGGGTATAAAAACTGTGTGTGAGAAACTCGAGATGTTCAGGAGCCAGAATGAAGTCCAAAAATTTTGTCAGAATGTAAAACTGAAGCGAATGGCGCAGGCACCTTCTCCTGTAAAGATGATGAAGGGAATCTGCTAACTGACACATAATGGATGAGAATATAAAATGGGCATTTTATCAAGCGTTGGTAAAGATATCTCCTCTCTATAGAATACCTTGTAAAGAGTCCTATAACTACATATGCTTCTCCATATGGGTCTTTGTTTTGTAGAGGTCTAAAGTGGCCTCCTCTCTATATGGAGTCTTCCTTCCATAAAATATTTACCGGTCTTCTTTCTAAAGAATACCACCTAAAATGCCTAGCCCATCTCTCTATAAAAGAGATCTTACTTCTACAACATATTTAGTAAAGAGCTCTGTAGAAAATCGCCTAAATGCTCTTTGTTCTATATTATACCCCCTAAAGGTGTACTCTCTCTATGGAAGACCTTATGAAAGCGTATTAACTCTATAGGATACCCCTAAGGGCGCCTTCGCTTTATAAAAAACATTTAAAGATCCGTTGCTCTATAAAAGAACTCTTAAGTTCATCGAAAGGAGTCCTTTCATACCCTCAGCATTTATGCTAACGAGGGTATATACACTTTCATACGGGCAAAATTTACCGCATCGAAATAATGGTTTTAGACCCCAAGTATGTTTGGACGAAATCCGTTTCAGACAATTTGGATTTGATTTAGCCATGTCCGTCCGTTTGGCTGGCTGGTGCGCACGATAATTCTCGAACGGATCAACCAATTCGTTCCAAAATTTGGCTTTCATAATATTTTGTTCAAACTTAGTTTAAGTGCGAAGATGGGTTATATCCGCCCACTCCTTCTACAAAAGTTCGAAAATGTTCGGAAAATTTGTCCGCATGCTAATTTGTGAACTGAGTAACTGATTTGGTCTATACATTGCACATCGTGACATTGCTACCATACTTAAATGAGGTCCAATATCATGCACTACGGTCCACTTCTTCGGGCACCTCCCACAAAATTTCGGTAAAGTTCGTAAACTGAACTGCTCTCGATCGCTTTGATTTTTGTTGAAGCAACTTGCATTTACTGCCCTTCATACGATGGTATGAGTTCCATCAGGGCCAAATCCATACTTCTCAGGAAGGTGCAAAAAACCCCTATAACACCGTGTGTAGTGGTTGGAGCGCAAGTTAGCTCTCGAACGGATCTGCAGATTCAGTCCAAAATTTGGCCTTCGTAATATTTAGTCTAAACTTAGATAAAATTCGAGGATAAGCCATATCGGTCCCCTCCTTCAGTTACCTGCCCCTCAAAAGCAACTTTTGAAGACAATAGCCGATTTGGTCCATACTTTGAACATCGTGAAATTTCTACCAGATATATATGAGGATAAGTTCAGTTTAAGACCTCCTCTCGAATCGCTCTTATTTTTGTTGTGATAACTTGTATTGTACAAGGGCAAGTCCATACTTCTTGAGAAAATAGGCCGAAAGTTGTAAAAATCCCTATAGCACCATGTGCATTAGCTGGAGCGCACTATAGCACTCGAACTGATCAACCGATTTGGTCTAACATTTGTCGATCGTATTATTTTGTTCAAACTTAGTGTAAGTATTCGAGGATGGGCAGTATCGGTCCACAACTCCAGGAAACTTCCCAAAAAAAAAAAAAAAAAAAAAATCAATAAATAAAAAAACTCTAAAGTGGTACACACTATACCTGTTGAACGGAGCAAGCGATTTGTTCCATATGTGGATCTCCTAATATTTTCCCAAATGTAGTTAAGTTTTGAAAATGGTTCATAGCGGTCTTCTCCTTATGGTACCTCCCCAACAAAAGTACAACATTTTTGTTTAAGTGCAGATCCTTTGGAAAATTATACCGATGCTTCTCTTACAGCGATAAATTGTCTTTCGTTGTCAAGTCCATGCTGCCTGACATAGTGGCCCAAAAGATCGCAAACTCAAATGTCCAAAAAGTCCACACAAACCTGAAACCCTCCTAAATACATAATTTTTGGGAAAAAGGATTTTGGTTTTGTAGCCAGTAATCGATCTGTCCGTAGATGAAAATTTCAATTCACATAGGCTAAGGGTATAAATCTGACGGCAAAGCCAACTGATACTTTCTTACTTGTTAAAGGCGCCTTTTTACCAGAAGACCACCTATATAGTCTTCTTGCCTTTGCAGAAAACCTCCTCTATAGGAAGCATCCCCAAAAAGTCTTCCCTCGAAAGAAGGTTCCATAGGGTGTTTCCTATTTATAGAAGACTTCGCGGAAAGGTTATTTTTCTCCCTCAACAAAGTACTCAGTCTTCTCACTATAGAACACCTCGGAAATCGTTTTTTCTTTCATATACCTCTTAAAGCGTTCTTCTCACTACAGAAGACAACCTGAAGGACTCCTCCGTCTATAGAAGACCTCGCAAATCGGTCTTTACTCTACAAAATGGCTGATGCTGTGGTCTTCTCTCTACAGAATACATACAAAAGGGGTCGTTCTCCCTCAAAATACTGGTAAAGTAGTCTACTCTCTAGAGAATACCAACTACAGGGCGCCTTTGTTCATTAGAAGCCCTCCTAAATTATATATTCTTACTATAGAATGATTTCTGAAGCAGTCTTTGTCCATAAAAGACCTTCTAAGGACGTCTTCACTCTATAAAAGGTCTCATGAAGGTGTTTGCTCTATATAGAACACCTACTACAGGGTATTCGCTCTTTGCTCTCCAAAAGGTCTTATAAAGACATTTCCTCAATAGAGACCTTTCAAAGGGTATTCGCTCTATAAAAACTTCTTAATTGGCCCTATCTACGGGAGAGCTCCTTAAGAGGTATTTTCTCTATAGAGGTCTTTTAGGATAAACTACTACTTAATACATATATGGCATTTTACTGAGTAGTACATTGTTCTGAATACATGCTTTTTCGATCATGTTGAATTACCAGCAATATATTTTTTTTCTCTCAGTTCCAGTTTTGATTCTTCTATAAGGCTGGGGAGCCTTTTTTGCAATTTTTGTTTTAATAATTTTAACTTACATTGTGTAATATATATCTATTTTGTCTTATCTCTTATCTGTAAGTCATTTTGTAATATGAAATAATGTTGTAGTTTCTTGCTGTGTTGCGATGCCAATTGGCCAATAGGCTTCTATCGCAATGTATAAATAAATAAATAAATAAATAAATAAATAAATAAATAAATAAATAAATAAATAAACGAATCTAAGCCCAATAGAAGATCTCCTAAAGGGGTATATACAGAAATATATACTTTTTAAGAGGGATTTCCTTCTACAGAAGATCTGCTAATAGAGTATTCTAAAGGGTCTTTGCTCTATAGGGCTGCTGCTAATGGGGGTTTCTCTCCACAAAAGACCTTTTAAAAGAGTCTTGCCCATATAGAACTAACCCTAAAGGGGGCATCCTTTTTTTAGAAAAGCTTGTAAAGGGATCTTCCCTCTAGAAGAGACCTTCAAAGGGTATTTCTTTACAAAATAGATTCTCGCTGTACAAGACCTCCTGAAAGGGTCTTGGCTCTAAACGACCTCCTAAAGCGATCTTCTTTTTCTATGCAAGACTTTTAAATGCGGTATTCTCTATAGAAGATAACCTATAACCTAACCTAAGATAAAGGAGTCTTCGCTCTAGAGAGGACCTTCTAAGGGGGTCTTTTCTCTATAGAAAATATCGTAAAAAGGTGGTCTCTCTATAGATGACCTCTTTTCTCCACATAGAAGATCTGCAAGAGTGGGAAGACCATATATAGTAGTCCTCCTAAAGACGTATTTTCTCTATAGAATACCTCCTTATGGACTCTTCTCTCTCGACCCTCAATAATTGTCGTTCAGACTAACTACGAGTACTACATCCTTGCCGTTTACTACCCCCTGGCAGCCCCTGGCGTATACTGACACTTTGATGACCATGCCTTCGTTCTAGGGCTTTGAACCGATTAGCCTCCAGTTATCAGCGTTTGTTGTATTTTATCTCTAAAATACCTCCTAAAGTGATCTTCTCTCTATGCAACACCTTCAAATGCGGTATTCTCTATAGAAGATATCCTAATAGTGTATTCTCTCCGCTGAAGAAATCGTAAGGGAATCTTCGGTCTAGAGATGACCTTCTAAGGGAGTCTTTTCTCTGTAAAAATGTCGTAAAAAAATGATCTCACTTTAGAGGACCTCTTTTCACCACATAGAAGATATTCAAGAGGGGTCTTCTCCATATATTAGTCCTCTTAAAGACGTGTTTTCTATATAAAATACCTCCTGATGGCTCTTCTCTCTCGACCCTCAATAATGGTATCGTTCAGACCAACTACGAGTATTACATCCTTGCCTTGGCGTATACTGACACTTTGATGACCAGGTCGTCGTTAAAGGGCTTTGAACTGAATCGGCGTTTGTAGATTGTTTTCTGAGAATCGCCCGTATGTATGCTGGATTAACTGCGACCCGTGGCAATCATCCTGACAAAAAAATCTGCAGAGACTGTAAAGGACATTTACTGTGTTGGCTAAGAAGTTTAATAAGTGTGTTTATTTTCATAGTATATAATTTTGACACCCTAGTAGAGGCTGGTGCTACCGAACTATGTGTTGTAGATATATCATAAACATTGGCATTGAAGTATCAATTATCTCTTATGCTTGTCCTACGAAATCAATGTTTGGACAAAGTCCGCTTCCGATAACTTAGACTCGAAATATCCATGTCCGTCAGTCTGTCTATTTGTCGGGTTCATGTGCACGACAACTTTCAATGGAACACCCAATTTGGTTCAAACGTTACACCTCGTAGTATTTTGTCCAAACTTAGATCATGTCCGAAGATGGACCATATTACTCCTATTCACACATAACTTCAAAATTGGAGTGTCATTATTGCAACATTTGCACAATATGGACAATATCGGGCTAATTCTACCTCTAACTCCTTCACAAAAGTTCAACATTTTCGCTTGAAAATTATTAACAATTAACAGTTAGAATTATTAACAATTAGATCTTCAGAGTGGGTGGGTTCAACGTTATGATTGCTGTCAATCCAATCAATATCACAACATTTTTGGCCAACCTTAATATTAAATTTCCACTTAAACAACAGCCAACCCGTGTTTATCATTAACTAAAGGTTTTAATGTTAATTCGTATATTTAGTAAACTACCTAATTAATATATTCCAATCAGACAGGCGATGACAAACAAAAAACACAGCAACAACAACCATATTAATGATATTATTTTGATTAATTGTAGAAGGCTATGATGCCAACAATAGTTGAAATCGTTAATGCAGAACGAAAAAAATGGGTCAATATTGGATTTAAGGTCAATAACTTTAATGCTAATGAATATATAAATATACATTAAAAAATAATAACAATTAATACAGATGGACAAAAAATTACATTAACATGTTGTAAATCAAATACAGAGAGAGGAGTGAGTGGTGTAGAAACATTTATTTTGCTTTTACAAGCGGTCAATGGCTGAGAGAAAAATATAAAAAAAGGAACCCACAAATTTAAATTTAGATGTGTTTCCTCTTGCTTCAGTTAGTCAGTTATATTAAAAAATAGGTCACGCCATTTAAAGCAATAACTATGTACTTTATTTTGCATCTCCATGGTTTGGTGCTTGAACAGCATGTAAATTACACTGCTATACAAACCGCAACAGAAAAGTCCGAATATTTTCGTTGTCGTCCTTTTTTTGGTATTTCAAAGAAAGTACTTATTCTAAAGTACCTGTTCTAAATCAAAAAGGTGCAACTGGAAATCACCACCACACTGCCTGTTTGAGTTACTCCTTCATTCTCCTTGCGATAAATATTTTAAATATTTGGTAGAGAGGTTGCACTTGACGCTTGCCGTTAAATCAGCTTAATTTCTTCAGTGGAAATGTTGAAACGCTTGATGTGATGATTTAATTCTGTTATTAAAGAAGTAGTTAAGAAATAACACAAGCTATTATTTACTATTAGGGGAACATGCAATTATAAAAATTTCGAAGAGAATAAGGTATATATTTCGACGTACAAATACGATAGAAAATACTTATTATCCTTATTACTATTAATATGGTTCGAAAACATATTTTCTAGAAGAACTAAAATTATAAGTTCGTTAAAAATTAATATTTTTAATAATATTATCGTTAAAACTATGTATAAGTAATCCATTCACGGACCTTAAAAACAATTTTTTTAATTTTGTGAGTGTTAATATTTTTTGTGGTCTGTTTGACCTTGACAAAATGGTCGTAAAAGATCCACGTTTTGTGGTATGTGGGCCCTTGAAAAAAATAATCCTTGAAAAATATTCTTTAAAAAATCCACGTTTGTGGTATTTTTGTCCTTGAAAAAATATACTTGAAAAAATATTTTTTAAATATTCACGTTTGTGGCATGTTGGTCCTTGAAAAAAAAATAGTCCTTGAAAAAATATTCTTTAAAAATTTAAGTTTTGCGGAATATTGGCTCTTGAAAAAATATCCTTTACCAAATACTCGTTTTGTGGTATGTTGGTCATTGAAAAAATAGTCCTTAAAAAAATATTCTTTAAAAAATCCAAGTTTTGTGGTATGTTGGTCTTTGAAAAAATAATTCCTGGAAAAATATACTTTACAAAATCCACGTTTTGTGGTATGTTGCTCCTTGAAAAAATATCCTTTAAAAAATGAAAAAATATTCTTTAAAAAACCCAGGTTTTGTGGTCTGTTGTTGTTTGAAAAACTATTCTTAAAAATACAAATTTTGTGTTATGTTGTTGCTTGAAAAATTATTAAATTATTAAAAAAGCCCACGTTTTGCGGTCTTTTGTCGCTTGAAAAAATATTCTTTAAAAAATCCACGTTGTGTGGTCTGTTGGTACTTGAAAAAGTATTCTTTAAAAAGTCCACGTCTTGTGGTCTGTTGGTGCTTGAAAAAATATTCTTTAAAAAAATCCACGTTTTGTGGTCTGTTATCGCTTGAAAAAATATTTTTTGAAAAATCCACGTCTTGTGGTCTGTAGTCGCTTGAAAATATATTCTTTAAAAAAACCACGTTTGGTGGTCTGATGTTGCTTAAAAATATTCTTTAAAAAATCCATGCTTTGTGGTCTGTTGTTGCTTGAAAATATATTCTTTAAAAAATCCAGGCTTTGTGGTCTGTTGTTGCTTGAAAAAAGCCAAGTTTTTTGGTATGTTGCTGCTTTAAAAAATATTCATTAAAAAATCCACGTGTTATGGTCTATTGTTGCTTGAAAAAATATTCTTTAAAAAATCCAGGTTTTGTGGTCTGCTGTTGCTTGAAAAAAGCCAAGTTTTGTGGTCTATTCTTGCTTGAAAAAATATTCTTTAAAAAATCCTAGTTTTGTGGTCTATTTTTGCTTGAAAATTTTTTCTTTAAAAAATCCATGTTTCGTGGTCTATTGTTGCTTGAAATTTTTTCTTTAAAAAACCACGTTTTGTGGTCTGTTTTTGCTTGAAACAATGTTCTTTAAAAATCCACGCTTTTTGTGGCCTGTTGTTACTTTAAAAAATATTATAATATTATATATGTATATTATATATAATACTAGCTGAACCCGGCGCGCTTTGCTGCCCCGACTACGATAAAATATAATGGAATGCCATAATTATATTAACGTTTTTAATATTTTATCGAATAAATATAGGAGATATGAAGGAGTTATATACATATTCAGCGTTGTTATGGAGCTAATATGGTATTTTTTTAAGTTTCAGGAGGTAACACTCCTTCGAAAGCTTTTCCGCCTCTAAGTATTCCTAATGATTTAGATATATCATAATAAAACATAAATCTTAAGAAGTCTCTCAAAGATATGATACTTAACAGCCTTGGTCAATTCCTTCCCAACTATAAGTACTTCTGTAAATAATGATGACTTTTACTGACTGCTTAGTCTTCAAAATTTCATTGAAATTGAACATACGTAACAAAAACATTAAATCGACCGAAAATATATATGGGTAGCTATATTCCTATATGAACCGCTCTCGATATAATTTGTCATTTTTATTTTTAGACCAAATCCCGTCTTACATTCACATTTTGTGCGTAAAATACGGAAAATCAGCCGAAAATATATATGGGAGCTATATTCTAATCTGAACCTATTTCGGTATAACTTGTCCCATTTATTTCTAGAACGAATTGCGTCACGCTTTCCAAATTTCAGTGAAATTGGACATATGTAGTGTGTCCAAATCTGAACCGGTCTCTATAGAATTTGGCACATTTATATTTAGAACAAATTCCGTCAGACATGCCAAATTTCAGCGACATTGGACACATATAGCGTGTTTAGAGCATCAAATACAGAAAATCGGACTAAAATATAGATAGGAGGAATATCCAAATCTGAACCGATTTCGATATGATTTGGCACATTTATGTCTAGACCAAATCCCGTTACGCATTCCAATTTTTACAGAAATTGGACATACACAGCGAGTTTGGTTCATAAAATACAGGAAATCGGCCGAAAATATATACAGGAGCTATATCCAAATCTGAACCGATTTCGATATAATTTGGCACATTTATTTCTAGACCAAGTTCTGTAACACATTCCAAATTTCAGCGAAATTGGACATATATAACGTGCTTGGTGCATAAACTACAGAAAATCGGCCGAAAATATATATGGGAGCTATATTCAAATCTGAACCGATCTCTATATAAGTTAGCACATTTATTTCTGGAACAAATTCCGTCAGACCCTCCAAATTTCAGCGAAATTGAACATATACAGCGTGTTTGGTGCATAAAATGTGGAAAATCGGCCGAAAATATATATTGGAGCTATATCCAAATCTGAGCCGTTTTCGATATAATTCGGCACATTTATGCCTAGAGCAAATTCCGTTACACATTCCAAATTTCAGCGAAATTGGACGTATATAGCGTGTTTGGTGCATCAAATGCAGAAAATCAGACTAAAATATAGATAGGAGCAATATCCAAATCTGAACCGATTTCGATATGATTTGGCACATTTATGTCTAGACCAAATCCTGTTACGCATTCCAATTTTCACAGAAATTGGACATAAATAGCGAGTTTGGTTCATAAAATACAGGAAATCGGCCGAAAATATATACAGGAGCTATATCCAAATCTGAACCGATTTCGATATAATTTGGCACATTTATTTCTAGACCAAGTTCTGTAACACATTCCAAATTTCAGCGAAATTGGACATATATAACGTGCTTGGTGCATAAACTACAGAAAATCGGCCGAAAATATATATGGGAGCTATATTCAAATCTGAACCGATCTCTATATAAGTTAGCACATTTATTTCTGGAACAAATTCCGTCAGACCCTCCAAATTTCAGCGAAATTGAACATATACAGCGTGTTTGGTGCATAAAATGTGGAAAATCGGCCGAAAATATATATTGGACCTATATCCAAATCTGAGCCGTTTTCGATATAATTCGGCACATTTATGCCTAGAGCAAATTCCGTTACACATTCCAAATTTCAGCGAAATTGGACGTATATAGCGTGTTTGGTGCATCAAATGCGGAAAATCGGCCGAAAATATATATGGGAGCTATATCCAAATCTGAACCGATTTCGATAAAATTCGGCACATTTATGTCTAGACCAAATTCCGTTACACATTTCAAATTTCAGCGAAATTGGACATATATAGTGTGCTTGGTGCATAAAATACAGGAAATCGGCAAAAATATATATGGGAGCTATATTCAAATCTGAACCGATATCTATATAATTTAGCACGTTTATCTCTAGAACAAATTCCGTCAGACCCTCCAAATTTCAGCGAAATTGGACATATATAGCGTGTTTGGTGCATAAAATAAGGAAATCGGCCGAAAATATATGTGTATGGGAGCTATATCCAAATCTGAATCAATCTCAATATAATCTGGTACATTTATTTCTAGAACAAATTCCATGAGAAATTCAAAATTTCAGCGTAATTGGACATATATAGCGTGTTTGGTGCATAAAATAAGGAAGTCGGCCGAAAATATAAGTGTATGGGAGCTATATCCAAATCTGAACCGATTTTGATATAAATTGGCACGTTTATTTCCAGACCAAGTTCCGTCATACATTCCAAATTTCATCGAAATTGGACATAAATAGCATGTTTGGTACATAAAATAAGGAAATCGGCCGGAAATATATGTATGTGGGAGCTATATCCAAATCTGAACCGATTTTAATATAATTTGGTAAATTTATTTCTACATCAAACTCCGTCACGCATACAAAATTTGGAGATTGTATCTGTAACAGTTCTAAAGATATTTGCATACAAAATCTAATTTTTTTGGAGGTACCTCCGGTTTTGATGCTATATCTCCAGATCAACGCGAAATTTCAAAAAATGATATAGCCTATTTTCATTCCAGGCCATGTAGCAATGTACCCTAAACATTTCAGTAAGATCTGTTCAGCGGTTTTCGAGTCTATAAGGCACAAACAAACAAACAAACAGACAGACAAACAAATTTCAATTTTATATATATAGATATAAATATTATAATATATTAGAAAACCAAGTTTTGTGGTCTGTTGTTGCTTGAAAAAATATTGTTTAAAAAATCCACGTTTTGATGTCTGTTGCCGCTTGACAAACTAATCTTTAAAAAATCCACGTTCTGTTGTTAATTGTTGCTTGAAAAATATTCTTTAATAACTCCACGTTTTGTGGTCTGTCGTCGCTTGAAAAATATTCTTTAAAAAATCCACTTTTTGTGATCTGTGGCTTCTAAAACAATATTCGAAGAAAAATTTCTCAACAAGTAATAGTTCTCTTCCTTGTTGTCGCTAAAGCGACGGTAACATAAGCCAGAAGCATAACGACAACAAAAACAAGTTATAACAAAACTAAAAAGCTACAAACTAATTAACAAACCAAGCAAAGTCATCTATACGGAAGTCAGTTACACATATTGTGCCTCAAGAAATATTGCTGATGAGATGTAATGTAACAAGATGGGGTGAGGACTACAAAGGCATCCCAAAGATGATGCAGGGGAGCCATAACACACCAGAATAACAAAACATCTAGTTTAGTTGTTTTTAAGACAACAATGGTAAAATGAATGAATGTGTGAGTGTTATTATCGTTATTGTTGAATTAGAACAAAACTAAAAGAGAAATGAACAAATATTTATTTGAAGCCTTAGCAGCAGGTACTTGCTTTGTCTTCACTTTCGTTTTGTTTTCTCACATCACTTCAATTTTAATACTTACGACAGGATACAACGTTATTCGCAACTCATTATGTACAAACAATCTTAAGGTACAGAAGAGTATGGGGGCGGGGTATGTGGGCGTTTAGCCTTCTCCTCCAAAGTATTAGACTGTAATCATAATCTACAGCAGTCACAATGACAATAACATCAATGCCAAACCAAGTAGACAATGAGAATGATGGTGATTATCACCACAAGAAGATTGCTAGATGTGTGTTTTGTATGTCTGTGTGTGAGTGAGTGCGTATATGTGCCTCAAAATTGCTATTCTGCCAGTGATTATTCCACATTGCAGTGACACAGTGGCAATGCCACATTGACAATAATATCGCCGTTTCAAAAATCCTAACACTTCACTTGCTTTTACACCCAATGTCGACAATGAGTTTTTCATGCATGATTATTACCCTGATCATCATCATCATTTTCCACAGCTTCTCGTCAACTCGGATGCGGGCAAAGGGAAAACAGCTGATGTCGTGAACGAAATGAAGAATGGATGAGAATACTTTTCACACACAGCGTGACTCCACTTATTTCGCAGCGAACACTGCTCCAGCGTATCTACCATGTTCCTCTGGAAATATTGTTGAATGTTATCTTAGAAGAAGGCGTGCACACACTATTGTGATTTACTCTTCTTTCTCCTTGGAACCTCTTTTTTCTCCTTGGAACCCTTGATATTTATACTTTGTATTATATTTTGTGCACAGTAGGTGGTTAGGTTGGAGAAAGAAAATAGAAAGAAAATTAATTTAGTTATATTTTAATAAATAATAAAAATATTTATTAAATAGGATGACGTGTTTTATTTTAATTAATATGCTATATACGAATTAATATCTAGAAGTTCTTTTATTTCTATTAGTGCAGAAAATACGCACACATGGGTAAATCAATCCAGCCCAGATAATGTTCATTGACAGAGATGGCACACTTTAATATGTTCCCTTGTACACTCCCGAAAGGAGGTGGAAGATTTCACACATATCAACAAATGAAGAGAGGCATTTCGCATTTTATTGTCCTTTTAAACATATTCTTTAAAAACTCCACGTCCAGTTGGGCTTTGGAAAAATATTCTTCAAAAGAATCCACATGCTGTTGGCCTTTGGAAAAATATTCTTTAAAAACTCCACGTCCAGTTGGGCTTTGGAAAAATATTCTTCAAAAGAATCCACATCCTGTTGGCCTTTGGAAAAATATTCTTTAAAAACTCCACGTCCAGTTGGGCTTTGGAAAAATATTCTTCAAAAGAATCCACATCCTGTTGGCCTTTGGAAAAATATTCTTTAAAAATTCCACGTACTGTTGGCTATTGGAAACATATTCTTTAAAATAAAATATTCTTTGGAAAAATATTCTTTAAAAACTCCACGTGCTCTTACTTACTTACTTAGTTGGCCCATTACAGAACATTTGTTCCATAGACCGAACTAAGAAAAGATCTACATTCCTCTCTGTTTTTCGCTTGACTTTTTGGAATACCGCGCCTTTTCATTTCTTCATCCACTTGTATGCTCCATCAAAGCTTAGGCCTGCCGATTCTGCGTGCACCGCCATGTGGCATGTATTCATACGCCTTTTTAGCGATTCATCATCGCTCATTCTCATGATATGGCCTAGCCAACGCAATCGTTGCATCTCGATACGTTTAACTATATGCATGTCTTTGTATAGCTTATATAGGTTCATACGACGTCAATATTCACCGTCAACGCAAATCGGCCCGTAGATCTTTCGAAGAATTTTCCTCTCAAACACACCAAGCACTGCCTTATCTGCTTGCGCAAGTACCAGAGGTCTGCAAAATGCATATAAAAGGCACACTCTATTGCCTTTTCCCAAAAGCGAATAGTGCAGTGCCTTGCATATAAAAAATATGAATGTGCAAAAAGCAGATTCACCCCAAAAAATGATTCACTGCTTTAGTGCATGCTTGCTTGCTTTTACATTTGTATTCACACGATTCGCAAATGCAGTATGCACAATACTGCATACCACCACACAGTATCGTTTGAATAAATGAATACATTTGCCAAAATTCGCTGTTTCTTTGAGTTTCTTTAATAATAGGATAAACTAAACTAGTAATTGTTTTTATTGTCTCAACATTAATTTTTTTATGTTTATTAACATGTAAATTTGAAAAGAAATATCTACTGCTTTTTGTAATGCAACGTGCATTTTCGAAGGCAGCGTGCAAAAAAAAAGCAACGAGCTCTTGTAGTGTGTTGTGTGTGTGCAATTGGCACACACTCATGAAAGTAAAGGCAAAGCAAGCAATAGCATTAAACAGAGATGGCAATAGCAAGCAATGAAAAAAGCACGAAATCGCGAATATGCATTAAAAGCGAGTGGCATTTTGCGGACCTCTGGCAAGTACCCATGCTTCGGAGCCATACATTAGCACGGGTAGTATCAGCGTTTTGTATAGTGTTATTTTTGTTTGACGAGATGTGGCTTTGTTTTTAAAGTGCTTACTTAGACCATAGTAGCATCTGTTGGCCAATACAATTCTTCTTCTTATTTCACAACTGATGTTGTTTGTTGTGTTTATGGCAGTGCCGAGGTAGACGAAGTCTTTAACTACCTCAAAGTTGTAGGTACCAACTTCCACAGTTGGTCCAAGCTCTATGGACGCTTTGCGCGTCGACACCATCAATTTGGTCTTTTCGCCGTTTACCGCCAGACCCACTTTCTCAGATTCTGCTTCGACCTTCCTAAAGGTATCAGTTACTTCCTTTACTGATCGTCCCATGATGTCTATGTCATCAGCATAGGTGTAAATTGTGCTATTTCTTTTGACATTTGCATCTCGTATTACCCACGTGCTCTTGGCCTTTGGAAAAATATTCCTTAAAAACTCCACGTGCTCTTGGCCTTTGGAAAAATATTCTTTAAAAACTCTACGTGCTGCTGGCCTTAGGAAAAATATTCTTTAAAAACTCCACGTTCAGTTGGCCTTTGAAAATCTATTCTTTAAAAACTCCACGTAATGTTGGACTTTGAAAAAATATTCTTTAAAAACTCCACGTAATGTTGGACTTTGAAAAAATATTCTTTAAAAAGTAGTGTTGGCCTTTGGAAAAATATTCTTTTACATCTCCAAGTGCTGTTGGCCTTAGCAAAAATATTCAAATACTTTGAAAAAATATTCTTTAAAAACTCCACGTAATGTTGGACTTTGAAAAAATATTCTTTAAAAAGTAGTGTTGGCCTTTGGAAAAATATTCTTTTACATCTCCAAGTGCTGTTGGCCTTAGTAAAAATATTCAAATACTTTGAAAAAATATTCTTTAAAAACTCCACGTAATGTTGGACTTTGAAAAAATATTCTTTAAAAAGTAGTGTTGGCCTTTGGAAAAATATTCTTTTACATCTCCAAGTGCTGTTGGCCTTAGCAAAAATATTCAAATACTTTGAAAAAATATTCTTTAAAAACTCCACGTAATGTTGGACTTTGAAAAAATATTCTTTAAAAAGTAGTGTTGGCCTTTGGAAAAATATTCTTTTACATCTCCAAGTGCTGTTGGCCTTAGCAAAAATATTCAAATACTTTGAAAAAATATTCTTTAAAAACTCCACGTAATGTTGGACTTTGAAAAAATATTCTTTAAAAAGTCGTGTTGGCATTTAGAAAAATATTCTTTAACAACTCTACGTGCTGTTGGCCTTTGGAAAAATATTTTATAAAAACTCCACGTGCAGTTGGCCTTCGGAAAAAATATTCTTTAAAAATTCCACGCGCTGTTGGCCTTTGGAAAAAAAATATTTAAAAACTCTACGTCCTATTGGTTTTAAAAAAAAATGTTCTTTAAAAACTCCACATCCCTTTTGGCCTTTGGAAAAAAATTCTCTAAAAATTCCACGTCCTATTGGCCATTGGAAAAATATCCTTTAAAAACTTCATGTCTTATTGACCTTTGGAATATATTCTGTAAAAACTCCACATGCTGTTGTCCTTTGAATAAATATTCTTTAAAAACTCCACGTGTTAGCCTTTGGAAAAATGTTCTTTAAAAACTCCACGTGTTAGCCTTTGGAAAAATGTTCTTTAAAAAATCCACATTTTCTTTGAATTTTTTAAAAGAATATTTTTAAAAAAATCAACGGATTTCTTTGGTCCTTGAAAAAAATTTTTTTTCAAAAAAACCACGGTTTCCTAATTTCTTTAAAAAAATATTTTTTTTAAAAAATCTACGTTTTCTTTGGTCCTTGGAAAAAAATATTTTTCCAAAAATCCACAATTTGTTTGATATTTGAAAATATTTTTAAAAAAATCATTCTTCATTCATACATTTTTTTTCGTACTTGAAAAAAAAATTAAAGTTTCATGTTTACTTTGACCCGTAAAAATATTAAATATCTCTTTAAAATTCAGGGTTTCTTTGGTCCTTGAAAAAAATGTTTTTTTTAAATACACGTTTTTATTGGTCCTTGAAAATCCTTAAAAAGTATTTTTTTTTAATCCATATTTTCTTTGGTCCTTGGAATTTTTAAATCGACGTTTTCTTTGGTCAATGAAGAATATATTTTTTTTAAAACGCACGTTTCCTTTGGTCCTTTAAAAAATATTTTTTTTTAAATGTACGTTTTCTTTGGTCATTGAAAAATATATTTAAAAAATACACGTTTTCTTTGGTCATTAAAAAATATTTTTATTTAAATGCACGTTTCACGTTTTTGCACGTTTTTTTAAATCGACGTTTTCTTTGGTCAATGAAGAATATATTTTTTTAAAAATGCACGTTTCCTTTGGTCCTTTAAAAAATATTTTTTTTTAAATGTACGTTTTCTTTGGTCATTGAAAAATATATTTTAAAAAATACACGTTTTCTTTGGTCATTAAAAAATATTTCTTTTTAAATGCACGTTTCCTTGAAAAAAATATATATTTTAAAAATCCACGCTTTTGATCATAGGAAAAATATTTTTTTAAAAATCTCGTTTTCTTTGGACCATAAAAAAATCCGCGTTTTCTTTTGTCCTTGAACAAATATTTTTTTAAAAATCCACCTTTTCATTAGCTAATTCACGTTTTCTTTGGTCCTTGAAAAAAATATTTTTTTTAAATCCACGTCTCCTTTGGTCCTTGAAAATTGTTTTGAAATCACATTTTCTTTGGTCCTTTAAAAAAATATTTTTTTTTAAATCCTCGTCTTCTTTGGTCCTTGAAATTGTTTTCAAACCACATTTTCTTTGGTCCTTGAAAAAATATTTTTTTAAAAATGCACGTTTTCTTTGGTCCTTGAAAACCTATTTTTTTTAATCCACGTTTTCTTTGGTCCTTGAAAAACTATTTTTTTAAAATCCACACATCCTTTCGTCCTCGAAAAAATATTTTTTAAAAATCTACGTCATTCCATTGATCTTTTACTAGTTTATCAACCCTCGTATTTACTGCTAGTTATCAATTGATCCATCACACCACATGTAACTTCTACTCTCCTAATTTTCCTATCTAACTAATTTTTGCTTCAATAAAGAAATCCCTCGTCTATGAAGACTCCCTTCTGTAAAGACTCTATTTAGTTCATCTATAAATACACCATTAAGTTTGTCTATACAGATGACCCAATTCCAAGTCAACTCGACGCTTATTGCCACTACGAGTATGTCATTCCATTGATCTTTTACCAGTTTATCACCCCTCGTATTTACTGCTAGTTATCAATTGCTCCATCACACTACATGTAACTTTTACTCTCCTAACTTTCCTATCTAGCTAATTTTTGCTTCAATAAAAAAATCCCTTCTCGTTAGTTATTTGGTCAAATATAGTTTGGTCATAAAACGAAATTGCCCAGCTATAAAAACTACTCATTTCCTTCTTCGCTTATTAACTGCCTCACATACATCCCACATCCCAATAAAACATAAACCGACTTCATGGCTGACTTGCTGTACCAACTATTTGAGGAATTTTAATTTCCCCAATTGACAATTAACATCTTCAATTTAATTAACAGAAGAAGGTAATATTACATTTACGCTAAATCGTTCTTCCATTTCATTTCAACGGAAATTGATTCAAATTCCAATTCTAACCAAAAGAATAGAATTCCTTGCATACGAAATCAGCTTTACATGTGTTTAGGAGTGCGCACATGTTTTGTGGTTATTCATTTGTAAAGGAATTTAAATTTTCTTGGAAAATGATGTTCATTAATACCAACTTTCAAGCATTGTAATCTTTGCTTCTTTTGAAGGTGAGAGAGAGTGTTTGTTTGAGTGGCACATGAGGCGTATGAGGAATTTGTTTAACCAGCATGGCGTGTCGTTGTCATACGCCATGTCGTACCACTGACACGGTAAAAAATTACACAATTATACATAATTTAAAGCATGGGTGACCAAGAAGAGAACAGACCAAAATGTGAATGTATTCCAACTATTGGCAACTTATGACTGTGTTAGTGTGTTTTAACGTACGCACGTTACAAAACAAAAACAAATCAAAACATTATCTCTCTTGCGTACGCTCTTTCTATGCATTCGGTTCATATGTGTATAAATTGCCGAAAAACTTCGCACTACCGTGCCAAAGAAGAATACATTGGATTTAAAGTTTTGCTTAAAAGTTGTTTTATTTTACACAATCTCAGCTGAAATATTATATCAAACAAAAAAAAAAAACAAAAACAAAAACAAAAAAAGAAACCAAAAGGACAAGACAAATATCAATCCACGTGTGTTTAAATATATATATATATATATATATATATATATATATATATATATATATATATATATATATATATATATATATATATATATATATATATTTTCAGTAAATTACAATACCTTGTGGTTTTATGTGCCAAGAACCAGCAAAAAATCCACTTTACTTGTAAGGAATAAAATTTTTAAGCCACAAATAAAGTAAAAAACAAAAATATTTCAAATGTCAAATTCAAGTACAATATTTTCTACTTACCCAGCCAGCATTTTTTGAAATTTTTAATCAAATTCGAGTCTTTTTTAATCCGACTGCACGATTAAAAAACTGGAATATGAGCTCATTTTCTGATCATAAATGACTCCTTTGTCGGGAGGAAAACGTAACCTCAGGCGACTCTTCTAAACAAATCACAAATGAGTCTTCCTCTGCATTAGTTTCAAGTCATTTTTGCCCATTTTCTGATGGTATATAAAGTCTTTTTCGAGTCGTATTTCAATCATTTATTGGTGTTTTGTTGATTAATTTGGAACCCTTTCGAGTCTTTTTAGAGTCATGTTTATAATCATTTATGAGTCTTTAGGGAGTCATTTTATTAGACAAAATAAATTAAAAGAATTTTCTTTTTATTCTTTTTGGTTTCTTTCCTTTGTTTTGTTGTCTTTTCTGATTTGTTATGTCTTTTAATTATCCTTTATGTTGCGCGGTGGTTAGTATACTGCTTCTTCATTTCACTTGGCAAAACCTGGTGTGTACACAACACCTGTCTGTACCTTTAATATTATACGTTACATTTATATCAAAGTTTTGTAGAAAGTGTATATGAGAATTATTTACAACCAAACAAAAATAAAACAAAACAATCAGATTTTAATCACCTAATAGTTCAAAATATGATCAGAAGATACATAATTATAATCACTTTTCCAACACCTGCATGACCCTTTTTTGATTAAGCATTTTTCAATCTTCCAGATGATTAATATGTGACAATAAATATAAAAAAAATGTTCACATTTTAAACACATCAATGATTTATTTGTGATTGCTACACATTTGTTGTTGTATTATAAATTGTAATTTTTTTAATCATTACAGGGAGTCACTTTCGAGTCCCTTTCTGATCATACAAGCGACTTAATCAGTTTTTGATCACCAAAAGGACTCTAAAAAGACTCCGCAATGTGATTTAAAAAAAAAAACAGTCTTCCAAATGCTGTCTGGGTAATGCCTGTTCATGTTATTTGTTTTTGTAGGTGTGAGTGTACACACGAAATCTTCTAAGACATTGAAATCCAATCCTTTAAATGCCACAAAAACAAGTATCATATTATCATGCATTACATCTGTATACATAAACAGCTCTCTCACACACTCAACAAAAATGAACATCACTCTGATAGAAACACACAACCCAGAAAAACATGTCCATCTTATGGTTTTGCATATGTATTAGTATTGTGGTGACAAAAGTTCCTTGTGGACTCTAGCAATGTCTTTTCATAATGTCGAAAAAAGAACATACAACAATAAGAAGATTATTAAAATCAAACATTTATTGCCTACTTGCTTGTCAGTTACTGGCTATCGGTCAGATGTTATTGTCAATATTGTATGTGGTTCAGACATGTACCGAATTATTGTTCATGTAAACAAATATTGCAAATGTTGTTTGGTTTTAATAAAATAGATTTTTGGGTGGGTGGGATTTTGAAGGACAAGTGTTCTTTTTTTAGCAAAATGACGGCTGTCATTTAAATAAAGAAGACATGAATCCTTCTCGGTAAGAATTTGCAGAGAATTTTATATTTACAGAAAAACTTATGTAATGCCATCAGACCAATAATGGAGACCGTAATATGGAGGGTATAATTAAATTTGTCATTCCGTTTGTAATACATCGAAATATTCATCGGAGACCATAAAGTATATATATTCTTGATCAGGGTGAAATTCTAAGTCTATATAACCACGTCCGTCTATTGAAATCAAGATACAGCTCGCAATTTTTAAGATAGAGCGTTTTAATTTGGTATAGAAGTTTCTACTACTCCTAGGATATGTGGTATTGCAAATGCGCTATATCGGTCCACGTTTTGATATAGCCCCCATAGAACGGTACCACCCGATTTTCTGTATTTTGAAGGTTTTAGCTAAATTATTACACCGAAAAGGCTAAAAATCGGTACATAGTCTTCATTGGGGGTATACAACTTTCCCCCAGAATTTTGTCGGTATAGGTCCACGCCTTCATGTAGCACCCATAGAACGGTACCTCCCGGTTGTCGGTATTTTGAAGGTTATGTCCTCAGTATTGCTCCGAAATGGCTGAAAGTTGATATTTAATCTTCGTTGGGGGCACAAAACGTTCCACCGGAAATTTGTCGGTACAAGTCCACGCCTTAATATAGTCCCCATAGTACGGTACATCCCTATTTTCGTTATTTTGACGTTTGTGGCCTCAATCTTAAACCGAAATGGCTGAAATTTGGTATTTATTCTTCGTGGGGGTACACAATTTTTTAGGTATAGGTCCACGCCTTCATATCGTTCCCATAAACGTACCTCCCGATTTTCGGTATTTTGAAGGTTGTGGCTTTAATATTCCACCGAAATGGCTGACATTTGGTATTTAGTCTTCGTTGGGGGTATACAACTTTCCACCTGAAATTTGTCCGTACAGGTCTACAGGTACAGGTCACCTTCATATAGCCCCCATAGAAGATTTTCGGTATTTTTAAGGATTTGGCCACAAAAACCCACCGAAATTACTGAAATTCGGTATTTAGTCAACGTTGCACAGTGGTGGCACTTACATGGGAAGGTGTGACACAAATACTTCTAGATGATATATCGAACTGGAATTTTTATCAACTGGTCCTCGGGGGTTAAAACCACTCTAACAAAAATATTGGAGTTCTAGGTCCAAAATTTCGCGAGGTTTCCATGTAACGATTCATTCTGAATTGAAGTATTTTACTGTTGCCAACATATTGTTTAACCGAATTCGCTGTAATCCGGTACTAGGAGTTGTTATTGCATAGTAAACCTCCCCGCGAAACTGTCAATATTGGTCCATGATTTGCTATACCCCCTATATATGATTTCTATCTCGATTTAATGTATTTTACAGATATTTAACAATATCTAAACGGATTAGGCTTTAATGGTGAACTCAGAGTTTAGAACTGGATTTTATAAATAAACTAGCCGACCCGATCCGCGTTGCTGGCCCTTGAAACAGTTTTATGTTATGTTTATGCTTTAGTTTAACATACCGCCAAAGAACTGATGACTTAAGCGATGCATTTATTTCATCGTCTGAAGACTAAACGCGGATTGCTTCTTAAATCCCTCAAGAATCGATCTAGAGCTTCTAGGGAATTTTTATGTGCAATCGTACATTCGTTCCAAATGATAACTTCTATTTAATATTGCATGTGTGACCTTCATTCAAATGAATGTCCAGCGGCAACTTAAGGGTCCACTGTATCATCCTTCCACCTTCTCATAATGTATGTTAAATACCTGACTATCGATATGTAGTCTTCTAATTTAATACTTGCTTTCCAATAAGACCAAAGCTTCGTTATGCTGGTATTTCCATTAATTTGCAACATATTGACCCCCCGCCCCCTACTATATTCAACAAAATATATAGCCTATTTTCACCACGGATCATCCCTGTACATTTTCTGAAATTTTAAGGAAAATCGGTTCAGTAGTTTAGGGTTTTTGGTCCCTAAATAAGTACATTGGATCGGAGATTCAACCACCGTTGCCTCGCAACTTTATTTTCTAACCAAAACGTTCGTATGTTTTTCGAAAATAGTGTTTTTTAAAAAAAGGGGCTAGGGGAGGTACCCCATCCGAAATTCAACAAAATATATAACCGTTTTCACCACGGGTTCTCTCTGTACATTCTCTAAAATTTTCAGGAAAATCGGTTCAGTAGTTTTGGATATGTAACATATTTAAATAGTGGACGTGCTAAAATAGCGTTTCTAAAAAGTAGGGCATGGAGGAGGTACCCTTCCCCCTTTGAAATTCAAAAAATATATAGCCTACTAGCTGAACCCGGCGCGCTTTGCTGCCCCGACTACGATAAAATATAATGGAATGCCATAATTATATTAACGTTTTTAATATTTTATCGAATAAATATAGGAGATATGAAGGAGTTATATACATATTCAGCGTTGTTATGGAGCTAATATGGTATTTTTTTAAGTTTCAGGAGGTAACACTCCTTCGAAAGCTTTTCCGCCTCTAAGTATTCCTAATGATTTAGATATATCATAATAAAACATAAATCTTAAGAAGTCTCTCAAAGATATGATACTTAACAGCCTTGGTCAATTCCTTCCCAACTATAAGTACTTCTGTAAATAATGATGACTTTTACTGACTGCTTAGTCTTCAAAATTTCATTGAAATTGAACATACGTAACAAAAACATTAAATCGACCGAAAATATATATGGGTAGCTATATTCCTATATGAACCGCTCTCGATATAATTTGTCATTTTTATTTTTAGACCAAATCCCGTCTTACATTCACATTTTGTGCGTAAAATACGGAAAATCAGCCGAAAATATATATGGGAGCTATATTCTAATCTGAACCTATTTCGGTATAACTTGTCCCATTTATTTCTAGAACGAATTGCGTCACGCTTTCCAAATTTCAGTGAAATTGGACATATGTAGTGTGTCCAAATCTGAACCGGTCTCTATAGAATTTGGCACATTTATATTTAGAACAAATTCCGTCAGACATGCCAAATTTCAGCGACATTGGACACATATAGCGTGTTTAGAGCATCAAATACAGAAAATCGGACTAAAATATAGATAGGAGGAATATCCAAATCTGAACCGATTTCGATATGATTTGGCACATTTATGTCTAGACCAAATCCCGTTACGCATTCCAATTTTTACAGAAATTGGACATACACAGCGAGTTTGGTTCATAAAATACAGGAAATCGGCCGAAAATATATACAGGAGCTATATCCAAATCTGAACCGATTTCGATATAATTTGGCACATTTATTTCTAGACCAAGTTCTGTAACACATTCCAAATTTCAGCGAAATTGGACATATATAACGTGCTTGGTGCATAAACTACAGAAAATCGGCCGAAAATATATATGGGAGCTATATTCAAATCTGAACCGATCTCTATATAAGTTAGCACATTTATTTCTGGAACAAATTCCGTCAGACCCTCCAAATTTCAGCGAAATTGAACATATACAGCGTGTTTGGTGCATAAAATGTGGAAAATCGGCCGAAAATATATATTGGACCTATATCCAAATCTGAGCCGTTTTCGATATAATTCGGCACATTTATGCCTAGAGCAAATTCCGTTACACATTCCAAATTTCAGCGAAATTGGACGTATATAGCGTGTTTGGTGCATCAAATGCGGAAAATCGGCCGAAAATATATATGGGAGCTATATCCAAATCTGAACCGATTTCGATAAAATTCGGCACATTTATGTCTAGACCAAATTCCGTTACACATTTCAAATTTCAGCGAAATTGGACATATATAGTGTGCTTGGTGCATAAAATACAGGAAATCGGCAAAAATATATATGGGAGCTATATTCAAATCTGAACCGATATCTATATAATTTAGCACGTTTATCTCTAGAACAAATTCCGTCAGACCCTCCAAATTTCAGCGAAATTGGACATATATAGCGTGTTTGGTGCATAAAATAAGGAAATCGGCCGAAAATATATGTGTATGGGAGCTATATCCAAATCTGAATCAATCTCAATATAATCTGGTACATTTATTTCTAGAACAAATTCCATGAGAAATTCAAAATTTCAGCGTAATTGGACATATATAGCGTGTTTGGTGCATAAAATAAGGAAGTCGGCCGAAAATATAAGTGTATGGGAGCTATATCCAAATCTGAACCGATTTTGATATAAATTGGCACGTTTATTTCCAGACCAAGTTCCGTCATACATTCCAAATTTCATCGAAATTGGACATAAATAGCATGTTTGGTACATAAAATAAGGAAATCGGCCGGAAATATATGTATGTGGGAGCTATATCCAAATCTGAACCGATTTTAATATAATTTGGTAAATTTATTTCTACATCAAACTCCGTCACGCATACAAAATTTGGAGATTGTATCTGTAACAGTTCTAAAGATATTTGCATACAAAATCTAATTTTTTTGGAGGTACCTCCGGTTTTGATGCTATATCTCCAGATCAACGCGAAATTTCAAAAAATGATATAGCCTATTTTCATTCCAGGCCATGTAGCAATGTACCCTAAACATTTCAGTAAGATCTGTTCAGCGGTTTTCGAGTCTATAAGGCACAAACAAACAAACAAACAGACAGACAAACAAATTTCAATTTTATATATATAGATTTGCACAATGGTTGTTCCCTGTACATTCTTTGAAATTTTCAAGAAAATCGGTTCAGCCGTTTTTGAGTCTATACGGAACATATGTATATACTAAAATACACACATTGCTTTTTATATATTAGAAGAAGATGTAATTTTACTAAACTCTCAAAAAGAGGATAGTCTAAGAGTAAAATCGAGTAATATCGATTTGTAGGGTGAAAGTTCGGAGGGGGAGGTTCGGAAAGTGGAAGTTCGTAATGGGGTGGTTCGGAGCAGAATGTTTAGGAGGGTGGAAGTTCAAAGCAGGGTGAATCGGAGGTTGAAAGTTCGGAGCAGGGTGGTTCGGAAGGTGGAAGTTCGGAGGCTGAAAGTTCGGAGCAGAGTGGTTCGGAAGGTGGAAGTTCGAAGCAGGGTGAATCGGAGGTTGAAACTTCGGAGCAGGGTGGTTCGGAAGGTGGAAGTTCGGAGGCTGAAAGTTCGGAGCAGAGTGGTTCGGTGGGTGGGAGTTCGGAGCGGGGTTCTCTCTGTACATTCTCTGAAATTTTCAGGAAAATCGGTTCAGTAGGTTTTATATAAATAGCTTAATTCAAAAGTGGGCGTGCCCAAAAAAGTTTTTAAAAAACAAGTAAGAAAAGTCTATAGTCGGACGGAGCCGACCATGGGATACCCTATACCACTATCCCTGGACAATCGCTCTCCACGGAACTTCTTTTCAATGATTGTGAAAATTTAATTATCAAATATCAGAGATGTAATGTATAATACTTATGACCAAAACCAAAAAGTTATCTAGCATGACAAAGACATTTTTGTAGCCGGAAAGGAAAATTTAGTTCACACAAACTAAAATGTAATGAAACCCACTTATGTAGTACTACTACTTCCGTTGTTTAACCGCTACCTTATTGAAATTTTTACCAATTTCACACAAAAGTTTCAGTCCATTTAACCCGCTAAGTATTATCTGATCTTCACGTTGGTTTGTACGCTTCTTCTTCATCATAAGCTCAAACTTTGTTTAAAATTTTGCGGGTTATTATTTTGACCTACAGAGCCGCTACAAAATTGGTTAAAATTTTGTTTTTGGTCCATTTCATCCCCTGAATATTTCACGATCATCACCAAAAACTAATCATTTCTAATCTGGCCCGAAACCAATCTCCTTACAAAATTTTTTACAATCGGTCCATAATTGCGGCCTTAAACTTGTTTACAATTTTTAATGGACGGACACACATCGCTAAATCGGTTTATCTCGTCGAGATATGAATTTTGGCATACCAAATAAGGGGTCTAGGACGAATATTTCGTAGTGTTACATAAACTTTTGGAGAGACAATATGTAGCATGGGATAAAAATGTGGTTCTATACACAGAGCCCATTATATATTAGGCAGTAGGCCCGTTATCTAGCAAACACTTTATTGCAATTTACATCAGAGGAAAGGTCAGTTGTTTTTTCCATATGTAGGCTACTTTGCGCAATATATATATATATATATATATATATATATATATATATATATATATATATATATATATATATATATCCTCAAGGAATTAAAATATCGACCAAAAATAAAATTTTTATATTTTTCATACAAAAGTAATGGTCCATTTCACCCGCTAAAGAATATCAGATCATCATTCAAAATTGTAGGCGTCTTTTTCGACCTATACTCTCACCCGGTGCAAAATTTCGTGACTATTGATGTATAAGTGCGACTGCTAGCGAGTTTATTATTACACTACAAACAAATAACGGGATATAAAAGGCTGTAACTCTGTTATCTGATCATGCACACCAACATTATTGGCATCAATTGAAAGGTCAAGCGTTCCACTTTCAAGTATATCTCACTTGTCCGGAATGTCACTTCCAGGAATTAAGATATAAGCTGTATATTAAAAATTTTCACAATTTTCACACAAAAGTTTTGGTCCATTTAACCCTCTAAATATAATCCGATTGCCATCTGAAATTGCAAGCTTCTTCTTTGTGATATACTCTTACCTTGTTCAACATTACGCGTTGATCGGACTATTATTGAGACCTACAGAGCCGCTAGAAAATTGGATAAATATTATGTTTTTGGTCCATTTTACCCGCTAAATATTTCACGATCATCACCAATAAGAATAGGGATCTATTCTGATCTGAACCCGACCTCCATACAAAATTTCGTGACGATCGGTCCATAATTGCGGCCTGGAGCGTGTTTACAATTTATAATGGACAGACGGACGGACGGACGGACGGACGGACGGACTGACGGACGGACACACATCTCAAAATCGCTTTATCTCGTCGAGATATGAAGATTGGTATACCACATTGGGGGTCTCCGACGAATATTTAGCGGTGTTACATGAATTTTTACCAAAACAAACTTATAATACCCTTTTCCACATTGTGGTATAGGGTATAGATAGGGCATAGGGGAGATACCCCGCCCCCGCCGATATTCAAAAAAATATATAGCCTATTTTCACCACGGTTGTTCCCAGTATATTTTCTGAAAATTTCAGGAAAATCGGTTCCGTAATTTTGGATATACAACATATTTAAAAAGTGGGCTTGCTAAAGTAGGGGTTTTAAAAAAGTATGGCATGGGTGAGCCACCGCCCCCTCCGAAATTCAAAAAAATATGTAGCCTATTTACACCACAGATGTTCCCTATACATTCTCTGAAATTTTCAAGAAAATCTGTTCAGCCGTTTTGGATTCTATACGGAACATACAAACATACAAACATACCAACATACAAACATACTAACATACACACATTGTCTTTTATATATTAGAAAGATTAGAAGAAGAAGAAGATATATTTTTCTGTAATTTATAAGATTTAATCACCTTTTTTTGTAAAAAATACCTGTAATAACGTATTTTTAGTTCTCAGTGCGGGCAAAATTTCCACGTTTTGACGTGTTGCAACCAGGGTTTTGGAGTCGAGGTATTTTCCGACTCCAAACCGGTTTTTTCACGACTCCGACTATGACTCCGAGTCGACTCTGAGGGTAAATTCCTATACCACTAAAATTAATAAAATTTGCACAAATGTTTAACTTTTTCATATATTTGGCCAATATAGGCTAATTTATTGGCTTTTCCTAACATATTCATTAAAAATGGTATTAGTACTTAACTACGCACAGTGGCCAAATCTCCGAAAAACCTGGCCAAAAATCGAAAAAATTTAACAATTTACGCAAAATAGTGTCAAATATTGTTTATAGGATCACGCTGCGTGTAGTATGGAAAAATATATACGTTTCTTGTTTAGTAAATAGGTATAAAAGCAAGTCAAAATGACCCTATTTAGAAAAACAAAGAATTTGCAGAGTATTTTATATTTGCAGAAAAACTTACGTAATGCCATCAGACCAATAAGTGTCGATTTTGTATACCCTTCTCCGTAATGTAGAGGGTATAATTAAATTTGTCATTCCGTTTGTAATACATCAAAATATTCATCATAAAGTATATATATTCTTGATCAGGGTGAAATTCTAAGTCTATATAACCATGTCCGTCTATTGAAATCAAGATACAGCTCGCAGTTTTTAAGATAGAGCGTTTTAATTTGGTATAGAAGTTTCTACTACTCCTAGGATATTTGGTATTGCAAATGGGCTATATCGGTCCACGTTTTGATATAGCCCCCATAGAACGGTACCACCCGATTTTGCACAATTTTTAACTTTTTCATATATTTGGCCAATATAGGCTAATTTATTGGCTTTTCCTAACATATTCATTAAAAATGGTATTAGTACTTAACTACGCACAGTGGCCAAATTTTCGAAAAACCTGGCCAAAAATCGAAAAAATTTAACAATTTACGCAAAATAGTGTCAAATATTGTTTATAGGATCACGCTGCGTGTAGTTATGAAAAAATATATACGTTTCTTGTTTAGTAAATGGGTATAAAAGCAAGTCAAAGTGACCCTATTTAGAAAAACAAAATTCTCAATATTTAAGTTGTTTATTAAAATATTGTAATATCCAAAATAAACGACGGTTTTTTTAATGATTGATGTCCGTACTTGTTGATTTTTTTATGTGTCAATTTTCGCAATAAATGATGAAAATAGTTGTGAGTAAGATGTTGTTGGGCTGCGTACCGAACCATTTCATAAAAAGGGAAGAGTTTTTTACCAATTTCCATCGAAACATTCTGCACATATTTGCACTTTTCGTTTTTATGTGATATTTTGTCTTGCAGATATGTACAGATTTTCTTTGATTCAGAATGTCAGAATATAGTATCGGTCACTTTCTGGCGTTTGGGTATAATTTAGAGTTTTGATGTATTCTAAGACCTATAGTAAAATTTTGTGGCGAACAAATTTCTAGAATATTTTGACCTGAGCCCATCACATTTTATAGGAGATTTGTGCAAAAAGGGACCAAAGAGAACCCTTTTATGAATCTCACAAGGCTTAAGAAAAATATTCCTCGCATTCTCGTCAGTAAAGTTGCCAAAGATATTATACACCTAAATTGCAAGGATTCCAAGTGATCTTAACTCAAACATTTCCAAAACTGTAGAAATGGTAGAAGCTTCCAAACCTATTTTAGTTTCTTGGTATTTTGGCAAAATTGATACCGATATTTTTTTGGTATGTAATGCAAATAGAGATTTCATTTCTTTGGTGACTTATAGTGAAATTTATCGGAGAACATTTTTGTCTTTGACGCCATTCTTCTAAAATTATGTATGAAAATTTTGCAAAAACTCACATGAAGTACGGCCTTAACCCTAAAATGTTTTTTTTTTTTTAATTTTGCATATTTCTTGAGTTTAGGTAAGATATAGAGTGTTGTGTATTCTAGGACCTATAGTAAAAATTGATTGCGAACCCATTTGTACACTATTTTGATCTGATACGATGACATTTTATAGGAGGAGGGACCTAAACGGCTCTTTAATGACGGTCTGAGGATTAAAAAATATGAAAAATGCAACCAGCGTTCCGAAAAACACAAGATCCCAAGGTTTGGTCTAAATCCATTAATTTTTAGATTTTTGGCCAGGTTTTTCGAAAAATTGGCCACTGTGCTACGGAACATAAATATGAACATTCATATCTATATTATTTCTACTGAATCTTACATTCAAAAAGGGCAACAAAATACAATTTGGGAAGCTTTTGTCGGTTTTGACGTTTGTTTTTCTTCGCACGAGTAAATTTTGGAAGGAACGCTTTCCCGTGCGAAAATCTTTAAGCTTTCAAAATATGTTAAAATAAAGGGGCTATACAAATCATAAAAACAAAAATATTTGGCAACTCTTGCAATTTAGAGGAATTTAACTAGAAAAATTAAGCTTAGGTAATATACTAAATGATTTAACTTAAGTTAAGGCGTTAAAAATAGTCCTGAATGAATGAATGAAATAGTCCTGAATGAAAATGAAAAAAAAAAAATAAGTTGAGTTTCGAAAAATTGGGAATGTCTTTAAATTTTTAAAATGACGACATGAATTTTTTGATTTTTGTTGTTGGGCGCATCCAATGTGCGTTGGAGGTAAAAACCTTTCCGACTGAAATTCGTTGGTATAGGTCCACGTTTCGATACAGCCCCCATAGAACGGTACCTCATGATTTTCGTAATTCTGAAGGTTGTGACGTCAATATCCCACCGAAATGACTGACATTTTTTAGTCTTCATGGGGTTATAAAATATTCCAGAAGAGAATTATGAGTATAGGTCCGCGTATTTCTATGTCCCTTGATTGTCGGTATTTTTTAGATGCTAGCCACATTACTTTACCGAAATATTGGAAATTTGGTATTTAGTCTTATTTGAGTCTAGAAACTTTCAGCCAGAAATATGTCGGTATAGATCGACGTTTTCATATAGCCCCCACAGAACGGTACCTCCTGAATTTTGGTATTTTAAAGGTTGGCCACATTGTTTTACCGAAATTGCTGAAATTGCCGAAAGAATATTTTTTGTTGTAACAACTTCTATTCACTGTCCTCTTTACGACGCTATAAGTTTCATCAGGGGCAAGTCCATACTTCCTGAGAAAATAGAACGGATCTGCCGATTCGGTCCAAAATGTGGCCTTCGTAATATTTTGTGCAAAACTTAGTTTAAGTTCGAAGATAAGCCACATCGGTCCACTCCTTCAGGTACCTCCTCCACAAAAGCTCAAAAATGTTCGGAAAAATTGTGCGCACGATAACTCTTCTATGGGAGCGACCGATTTGGTCCATACTTTACACATCCTAATATATCTACCAGATATAGATCAGGTTCGAATATGGACCATATTTGTCCACTCCTTCGGTACCTCCCACACAAAATTTTGGATAAATTCACTTTAAGACCTGCTCTCGAATCACTTTGATTTTTGTTGAAGCAACTTATAGTCGCTGCCTCAATTACAACAATAAAAGTTTTTTCAGGGGCAAATCTATACTTCTTGAGAAAACAGCGCGAAAGTTGTTAAAAACCCCTATGGCACCATATGTGGTGGCTGGAGAGCTGGAACCGTATACTGCTTTCGTCCAAACTTTGGATATTATAATATTTCTTCGATTAGGTGGTGCTTATAGATCCACTCCTTCCAGTACCTCCCCCACAAAAGTTCGAAAATATTCGCTAAAATGCTACGTGCGATTTCACATAGACGTAGCAACCGATTTGGTCCAAACTTTGGATCTCTTAATATTGTCGAAACATAGTTTATATTGAAATTTGGGCCCTATCTGTCCAATCCTTGTGGTACCAACCACACAAATGTTCAAAACATTTTCTTCTTCTTACAAAACATTTTCAATACGGATTTATTTTTCGATGTAGCCGCTTTTATGGTACCCCCGATTCGTTGAATTTTTACTTGTTATCCCATATTTAATAACATATTTAGCTATAATGTGGTATTATAGTGTCTCCGGGGATAGAACTCCTCCTTGCAAACACTTCTCAAGATAAGTCCATATTTTGATTTAGCTCCCATACAAATGCACAGCTAAATTTGTATGAATTTCATGCAAAAACCCTTATTTTAAAAGTGCAGTCATTAAAAGATTTGCAGATATTTGCAGCCCTATTGTGGTTATTTCGTATCCAGAGAGTCCAATTTCATTCCCCAAAAAATAATCGACCCCAAGTTCGGCCAAATTTACAAGATGTACTCTATAGAACAAGCGTGTACAACCCATAAAAACACTAAAAAATTTAATTTTTTTAAAATTTATTGCTATATAACTAAGTACCTCCAGACCGCAAGCAAATTTTTATAATTTAAATCACGCCCTCTGTATTAGTTAAAAATAAATCTTGCCCAGTTTCATTACGAATTTATTTAACATTTAAACAAATATGAAGTTAAATTTTTGCAACAATGTTTTAAAATATGATTCAACAAAAACTCTTGTATTTGATAGTGAATAACTGAGTGAATATTTACAACAACAAAGATAAAAAACAAAATCTTTGTCTGCAAAGTGTCTGTAATCGATACAATGAAAAATATTTCGCAATTTTATAGTTCAATTTTTTTTACTTTCGCGCCGCTAAATCAGAGGTTTCGACCAGTGTGCGGCGTATCTAAGACACCACTTTTTTAGAGAAGTTTTACATGGCGGAAATACTCAGGAAATGTCGCAAACATTACTGATAGGTATTTTGCCACCGTTGAAAAGCGTTTTGATGTTGCCTGGCCGGGGAATCGAACCCACGACCTTATATGTGCATACCATTCCCAACGGTTGCACCCTTCTAAATACATAAGCTTTTTTGCGAAAAAGTATTTCAATCCACACAGGCTGAGGGTATATCTCTGTCGGCAAAGCCGACTGATACTTTTTTACTTGTTTTCAAGGACTTATGTACTAACAAAACGGATGACTGTCAAATTTACATTCCTGGTATAAACATCCCTGTATCTTAGATGATGTCCCTTCCAAGAAATTTTTTTTTTAACATTCCACAAATCTCTTGACTGAAATCTTATATTTTATAGCTATAAAGTTTAAAATAAATTGACTTTATACAACATTTAATATTTCATTATTTCCCCTACATTGTGCATATCTATCACCTTTGCCGGAAGGTATTAAAATGCATCGAAATATGCTGTTGGGGATATTATCGTTCATTGGACATTAGGTTTATTTACCCAATGATGAATGAGTTTAAGTTTATTATTGTCTGTTCTGTTTTGTTAAACATCAACAAACTAAAAGCAAAATTGTAGATAATTAACATTATTCCATCAATTTGCATAAGAGTTGTTGTTATTATTGCCAACAACAAGTAACAATAGATCAAGTAGATGTGGAATACATATTTGAAGAGAATACAAAGTAAAAAATTGCAGTGCAAAGTGTTTTCACCATTAAGAATAAAATGTCACATGCGACAGCATAACTACAAAATGAACGAGAACAAGAGTACGCACTCATGCCAACATACTGAAGTGGTAATATAAACTCATATACATGAAATACTGAAAATTATGTCTGGACATCAGTAAGCATCAACCATCTTACAGAAACAACAACAATACCAATAACAAGGAATTTCAACATTAATATATGTAATCATACAAAAAGGGTTAACACATTGCATGTTTAAACCAAAGTGTACATGCATAACATAACATAGGTATCCGCGAGTGTCTGTGTCTGCTTTTGTATGTCCATGTAATTGTGTTTATTATGAATGTGAACATAAATAACCACTTGAACGAATGACCATTACAAGCACTGACATTTCTCTGATTATCAATCAACTTTAAATAAAATATGAAATTATAATAGCATTGTGTGAAATCTCTCTGGCGTTTCGTTTCATTTTTTGCTATCATCCTCGTCAACATCAAGTGTGGCCATGGTACGGATCGATATATAAGTGTTGCACTGCCAACTCTACTTTTTGTGTAAATAAATACATAAATAAACAAATGGGAAAGTGTCAGGTTTCAATAGAATGGAAACAAGTACAAAAACCTTACGTTCCGTCAGGTGAAAGATACCGCCTATGGGGCTATATCAAAGGGTCTACCTACCTTTACAATTTACGGCTGGTTCCGTCAAACAATATAGATAAGACCCTCAAAATGACTAAAATCGGGAAGGTACCGTTATATGGGAGCTATACCAAAACATGGACCTATGTTGACGATTTTTACTGAAGAAGTTTCGTAACCACTGAAAATTTAAATGTCAAATTGCAGCTAGTTCGATTTTTGGTGTTAAATTTCATGACCACAGAGAACCTCAAATTCGGTTAAAAATTGTAGCTAAAATCTTCAAAATACCTAAAATCGGGAGGTACCGTTATCCATCAAGTGTGGAGTTTTTAAAGAATATTTTTCCAAGGACCCATCCATCAAGCGAGGAGTTTTAAAGAATATTTTTCAAGGACCCATCCATCAAGCGCGGAGTTTTAAAAAATATTTTTTAAGGACCCATCCATCAAGCGTGGCGTTTTTAAAGAACATTTCCCAAGGACCTATCCAGCACGCATGTAGTTTTTAAAGAATATTTTGTCAAGGACCAATCCAAAAAGCGTGGTGTTTTTAAGGAATATTTCTTCTAGTTCCAGCAGACCACAAAACGTGGATTTAAAAAAATATTTCTTCAAGTTCAAGTCACAAAACGTGACTTTTAAAACCGTTTTTTAGGGACCCATCCATCAAGCGTTGAGTTTTAAAAGAATATATTTTCAAGGATCATCACAGCAATAAACGTGAATTTTTTAAAGAATACTGTTTTCAAAGACCATCGCAGCATATATTTTTTCAAGGACCTAAGAAGCGTGGACTTTTTTAATAATATTTTTGAACGAATTAAGAAGTTTGGACTTGTTTAAGAATATTTGTTCAAGGACTCAATAAGCGTGGACTTTCGTGAGAATATTTTTTCAAGGACCCAAGAAGCGTAGAATTGATTAAGAATATTTCTTCAAGGACCCAATGAGCGTAGAATTGATTAAGAATATTTCTTCAAGGACTTATTAAGCGTGGACTTTTGTAATAATATTTGTTAAGGACCCAAGAAGGGTGGACTTTTTTAATTATATTTTTCAAAGACATAAGGATCCTGGACTTGTTAAGAATATTTTCTCAAGAACCTAAGAAGCGTAGACTTCTTTAAGAATATTTTTCAAGGACCTAAGAAACGTAGACATTTCTAAGAATATTTTTTCAAGGACCCAAAAATCATGGACTCTTTTAAGAATATGTTTTCAATGACCCAAGAAGCGTGAACTATTTAAAAATATTTTCTTAAGGACACAAAAATTGTGGACACTTTTAAGAATGTGTTTTCAAGGATCCAAGAAGTGTGGAATTTTTAAGAATATTTGTTCTAGGACCCAAGAAGCGTGGATTTATATAACAATATTTTTTCAAAGACCTCAGAAGCGTAGACTTTTTAAGAATATATTTTTCAAGGACCTAAGACGCCTAGACTTTTTTAAGAATATATTTTCAAGGACCTAAGAAGCGGAGACATTTTTAAGAATATTTTTTCAAGTACCAAATAATCGCGGACCTTTTTAAGAATATTTTTCAAGGACCCAATAATCGTGGACTCTGTTAAGAACATTTCTTTAAGGACCCTAAAATCGTAGGCTCTTTCAAGAATATTTTTAAGGACCCAAAAATCGTGGACTTTTTTATTAATATTTTTTTAAGGAATATTTTCTCAAGGATCCAAGAAGCGTGGACATTTTTAAGAACATTTTTTCAGGGACACAAAACTCGTGTCCACTTTCAAGAATATTTTTTCAAGAACCCAAAAAGAGTGGACTTTTAAGAATATTTTTCAAGGGCCCAAAGAGCGTGGACTTGTGTAATAATATTTTCTAAGGACCCAAGAAGCGTGGACTTTTTTAAGAATATTTTTCAAAGGCCCAAAAATCTTGGACTCTTTTAAGAATATTTTTTCAAGGATCCAAGAAGCGTGGACTTTTTTAAGAATGTTTTTTGCCAAGACCTAGGAAGCGTAGACTTTTTTAAGAATATTTTTTTAAAGACCCAACAATCGAGGACTCTTTTAAGAATATTTTTTCAAGGACCCAAGAATCGTGGACTTTTTAAGAATATTTTTTCAAGGACCCAGAGAACGTGGACTCGCGTAATAATATTTTCTAAGGACCCTAGAAGCGTGGACTTTGTAAGAATATTTTTCCAAAGACCCAAAAATCTTGGACTCTTTTAAGAATATTTTTCAATTATCCAAGAAGCGTGGACTTTTTTAGGAATATTTTTTCAATTATCCAAGAAGCGTGGACTTTCTTAAGAATATTTTTTCAATTATCCAAAAAGCGTGGCCTTTTTTAAGAATATTTATTTCAAGACCTAAGAAGCGTCAAATTTTTTAAGAATATTTTTTCAAAGACCAAAAAATATTGGACTCTTTTAAGAATATTTTTTCAATTATCCAAGAAGCGTGGACTTTTTTAAGAATATTTGTTCAATTATCCAAGAAGCGTGGACTTTTTTAAGAATGTTTTTTCCAAGACCTAAGAAGCGTAAACTTTTTTAAGAATATTTTTTCAAGGACCTAAGACCGTTTTTAACAACAGTTTTTCAAGGAACTAAGAAGCGTAGACTTTTTTAAGAATATTTTTTCAAGGACCTATGTAGCGTAGACTTTTTCAAGAATATTTTTACAAGGAACTAAGAAGCGTAGACTTTTTTAAGACTATTTTTACAAGGAACTAAGAAGCGTAGACTTTTTCAAGAATATTTTTACAAGGAACTAAGAAGCGTAGACTTTTTTAAGAATATTTTCTCAAGGACCAAATAAGCACGGAAATTTTTAAAGAATATTTTTTCAAGGACACAAAACTCGTAGACTCTTTTAGAATATTTTTAAGGACCCAAAAATGGTGGACTCTTTTAGAAATATTTTGTCAAGACTCCAAGAAGCGTGGACTTTTTAAGAATATTTTTTCAAGGGTCCAAGAAAAAAGAATATTTTTAAAGGACCAAGAAGTGTGGACTTTCTTAATAATATTCTTTCAAGGACCAAGTAGTGTGGACTTTCTTAATAATATTCTTTCATAGACCCATGAAGCTTAGACTTGTTTAAGAATATTTTTCAAGGACTCATTTAGCGTGGACTCTTTTAAGAATATTTTTTCGGGGACCCAAGATTTTCAAGGACCCAAACATTGCGGACTCTTTTAAGAATATTTTTTTCAGGGACTTAAGAAGCGTGGACTTTTTTGAGAGTATTTTGAAGTACCCAAGAAACCTGGACTTTTTTAAGAATATTTTTCCAGGTACCCCAGAAACATGGACTTTTTTAAAAATATTTTTTCAAGGACCAAGAAGTGTGAACTTTAAAAAAAATAAGAATTTTTTCCACACGACCTAATCTGCACCAAATTTAAAATAACTTATAAATCAATATATCTTCACACATACATAAAAATATGTGTTATGCAGTATTAAAAAGTACACACAGATTTACGCATATATACATATTTGTGATTTATTTGTATAAAATATCGTTGGGAAACCGAAAACAATGTCAGCATTGGCAAACAAGAGATGGAAACAACATTATGAGCATCAACAGACACCATTACCAGAAGCACCCTGTGACAACAGCCATCGAGCGACCTCATCAACATCAATATCAACAACTTCATTATCATATATGTTGTTGGCAGCAACATCAAAAACCAAAGGAAGAAAAATCTGTCACAGGACTTGTCAATGTCGTCATTTACATTCAGAATCACAAAATACCAGAGAACACAAAAAATCAAGCACACATACAATAATATTATGTTATTCATGTGCATGTTTTAAACATTCTTTCGACAGACATCGGAATACTGTCACAGCCACTACTACTCATGGCTCATGGAGTCATGGCTCCTTTACGGAAAGAAGAACATCTGCTTGTTATGCTCATTGTAAATGTATGATTGATTTGTATCTCACCACTCCATTCGCATTTCATGGCATTGTGTTGATCTTAGTGGCAGTAAAGGCGGTGATGTAGTCTCGGTTGGTTGTTGATGTTACGCCAACGACTCTACATAATTTCGCCATGATTTTAATAATAAACGCTCACATTTCATTGCAAATCTCTTGCCTTGCTTACTTGACATGATATCCACTTTCTGCTGCACGAATGTATATATGTCCTAGTGATATATATTTCTTCACAATTTTTAATTTAATTGTTTGAGAAAAATTCCAGTTTCTTCCTCTTCATCTCATTGCGGTTTGTCGCCCTCTGCTATGCTCTCTGCGCTGGCAAATAATTTGCCTGTTGATAAAAAATTATGCATTCATTATCATTTTATCACAGCTGTTATTAGACGCATGAATGAATTGGATGACGGAATATTAAGTGAACAGTGGTTAGAGAGGCGGGTAATAATTATGATAAGTTTTTCTATTTGCGAAAAATTAAGACAAGGACTTTGACCATAAAAATATATTTAAAATAAAAATAGGTAAAAAAACTTTTTAAGTTAAACGGTTTTATGTTAAACATACATTGCAATGTTTAAGAAAAATTGACTTAAAACCAAAAAATAATAAAATAGATACAGTCGTGGGAATTATAAACATATGCATAGACTAGACTAAAATAAAACCGTGGGGCACGTCAATTGTCTACAATCGCTGATTAAAATGTTTGTTTTGTAATGTTACACTATAATTAGGCAGTTGTTCAACCGACAACGTAGGACGTGTGATAAGTAGGGCTAGAATGTGGAAACAAGCTAGCAAGCTCGATTATAAGCGAGTTTTAGGGTTTCATAGTGGTGAGCGAGTAGTACTTTGTCGGTTATAGATTTAGCGATGTGTGTCCGTCCATTAAAAATTGTAAACAAGCTTAAGGCCGCAATTATGGACCGATTGTAACGAATTTTTTAAGGAGGTTGGGTTCGGGCCAGAATAGAAATGATTAGTTTTTGCTGTTGATCGCGATTTTGATCGTGGGTTCGGGCCAGAATAGAAATGATTAGTTTTTGCTGTTGATCGCGATTTTGATCGTGATTGAATTTTAAACAAAGTTTTGTAGCGGCTCTGTAGGTCAAAATAATAACCCGCAAAATTTTAAACAATGTTTGAGTTTATGATGAGGAAGAAGCGTACAAACCAACGTGAAGATCAGATAATACTTAGCGGGTTAAATGGACTGAAACTTTTGTGTGAAATTGGTAAAAATTTCAATAACGTAGCGGTTAAACAACGGAAGTAGTAGTACTACATAAGTGGGTTTCATTACATTTAAGTTTGTGTGAACTAAATTTTCCTTTCCTGCTACAAAAATGACTTTTTGGTTTTGGTCATAAGTATTATACATTACATCTCTGATATTTGATAATTAAATTTTCACAATCATTGAAAAGAAGTTCCGTGGAGAGCGATTGTCAAGGGATATTGGTATAGGGTATCCCATGGTCGGCTCCGTCCGACTATAGAATTTTCTTACTTGTTTTATTTTCTAGTTTTTAGTTTTTATTTCGCATTCTGTTTAATTCATTTAGTGCTTTATTATTGCAAGGTTTCTTGCCCGTTAGTTTATTGCAGTCCAACTCCTCTATACGTAGTCCCTGCAAAGATCTTACTCTACTAAGAGCCACGTAGGCTTGACCTTCTTCAAACAGTTTCGCACCGAAGTATACGACTGCGTGATCCAGCCATGATGATAGTATTAGAAGCCCATGATAGTATTAAAGGCAACACACATCTGTGTGTATCGCTCCCGTTGTTTTGTTAACCTGTCTTCATATTCTTCAGGCGTTTCTGACGCTATCATCTGTGTGTATCGCTCACGTTGCTTTGTTAACCTGGCTTCATATTCTTCAGGCGTTTCTGACGCCGTCATTTGTGCATATCGCTAACGTTGCTTTTTTAACCTGGCCTCATATTGCTCAGGTTTTTTTGACGCTAATTGTTCCCGTCGTTTCTGTAATCGACTATTTCTATCACCTTCACTTTCTTTAGGTCGTTTTGCTTTATACTTTTCTTTCGCTTTTTGAAGCCTTCGTTTACGTTGTGTTGCAGTTTCTGTTTTATTTGTGTTTGTATTTTTATATTTTTTTTACCATTTTGTTCCCACGAGTAATGGACATTTAAACGGTCGACCCCCCCAGAGGTCCAATAAAGGGGCAAGGCTATGTACAACAAGATGCGCCTGAGTCTTGAGGGGAAAACGCTAACCACATATCATTTTTATCCACCCTAATGCCATACAGTTCTCGGCGCGTTTTAACCTTTCACCTTAACTTGGGTGGTGTACCGCTAACGACGTATCATTTTTAGCCACCCTAACGCCACACAGTCCTCAACACGATAAAAAATCTTGACTTGGGTGGTGGATTCAGGCTGGATTAATCAGATACCTAAATTACAGATTCAATTTCTAAATTTAAATCTTAATTATACGCCATTTAGTGGCTGCGCCCATCTTAAATATTGAGGTTGTATAGTGCACTGTATTCTTTTTGTCAAGCCCTCTTATTTGATACCCATATTGGTGGGATTGATAATTTGGTAGCGGCGGCCATCTTAGATTCCAATTTTGCATAGTAAATTGCAATCTACTTGTTGAGACCTTTCATTTGATACCCATGTTGATGGGATTGATAAAACCTAAGTTATCCGCCATTTTGTAGAGGCCGCCATCTTGGATTTTAATTTTATATAGTACATTGTATTCTACTGGCTGAGCACTTTAATTTGATACCCATATTGATGGGTTTGATAAAACCTACGTTATCCGCCATTTTGTAGAGGCCGCCATCTTGGATTTAAAATTTTTATAGTATATTGTATTCTGCTTGTTGAGCCTCTTTCATTTGATACCCATATTGATGGGATTGATAAAACCTACGTTATCCGCCATTTTGTAGAGGCCGCCATCTTGGATTTCAATTTTTTATAGTACATTGTATTCTACTGGCTGAGCCCTTTCATTTGATACCCATATTGATGGGATTAATAAAACCTACGTTATCCGCCATTTTGTAGCGGCCGCCATCTTGGATTTAAATTTTTTATAGTATATTGTATTCTGCTTGTTGAGCCCTTTCATTTGATACCCATATTGATGGGATTGATAAAACCTACGTTATCCTCCATTTTGTAGCGGCCGCCATGTTGGATTTAAATTTTTTTAAGTATATATTGTATTCTGCTTGTTGAGCCCTTTTCATTTGATACCCATATTGATGGGATTGATAAAACCTACGTTGTCCGCCATTTTGTAGCGGCGGCCATCTTGAATTTATAATGATAATGAATAAACATAATTGTATTGTCACCAAAATCCAAAGTGTATACAAAATTTCAGATTAATCGGTTGACAGGAAGAGGGTGAAATTTGAATTAATAAATTTGACCCAAGAATAATAAATAAAACAAACAGGGTGAGCTAAATAAAACCATTTAAAAATTGGGAGAAATATAAATCAAAAATATATCTGAAATATGTTCAAGTTCCTGAAGTTGGTCACCGTAGAATTTTTTTAATTCGTACCATTATCAGTGCACACTGACCTCCCAGTGGTCTCACTTGAGGAGCTGCCTTTAACAACCCTTACATGTGCCGCATGTTCAGCCATAAGAACGATAAAAACTTTGATGAAAAAAAACAAAGTATAAGAAGAGATGCATACCCTTTTACAGTAGGGCGACTCCCGCAAACTGAACTGCGAGTCTGCACCTGGAATTTTCGGACTCTTTATTGAGAAGGTGCAGTTTATGCATTGGCAGATGTACAGAACTGATATTATCGCCTTGCAGGAAGTGCGATGGAATCGGGCAGATTAGAAGATCACAATTGTCAGTTCCGGTTAATGAATGAATTGCCACAATCCGTATAACATCAGAAAGGATATATTCTACGAGGGCCCAGAGAGGGCACATGACCGTTGTACTGGCCATGACATTAAGAAAGTTGTGAAGCAACATATCTTTATCTTGTCCGTCAAATGAATGAGGCTGATCGATTATGTAGCGGCTGGCAACTAATACAGATAGCGTATTGGGAATTTTGTTGGAAAGCTAGGGTTTGTCATTAGAAGTGACGTCCTAAAAGTCCCCATCGATCCCATGTGTACAAACGAAGTTATTCAGGGTCAAAGGCCATTTTTAGAGGCCTTTTTCAGTTGTTTTTTTATTTTTCTAAAAAACGGTAAGACCTATCAGAAATCGACTCGAGTAAAAGTTGTAGTATTAAAAATTATCTTCTAGAATACTCGTTATGACTTTTCAATAGGAGCCACCATTCTTAAGATGTCGTGATATAAGTGTCAAATTACACAGGTGAAGAAGTAAGGTGCGTAAGAACATCATGCGGGGGACCGTTTAAAATAACAACAACATGTGTTAGGTATTTCCATAAGCTCTCAAACGATACCAACTTTGCAGTAATCGCTTCAGTAGAACCGTGTCTAACCCGTTTTTAAATTTGACCTTTCGGGTCAAATAAACGGCGAACCGCATCCGCCGTTCATGAAAATTATACATTTCCGTAATCAGAGCAATCTTTTGACAAAAATTAAAAAAATAAGTAAGTTTTCGTTGGGGTTGTTCCCGTTGGGCTTTCGATTACAGTATGTTAAATGGGCCTTTTTTGCATAAAATTACTCTAACATGGAATATATGAATTTTTTTTTAAAGATAAGTATAGCTTCGCTCTTCTAGGAAACATATATTTTTGTGTGGACAGACCCGGTTACTCCGGTTATTTTAGCCGTTTCACCTGAATATGTGTGTACCCAGCAAAATTTGAAGGAAGGGGTTCCATGCGATGACGTGATTTCATGGCATCTTTTGCATTAGTTCAAACGAATTCGTGAAAGATCCGATCTTTTCATTAGCATTTGAACCAATGCGAACGAAATCGTGAAAGATCCGATCTTTTCATTAGCATTTGAACCCATGCAAACGAAGTCGTGAAAGATCCGAACTTTTAATCCGCATTTGAACAAATTTCCATCGATCTAATAGATATGAATTTTGTGTTTTTATTTATACAGATTTTTCTAAATATATAAGGCTTGATGTTGTCGGAGATTCGAAATCACAACCAACGTTGTTAAAACTCTCGTCGTAATGATAATGTCATTGCAAAGGGTTGGTGAAAATGACATGCCACAGCAATGGTGGAAATGACATGCCAAAGCATTGGTGAAAATGACATGCTTTGGATCCAAAAATGAATATCATCTTTTGCGGTCCACGCTCATATAAAATTCATCGATGAAGATGCTAAAAAGATGACATGCCAGATTACTTTCACCCATGATTGAATGGCATCTTTGGCATCGAACATTTTGCTGGGTATTTCTCTTATAGGTGCATATAAATAATGTGTTTTTTAGAACCGATATATCTCAAGAATGGTTCCTTCTAGGAACAAAATTATAAAAACCAATCTTGTAGAGAATGTATCTATCTACAATACTTGCTCTAGCCACTTTTTGGTTAGACCCACCGAAAACCTAAAAATCCCCAATTTGACCTTTGACCTCGAATAACTGTTTTTGCACCCATGGGATTGATGGGGTCTTTTAGGTCATTGCTTTTAATGGCAAACGATATCTCTCCACCAAAATTCAGCTTTGTGGGATTTTTTCCTATTTCAATGTCTACTTTAACTGGACTAATAATAGTCAAAATAGACATTGAAATAGCAAAATTTCCCACAAAGCTGAATTTTGGTGGAGAGCTAGCGTTTGCCATTAAAAGCAATGACCTTAAAGTCCCCATCAATCCCATAAGTGCAAAAACAGTTGCTAAAGTCAAATTTTGGGGATTTTTAGGTTTTTGATTGATCTAATCAAAAAGTGACGGCGATGAAGATACAGCAGAATAAATTCCAAACGACAGCAATTAATCAGCTCAAGAACAAGAATGCAGCAGGAGCTGTTGTACTGTCTGCTGAACTGTTCAAGATCGGTGGCGATAAGGAATATGTCCCGTACACAAGAAATAGGACAGGATGATTTGTGCCAACAACAGAGGCATAAGATTCTATCGCATATAAAGTGCTGTAGGGCGTATTGTGTGAACGGATAAAACCTGTGGCCAATGAAATAATCGGGTCAGACAAATGCGGTTTCGGACCTGGGAAATCTACCGTATACCAAATCTTCACTCTACACCAAATCCTAGAAAATACCCTTAACAAACAGGAAAAGGTTATTCGAGATACAAATGTGTACACAAACAACGATAACAATTATTTTGAAGGTTGTGGCCTTGCCATTCTAAGCCACAAACTTCAAAAAACCGACAATCGAGAGATACCATTCTATGTACCGTTCTATGGAAGCTATATGAAGATGTGGACCTATACCGAAAAAATTAAGGTGGAAATGCCCCCAACGAAGACTAAATGCCAAATTTCAGCCATGTCGGTGGGATATTGAGGCAACAATTTTCAAAATCGACCACAACCGAAAATCGGGAAGTATCGTTGTATGGTGGCTATACCGACAAATTTCAGGTGGAATGTTTTACACCTCAAACGAAAAGTAAATAGCAAATGTCAGCCATTTCGGTGGGGGATTGAGGCCACAGTCTTCAAAATACCGAAAATCGGGAGGTAACGTGCTATGGGGGAGGTACCGTTCTAAACGAAGTCGTACGTAAATAAAAATTATGAAGAAATATACCGTATGTTAAGATTTGGACTATGTACCTTTCCCGATTGATATAATCAGAATGATTTATTTTTATACCCTCCACCATAGCATGGAGGGTATATTAAGTTTGTTTTTCCGTTTGTAACGCATTGAAATACTCATTTGCGACCCTATAAAGTATATATATTCTTGATCAGGGTAAAATTCTAAGTCGATCTGAGCACGTCCGTCCGTCCGTCCGTCCGTCTGTGGTAATCACTCTAGCATCCACAAAAATGGAGATAGAACGCTGAAATTTTGGGAAAATGCGTCTTTTGTTTGCAGGCAGGTCAAGTTCGATGATGGGCTATATCGGTCCACGTTTTGGTATAGCCCCCATATAACGGTACCCCCCGATTTACGGTATTTTGCCGTTTTTAGCTACATTTTCAGACCGAGTTAGCTATAATTTGACATTTAGGGTTCCTCAGTGCCAATAAACTTATATAACAAAAGTTGTGGACATAGGTCCACGTTTTGGTATAGCCCCCATATAACGGTACCCCCCATTTACGGTATTCTGACGTTTTTAGCTACATTTTCAGACCGATGTAGCTATAATTTGACATTTAGGGTTCTTAAGTGTCAATAAACTTATATAACAAAAGTTGTGAACATAGGTCCACGTTTTGGTATAGCCCCCATATAACGGTACCCCCCGATTTACGGAATTTTGCCGTTTTTAGCTACATATTCAGACCGATTTAGCTATAATTTGGCACTTAGGGTTCTTAAGTGTCAATAAACTTATATAACAAAAGTTGTGGACATATGTCCACGTTTTGGTATAACCCCTATATAACGGTACCCCCGATTTACGGTATTTTGACGTTTTTAGCTACATGTTCAGACCGATTTAGCTGTAAATTGACATTTAGGGTTCTTAAGTGTCAATAAACTTATATAACAAAACAAGTTGTCGTGGATCAATGTTTTGGAATAGCCCCCATATAACGTTACCGCCCGATTTCAGGTATTTTGATGATTTAAGTCGCATTTCTAGACCGAATTAGCTATAATTTGATATTTAGGGTTTCTTTTTGAAAAAATTATGAACATAGGTACATGTTTTGGTATATAACGGTACCTTCTGATTTTCTGTATTTTGAGATTTTTACCTACAAGTTTTAACCGAATTAGCTGTAATTTGAACATTTGACATTTGAAGTTCTTAGTGGTCACCACACCTCTCCACCAAAATTGTCTGAAATTTTGGGAAAATGCGTCTTTTGTTTGCAGGCAGGTCAATTTCGATGATGGGCTATATCGGTCCACGTTTTGGTATAGCCACCTTATAACGGTACCCCCGATTTACGGTATTTTTACGTTTTTAGCTACATTTTCAGACCTATGTAGCTATAATTTGACATTTAGGGTTCTTAAATGTCAATAAACTTATATAACAAAACTTGTGGACATAGGTCCACGTTTTGGTATAGCCCCCATATAACGGTGCCCCCGATTTACGGTATTTTGACGTTTTTAGCTACATTTTCTGGTCGATTAAGCTATAATTTGACATTTAGGGTTCTTAAGTGTAAATAAACTTATATAACAAAAATTGTGGACATAGGTCCACGTTTTGGTATAGCCCCCATATAACGGTACCCCCGATTTATGACGTTTTAGTTACATTTTCAGACCGCTTTAGCTATAAACTGACATTTAGGGTTCTTAAATGTCAATAAATTTATATAACTAGTGGACATAGGTCCATGTGTTGGAGTAGCCCCCATATAACGTTACCGCCCGATTTCAGGTATTTTGACGTTTAAATTCACATTTCTAGACCGAATTAGCTATAATTTGATATTTAGGGTTCCTAGTGACCAAAAAACTTATATTCGAAATAATTATGAACGTAGGTCCATGTTTTGGTATAGCCCCAAAACAAACCTCCCGATTTTCCGTACCTTAACTTTATTTTTTGGATGAAATTTCTGTAATTTGAAATTTAAAAGCCAACAAAAATTCTGCAACAAAAATTGTTCGTTTAAGTTCATATTTTCGTATAGCCCACATACCTCCGAACTAGCTGTTAATGACATTTGAAGTTCACACGTTATGTACCGATTTTCGGTATTTTGAGGATTCTAGCTACAATTTTTAACCGAAGTAGGAGTTATTTGACATTAAAGGCTCCCATCAAAAACTGTCAACATAGGTCCATGTTTTATTATAACCCCTATATAACGGTACCTCCCAATTTCTCGCCCACCAAAAATTGTCAACATACATAGTTAGATATAGGCACCATAAAGAAGGGCCTCCCGAATGAAGCATTTTATGTACATTATCTGACATTTTAATGTATCCACTTAAAGTTGGGGACAGAATATTTTATGGTGGAGGGTATGAAAAGTTCGGCCCGGCCGAACTTAACGCTTTTTTACTTGTTATTTTTCAAAAAGATGTAAGTCTTCCTTTTGATGATGTACAGTAATTTGCAGGAAAAAATTTAACGCCGTGCAACCGTGGTGTAGTTATAAGCTCTTGCGCCCAGGGTCGATTTCCAAGCGGGGAAAAATCGAATTTTCAACGGTGATAAAAACACCGCTAAGCGTAATGTTCGCGAAATTTCCTGAGTACTTCAGCAACTTATTTACAAGTGGTGTCGTAAAACTCGCTGTTCGGACTCTTCTATAAATGAGTGGATCTCATCTCATTGAGCTAATGTGAATCGGGTACACTCAATAATATGTTAGAAGAACCCCTTGTGTGCCTTCGGATATGTTTTTGGGAACTTACCAAAAATTGACTTTAAACGACAATATATGTTACCCATACACGGTGCTCTTGAAACAAATTTCAATGGATGGTGCTTACAATGTTTACAGATGAGAAAAATCAAAAAAACAAAAAAAAAAGCTCGGAGCGCTTTTTAAATAAATCGTGATTCAAGTTGACATTTTTAAGGATTTTTTACATTTTCTCTATTTTGCTTGGAAACCGCAAGTTCTATCAAAATGGGACTAAATAAAATGTGGTAGCTACTCTACTTGATTGACTTCTATGATATCTTCGTAGTTTTTACCGTTATTGCGATATAGAAGTTCAAATTAGGACAATGGATTGACTGTATCGCCTAGTTATAAAACAATGTCATGACTGCAATTTCCTAACTTAAATTTATATATCCCAAAAAGGTACAACATAGGAAAAAATTACGAAAACCAATCTTGTAGAGAATTTTCACAACTACAACATATTTTTTAGTTCCATTTCGAAAGGATTTGCAGTTCTCAAGCTAAATCCTGAAGACCTACGATTTATTTTAAAAGCGCTTCGGCGATTTTTTTGTTTTTTGATTTTTTCATCTATAAACAATGTAGTTTCAGAATCCGCAAAAACTTCCAAGGTGTAAGCACCTTCCATTTAAATTTGTTTCAAGAGCACCGTGCATGTGTTGAAAAAAATTCTTATTTACTATTATTTTTTTTTTTCTTTTTTTTTGAAAACCCTTAAAATACTTACCAAATAAAATTTGGAACCACTTTTCTAGGCTCGAGTCACCCATTTCGTCTGCTAGGATAGTAAATTGGCAAATTCACACTCTCCTACCTGTACTTATGTATGTATGGATCCGGTGCATGGGTAATAGGGCGTTCCAAAAAATTAAAAATAGTTTTTTTGAAACGCCTACCCCTTAATTTTTCCAGTTGATCCAAAAACCTTATATACGAAATTTTATGGCGATTTTCACGAAATTGTTCTAAAGGCCGCATTAATGGTCCAATCGATGAAAAACTTTACTTTTACCTTACTACCTTTAACAAATATTAAATTCAGCTCCCCAATCGACACTCCCAGAAGGTCAGTGTCCACATGAGATGAAAGAAGGACCAAGATAAATCCTGGGATTTGTTATGTTAAAGCCGCTCAGGACCCTTGGTTGTTATTACTCATCCCCTACCTGATGTCTTTCCACTGTTCCCAAAATTACAATGAGAAACACAATGAATGGGTTTTCATTACGAAATGATAAATGACCAACAAGTGTTGCTGCTGCTGTTGCTGCAGTCTACGTTGAGAAACTGCAACGGCTAATAATTCTTCTCAAACTGATGTTGGTTGGTCCACTATCCAAATTAGTTTATTTGTGTGTGGGTGAGTGTTAGCAAAACTTTTTATCTACAACTGCTTAAAAACTGCTTCTTTATCATTTTGAATTTTCATTTGTTTTCATTTCAGTTTTTTGTTTAGCTTTCTTCTATCTTTTCTTCTTTATGAAAACATATTTTCATCTTCGTCTACATTGAATTCTGTGCAGTTTTTCATGCAACTATAAAAACAAGAACGTGCTTGAATTTGTTCTTTTTTGAGTTGCTTATCTTTCGTCTCTTTGTTTTTTTTTCCAGCAACTTACGAATAGTTTTCATTCTTCATCTTCAACATCCGCCTCCAATCCATCCATTATTCCAGTTAGCAGAATAATTTTTCTTTATATTGAAAATAAGAAATGCAATGAAAGCGAGGGAGGTTTGTTGAAAAATGGAAAATATTATTGGAGAAAAACCACATGCAACTTGACTGGTTTTCGTAGCACCAAACTCTTATTAGGGGTATTTATACCCTCAGCCTTTAGGCTAAAGAGGGTATTTACACTTTGATACTACCAAAAATGTGCCTCATCGAAATAATGGTTTTAGACCCCAAGTATGTTTGTACGATATCCGTTTCAGACAATTTTGAGTAGATCTAGCAATGTCCGTCCGTCTGTCTGTCCGTCTGTCTGTCTGGCTGGCTGGTGCGCACGATAACTCTCGAACGGATCAATCGATTCGGTTCAAATTTTGGGTATCGAAATATTTTGTCCAGATTTGATTTAAGTTCGAAGATGGGCCATATAGGTCCACTCCTTCAGGTACCTCCCCCACAAAAGTTCCAAAATGTTCGGAAAATTTGTGGGCACGATAACTCTTGAAGGAAGTAACCGATTTAGTCCATACTTTGCACATCGTGAAATTTCTGCCAGACTTAGAGGAGGTTCCAATATGGACTTAATCGGCCCACTGCTTCGGGTACCTCCCACACAAAATTTCGGATAAGTTCAGTTTAGGACTTGCTCTCGAATCGCTTTGATTTTTGTTGCAGCAACTTGTATTCACTTCCCCCATACGATGGTACAAGTTTCATAAGGTGCAAGTCCATACTTCCTGAGAAAATGGCCGAAAGGGTGCAAAAAGCCCCTATGACACATTGTGTAGTTGTTGGACCGCAAGATCTGTCGATTCGGTCCAAAATTTGGCCTTCGTAATATTTTATCAGAACATAGTTGAAATTCGAAGATGGGCTATATCGGTCCACTCCTTCAGGTACCTCCCCCACAAAACTTCAAAAATGTTCGGAAAAATTTTGCGCACGATAACTCTTGAAGGGAGTGACCGATGAAATCCATACTTTGCACATCCTAGATCAGGTTCGAATATGGACTATATTTGTCTACTCCTTCTGGTACCTCTCACACAAAATTTCGGATAAGTTCAGTTTAGGACTTGCTCTCGAATCACTTTGATTTTTGTTGAAGCGATTTGCATTCGCTACCTCCATTACGACGGTAAAAGTTTTTTCAGGGGCAAGTCCATATTTCTTGGGAAAACCGAACCGACCGAAAGGTGTAAAAAACCCCTATGTCACCATACGTGGCGGTCGGTGAGCACTGTTCAACTGATTTGGTCCAACATTTGGTCTTCGTCATATTATATCCAAACTTAGTTTAATGGGCCATACCGATCCACAACTTTCGGTACTCCTCCCCAATATTTAAAAAATGTCACTAAAATGCTAGGACGATATCAGTTGAATGGGGCAACCAATTTGGTCCAAACTTTGGATCTCCTAATATTTTTTTTTTGCCTGGCAACCCTGTCGTGTAAAGTTGTGAATTTTTGCGCTCTCTGTTCGAGTTACTAAAAACGTATTTTTTTCTCAGTTAAATCAACGTTAAATAGTTATTAATCCCTCCTAATTTGTAGATAAGTATACCAAGTTCAAGTGTACTTGTTTGTGCTTTTAATTTATTAGTGAATATCTTTAAATTGTTTGTTTTAAAAATTTTCTTTTCCAATTAGAAAGTTGTCTTCTTCTTATTATTTCTCGTAATTTGAATTGATATCTTGCATTTTCTTTTGTGTTATATTCTGTTTTTTTTTCTTTACTTATACAAAACAGAGTTGCCATCGACTAATTTTATTTGCTTCAATCATATATTGAATACTGGCATCGGATTTTCTACTAATTCAATTTTTTTAATTAAATTAATTAGCTTGTTATATATAATACAACTTACTAAAATGTTTTGCTTTTATGACAATTGCATGAATCCAACTGATCCTGATAGAACCATTGAGTGTTGGCTCTGTCTCAATCACTCGCATGCTACATGTGCTGGGATTGATGAAAAAACTGCTGACTCACTCAACCATGATTTTAACGGGCTTAGATGGTGTTGTGTAAAGTGTCGTAATATAGATTTTGAATTTTACAATTTTGCTAAAGACTTATCGACTGAAATAACTGAAATAAATAGGGAAATCTGGAACGCGTATTTACGGATGACCCGCTTTAATGGGATTTTTGAAAAATATCCAAACTTAGATGATTTTTCTTCATCACCAGCCACATCTGCACCGAAACGTAAAAGGTCAAATAAGAAAACTTCAAATAAAGCGAAGCTTCCTAATACACCTAGCGTTTCAGGTGGCACTGTTTTCTCACCGCTTATATCTGCTAATCCTGTTACAGAATATGGGGGGTCGAAAACTGATGCTACCATTGTGCCGGACCCAGCTCTGCGAACCCCGGCTACTAACACAGATATTGTCATGGGCTCTGTTAACCCTTTGAGTGCAGCGAGTAATTCTACTCCAACTCTAAGGAGTAAGAAAGCCCAAAAAGATTCCACATCTCAACCAAATCATGGGAGCACTTCTGCTTCCTCTAACAGGGATGTTGAGTCCAGACATCCTGAGTTAGCTCAGCCAACATCGGTTGCTGCAGTTGAAGTTCCCGAGGGCTCTGCTAATCCTTTTAGTGTAGCGAATATACGCACTCCAACTTTAAGGAATAAAAAAGCCCTAAAAAATCCTACATCATCTACCAATGTAGCGAGTTCATCGACTCCCACTGTTAGAAATGAAAGCTGTTTTTGCTGCCAGGTTCGCACCAGTTGTAACGGCTGATGACATAAATTACTATATCAAATCTAAAATAAATGGAGATTATTTCCTGAAAACTTATAAATTAAAACAGCGCTACTCAGAGAATAGATCGTCATTCAAAATTATTGTACCTCAGAACATATTTGATCAGATATTATCGATAGATTTTTGGCCTCCTCAAGCATTTATAAAAGAATTTGTTGAAAAATCAGACAACTTAGCTCACTTACCTCATAGACCAGAGTCGACTCCAAAAAACTAAATAATTCTATTTCAATTTGCTATCAGAACGTTAGGGGACTAAATACAAAATTGTCTCGACTGTTCACTGATAGTTTCGATTTCGAGTTTCAAATTATAGTACTCTCAGAAACTTGGCTGAAACCTTCTGTTTTAAATAGCGAAATATTATGCTCAAGATATCAAATTTTTAGAAAAGATCGAATCATTAAAAAAGGTGGCGGTGTTCTAATTGCAGTCGATTCCAAATACCCATCTAATATTATTACATTAAATGACCTATATGACATCGAGTTCATAGGAGTCTGTATTGAATTTGTCAAGTTTAAATTATTTGTTACCTGTTCATATATACCTCCTGCATCTGACCACAATCTGTATTTTCAACATTTGTCTGCAATAAACTCAATAGCCTCGAGCATGTGTGATACTGATAAAATTCTAATACTAGGAGACTTTAACTTGCCGTCAATTAAGTGGCTTTCGCTTGAGGACTCTGATGGTATGACACCATTGACCCCAAGTGAGAATACGAACCAGCTCTCTTTTGATGTTGTAACTCGCTTCTCGGAAATAAATATGTATCAAATAAATAATGTAATAAATAAGTATGGTAAGATACTGGATTTAGTATTTGTGAATAATACTCTAAATTTCCTGTATCTATTCCTGAAGATTACCATCATCCCTCACTTTGTATACAGTTGATTTATAACTCCCCAATTTCAACACCACTAACCTCTAGAACATTCATATCTGTTTTCAACTTTAAGAAAACTAAGTTTCAAAAACTGAATCTTCTCTTTACTTCCACAGAATGGGCCTCTTTGTTTCACTGTAATAATCAATTTGACCTTGAACAGGCTGTTAATAAATTTTATGACGTACTGAATAATTTTCTTAATGAATGTGTACCAAAAGTTAGAATAAATTCTTCTAATAAATTGCCGTGGATTACTTCCGAATTGTCCGCTCTTAAAAACTCTAAAAATAGACTTTTCAAAAAATTTAAAAAGTCGGGATCTTCTATAGATTATTCAAATTATTCCATTGCCAGATCAAAGTACAACATTGAATCTCACAGGTCATATAAAATGTACATTGATAAAATTAAGATAAATATTAAATCCGATCCAAAATCGTTTTATGATTTTGTTAATTTAAAAAGAAAAAGTACCCGTAGACCTCATTTAATAAAATATAATAATAATGAATTCGTAGGCGATCGTGATATCGCTGAATGTTTTGCTAATTTCTTTGCTTCAACATATTCGTATAGCAATAGTTTCTTGGATACTCAATATCCATATCAGTTACCTAACATGGATAACCTTAGTATGCCGTTTCTCAGAACTGAAGACATTTCAAAGGGTTTATGCTGCCTTAAACCTATAAAAAGCCCAGGTCCTGATGGCATACCTAGTATAATACTTAAAAATTGTCATAATTCCTTATCTACACCATTAACTTTTCTTTTTAATTATTCCCTGAAATTTGGTTATTTCCCAACATTTTGGAAAAAATCTTACTTGGTACCTCTTCATAAATCTGGCAGCTTATCCGACGTATCCAATTATAGAGGAATTGCAAAACTGAGTGCAATTCCGAAGTTATTTGAAAAACTCATCACGGATGTAATCTCTTACAAAGTACATCATATTTTAAGCCCTTATCAGCATGGTTTCCGCAGTGGCTTATCCACCGTTACGAACCTAGTTCAATATACCTCAAAGGTCATTAAAGGATTTACTCAGCAGAAGCAAACTGACACAATCTATACTGATTTCAGTAAAGCGTTCGATAGAGTCAATCATAAATTATTAATATACAAATTAAACCGAATCGGTTTCAGTAAAATCCTATTATCTTGGATCTCGTCTTACTTGCAAGGCAGGTCACAAGTTGTTTTATTTGAGGATTGTCATTCCAATTCAATAAATGTACCATCAGGTGTTCCTCAAGGGAGTCATCTGGGCCCTGTCTTGTTTTTATTATTTGTTAATGATTTACCGTTGTCAATAAAAAATTCTGAACTACTTATGTATGCAGATGATGTTAAAATTTTTATAACACACAAGTCTGTAGAATATTTACAATTACTGCAGGACGATTTAAATAGATTCTCCCGGTGGTGCGCTATTAATAACATGGATTTAAATTTAAAGAAATGTAAACATATGTGTTTCTCTAGAACCTCACCTCTAACATATGATTTCCGGATAAATGAATCTACTCTAATATCTGTGGATTCCTTTGTTGATCTAGGTGTCCTATTGGACCCCAAACTAAATTTCAATAATCATATTATAACAATGGTTAATAAAGCAAATGGAGTTTTAGGATTCATTAAGCGTTGGGCAAAGGAATTTTCTGATCCCTATGTCACAAAGCAATTATTTGTCTCACTTGTCAGACCTATACTTGAATATGGTTCTGTTGTATGGGATCCCTATTATTCGAAATATTCTGATAAAATTGAATCTGTGCAAAAACAATTCTTACTTTTTGCTTTAAGAGGCTTTCATTGGAATAGTGATTTCATCTTGCCCTCATATACGAGCAGGCTTAAGTTAATCAGATTACCAACATTAAAAAGTAGACGTGTAATGTTCAATACAATTATGGTACAAAAAATTTTGAATGGCAATATACTTTCAGATTTCCTTATTTCTTCAATCAAAATAAATGTTCCTATCAGATTCAGTAGATATTATCGTTTCTGTAACACTGATTCTCATCGCACTAATTATGCACTAAGCGAACCTGTCTGCAGAATGTGTGATGAATTTAATTCTTTATATTTTATTGTAGATTTTGGTGTAGATAGGTTCGCACCAGTTGTAACGGCTGATGACATAAATTACTATATCAAATCTAAAATAAATGGAGATTATTTCCTGAAAACTTATAAATTAAAACAGCGCTACTCAGAGAATAGATCGTCTGTTTAGCACTTTACCTTTTTTCACTTTTTTCCATAGAAAAGATTTTATGTTTTTTTTTGTTCAACTTTTAATTCAACTTTATTGATAATTTTGATAGATTTTCAAGGTAAGTATTTACAATGGGTTTCTTTTGCATTTAGGTGTTCACAGATAAGTATTTAGGAATTGGTTTTCAAGGTAAGTATAAATATTTTTCTTTTCACAGGTTTTTCGTATGTTTCAAAAAAGGTAAGTATTTAGGTATGTATCAAAGGTAAGTAGCAGGTTTATGTACAAAGGTAAGTATAAGGAAATTCACAAGGTAAGTATTTTATGGTTTTTTGTACTATTCAGGTATATGTATGTTTTTAACACGGTAAGTATTATATGTTTTTGTTTCAGGTATAAAATTATAATTACAATATTGTTTATACACATTCGATTATTAGGATTTGATTTTTATGCAAATTCACTTTAATGTTTTAATTATAATATTTTGTAAGTTAACACTTTTGTACTTCTCACTTCGTCACGACGGGGGTGGTGCGTGTTGATCGTTTTGATGCTCAAACTTCGATTGACTTTCTTCTGTTTTGCATCGCCACATAAAACCTGTTTTGCATTCCAATGGTTTTGGAAATGCAGAAACAGAAATGACAAAATATACAAATTATGTTCTCGCTTGCTTGTTGGTATGTGTGTATGTACTAAAAGCATACCGCTATGCTACAGTAGTGTACCAAATAAATAGCACACTTAATGGGCAACAAAATAGCACACCTTTATAATAAAATTTTTGGACATTCATGTACATGCCTCCCCCGCCGTGATATCTGTGAATAAAAGAGTTTAATTAGTAGGCATATTTTTAATTGGGCCTGAAAATACATAGCCTAATTTTGTGTTGAACGCCTTCACATCTCCAATGCCAGCCGGTGTACAGCCCTCCTGGTGAATCGCAGAAAATGTATCGGCTCCCAACTCTAAATCAATGGGAATGTTGCTGCGAGGATCGGGGTCAGCGAGAGCTTGCGGCGCAAAGTAGCCTGTAGGGTCTTCTAACAAAGGGTCGGAATAGGGTCTGCGTGGCAATTCATCGGTAATAAGGGCGTTTACTTTTAAAGCCCACGTGCCGTTTATGTTCCTGGCCATAATCTTGAATGTAGCAAATCGGCGACTCTGATATATTATCGATCTGAGACCAAGCCTTTGGAACGTTGAATAGGCCATTCTGGACATCGTGGCCGACTGACAAATGAGTGCTCGTACAGTCTTCCAAGTATCTACACTGTCGGCTGAGACACGCACAAGGGCTGTGGGGACGAACACCAAATCCCAAGAGAATGAAGGCACCACAATGGGAGCTGGTTGTAAGGTGTTATCTAACTGTGGGGCCCCATGTAATAAGGTGTGGTGTCGGTGGTCGCACCTTCTGCAGCTCGTCAAACTGGTGCAGTCCGGTGCCAGATGACTACGGGCCAAACAGTTCCGACAGTACCCTCTCCGTTCAACGGTTTCGTACCTCTGAAAAGCAGACTGCTCTCTAAACCTGGGGCATGTCACGATTGCGTGATCATCCTGGCAGAGCCCGCAGGCATATTGCCAGAAACTCGGCCGATCTCTTCTTTCCTCTCGCTGACCCGATCGGCTTCTTGATTGTTGTCGTCTTGGTGGCTGTTGTTGATGCTGAAGCTGCTGTTGTTGATGCTGACGCTGATGTTGTTGACGTGGTTGATGTTGTTGTTGGATTGGCTGTTGTTGAGGTTGCTCTGGTTGTGGTGGGCGATTTTGTTGTTGTCGCCTGTTTGGGGGTCTTTCCTCCTCTTCTTCATCCCAATTATTGTGTGGGAGGTAGGCAGCCATATCTGTAATTAAAAGAGAGAGAGGAGTACCAAGTTTTTTAAGAAAAGAGGGTCCGACTAGTCAGTCGGTAAATAGCTTGACAACTTTGGTTATGGGTCGACTAGAGATGCCAAGCGAAGTTTTGATGTCTACCACTCTAATGTTATCGTCCACCCCCTTATATGTCTTAACAATTCGCCCCAACTTCCATTCAGTTGGCGACAAGCGATCATCTTTCACGACCACAAGATCGCCTTCTTTTAAATTGTCTTTGTGGTATTTCCATTTATGTCTTCTATGAAGTTCAGTTAAGTATTCATGTTTCCATCTATGGCAAAAATGTTGTGAAATTATTTTAAGTCGCTTCCAGCGATTAACATATGAAAGGTCGGAATCGGAAATATCCGGTTCTGCTGGCTCTAACATCGGTGCCCCAATGAGAAAATGAGCTGGTGTTAAGGGAGCTATGTCGTTAGGGTCGTCACTGGCTGGACTCAAGGGTCTTGAATTCAGACAAGCCTCAATACGAATTAATATTGTAGTGAATTCTTCGAAAGTAAAATTAAGATTCGGAAAGCTTTTACGTAAATGTGTCTTAAAGGACTTAACGCCGGCCTCCCACAATCCACCCATGTGGGGAGCGCCAGGAGGTATAAACTTCCACTCTAAGTTTTGATGAGAATTTTGGGTAATAGCTTGTGAACTGAGATTTTTCATAAATTCTGCTCTATCTTTTTTGAGTAATTCGGAGGCACCGACAAAATTGGTGCCGTTATCGGAGTATACACACGCCGGACAACCTCTACGACCTATAAATCGAGTGAAGGCAGCTAAGAATGATTGCGTCGACAGATCGCTAGTTACTTCTAGGTGGATTGCCTTGGTGGCGAAACAAATAAAAACGCATACGTAACCCTTCGTTATTAAACACGCTCTACCAGTAAAGTTTTTGATATTGAAAGGGCCGGCAAAGTCAACACCAGTATTGAAAAAGGGTCGTGTTAGAGAAGTCCTCTCCGGCGGAAGAGAAGCCATGATTTGATTTTGACTGTGTTTCTTATACAAGGTGCAAATTTTGCAATTATGAATAGTCTTTTTCACTAGAACTTTCAGTTTGAATATCCAGAACTCTGAACGTAGGACTCGAGTCATGAGCTGATTTCCACCATGCATAGTTATTTGGTGTGTAAATTCTACTAGGAGTTGCGATAACTTGGACATATATGGTAACAAGATGGGATGCCTTTCATTTTCTGTTAAGGCAGGTGATTGAACAAGGCGACCATTTGCTCTAATAAGGCCATTTGAGTCAAGATACGGATTTAAAGAAACAAGACCGCTACTAGATGGAAGTTTAGATTTTCTTTGCAATAACTTGTACTCGTTTTCAAAATAATATTTTTGGGTTACCATGATAACTAGACGTTTAGCCTGTTGAATCTCTTCAAGGGAGTAATCGGGACAAGCTCGTAAGTGTTTTTTGTAGTATCGAATAGCACATGCATATGCTCGATATGCTCTGTTTAACTTTGAGAAATTTACCAAAGGGTCTTTCTTTAAAAGTTCTTGTCTGGCATCATCAGTAATGGTTGTAAGGGTGAGAACCTTAGCTGATTTCTCTTCTAAGTTCGTATCTAACGGAATATTATTTGAGGGCCAAATAGATTTTTGGTATTTTAACCACTGGGGTCCATGCCACCATAGATTATGTGTTTTCAAATCGATCGGTGAACATCCGCGACTTGCTACATCAGCGGGATTCGCCTCAGAGTCAACATGACGCCATCGATCATTACCAACATTTTCAATAATTTCTGAAATTCTGTTACCTACAAAGGTACTCCAATGGCACGGTGGTTTTTTAAGCCAAGCTAAAACGATTGTGGAGTCTGTCCAATAATAAGATTCAATATTCGACATCTGAAGATTTGATATTATTGAAGAGGCCAATTTAGAGAGAAGTACAGCTCCACAAAGCTCAAGTCGTGGCAAGGAAATCTTTTTAATCGGTGCGACCCTGGTTTTTGCTGCTAGGAGAAATGTGTCAACACTTTTATTGGTATTTTCTACCCGAATGTAGAGGGCCGCGCCATACGCGCTCTCTGACGCGTCGCAGAATCCATGAATCTCAATTTGATTAGTTGGTGTGTACTTAATCCATCTTGGAATAGTGATAACGTCAATTGAGAAAGTGTTTTTAACAAAGTTTTGCCAATTTAAAAGTGTCATGGGTTTGAGAGTGTCATCCCAGTCTATTTTGTCTAACCAAATTTGTTGCATGATTAATTTGGCTACTACTATTACTGGAGCTAACCAACCACATGGGTCAAACAATTTGGCAATCGTAGATAGAACTTCCCGTTTTGTATAGTTAATCTTGTTTTCTATAGAAGGCGATGGGATTGAAAAACTATCCCCCGAAATATTCCATCTGATACCTAGGGTCTTGGTAGAATCATTTTCAGACAGATCTAGCCAATTGAGAGGCAAAAGGTGATCACTTGGCAAGTCTTTCATTATTTTGGGCTCATTTGAAGTCCATTTTCTAAGTTGAAAACCTGCTGAATCAAAGGCAGAAATTAATTCTTTGCGAGAGTCTAATGCTTCTTGTATGGAATGACCTCCCGCTAGGACGTCATCAACATATAAGTTTTGTAAAATAACTGAAGCAGCTCTAGGGTATATATCTTTTATGTCTTCTGCTAATTTCATGAGAGTACGGAGTGCTAAAAATGGAGCGCAGTTCACTCCGAAAGTGACTGTCAAAAGCTCATAATCTTCCACTGGGTCAGAAAGAGATTTCCTAAAAAGAATTCGTTGATAACGAGTGTGATTTCTATCCAAGAGAATCTGACGATACATTTGTGTAACATCGGCATTGTAAACATATTTGAAGAACCTCCATTTTAATATTTGCAAAACAAGATCTTGCTGAAGTATGGGTCCAGCGAAAAGATTATCGTTGAGGCTTCTTCTATTTGACGTGGGGCTTGACGCATTGAATACTACCCTAAGTTTAGTAGTCAATCGATCTGGTTTAATCACCGCATGGTGCGGCAGATAGTAATTTGGGGTCTGATCTATTTCCTCCCGTGAAAGTTTTCTCATATGTCCCAGCTCTAAGTATTCTAATATCGCTTTGTCATATGAGTCTTTGATTTCTGGAGTCTTTGAAAGTTTTTTCTCCATTCTATAGAACTGTGCGAGGGCTATATTACGAGAATTTCCGAGCTCCTCACAATTTTTAAAAGGTAGGGTAACAATATATCTCCCATCTTTATTTCGTTTTGTTGTTTCTAGGTAGTTTTGTTCGCAGAATGAGTCTTCTTCTGACCTCAAAACTCTTTTTGGGGGCTCTTCCACCTCCCAAAAACGTGTAATAATCTTTTCGATTGAAGTGGTGTTAAACAAAGAAATGTTATGTGGATTTCTAGTGGTTTCGGGTATTGGACCGCCTACTATCCAACCGAATACTGTTTTTTGCGCTAAGAATGAGCCAAAAGATTTTATGGGAGTCCCTATTTCGAAGATTAAGGGTCCTATATCCATTCCTATGAGAAGATCGACAGGTTGACTTATGTGGAATTTCGGGTCTGCTAAGTTAAGACCAATAATATCTGTAAGTTTACTCTTTTCAATATTTTGTGAAGGCAAATTAGACGGAAGGGTCTTCAAAACTGGTGCCCATACATCTAATTCAAAGCTAGGGTCTAAACGAGAACGCAAAGTGAAAAGACAAGATTTTGTAGAAGTTTCTGAGACGATTTGGCTAAGTCCTGTAACATGAACAAGGTTTTTCTTGGTAGGCAATTTTAATTTGTTTCGAAGTTTTTCAGAGATAAAGGTAGATTGTGATCCAGGGTCAATAATTGCTCTGGCATCATATGATTGTCCTCTATTTTCGACCTGTACTATAGCAGTGAAAAGCAAAGTTGCACTAGGGTTATGTTCGAAAACTCTATGCTCTTGTAGAGTCAAGGTTGTAACGTTTTGTGGTTCTGTGGACTGTATTGTGGTTGTGAGAGCTGAAGCACTAGTACTAGGGCGCACTTCATCTCTTGCTAAGTTGTAATTCTGGGTTTGTTGTTGGGTGTCTGTTCCCTTATGTAACATGGAATGGTGTCTCATATTGCAAGTACGACAACCAAACCGACTTTTACATTCTTTGACGCCGTGATTAGACGAAAGACAATTGTAACAAAGGTGTGAGATCTTGACTAAATGAATTCTATCATTTACTGACTTTCCTAGGAACTGAGAACAATCTCTAATAAAATGATTTGCTTTGCAAAGTGGACAATTTTGCGTATTTTGAGTCTTTTGTTGTTGATTCGAAGTTTGTTTATTCACCGAACCCCCCTTATTTTGTGAATTTGGCCAAGTATTAGTATGGAAACTGTTTGCAAATTTTGATTTTTTACTAAAATCAGTTTTTTGTTGAGTGTATTTTGTACTTGTAGGCTTAATATTTCCTACAGATTCTAATGTCTTGAATTTATGGGTCAAATATTTGTTTACCTGCTCCCAGGTGGGCAAAGTTTTGCTGTCGTGCAAAGAGTTTTCAAATTCCTCTAGAAAAGATCGAGGTAGTTTTGAGGAGCAAAGATAAATAAGGATAGGATCCCAACCCTTTACATCAACTTCTAGAGTCTCAAGAGTCTGAATACAACTATTAATGGTACGTTGAAGTTTTTGAATTGTGTTACTTGAATCAAACGCTATATGGGGTAAATTGAAAAGAATTTTGATTTGCTCGTTGACCTGCATCCTTCTGTTTTCATATCGCTCAGTGAGATTCTTCCACGCTAACTCAAAGCCATCGTTTGTAAGTGGGACATGACTGACTATCTCTCTAGCTTCTCCTGTTGTTTTCTGGGTCAAATGGAAGAGTTTTTCAACTTTACTTAGTTTTGAATTTTTAATATATATCGCTGTAAAGAGGTCTCGGAACGTAGGCCACTCGCTGTAACCTCCACTGAATGTGTCTGTGTCACATGGTGGAAGTCTTGAAACAGGTGTAAATTCTACTTCAGTATTGAGTTTTTGCGTCATTTGAGATTCTCTTTTAACTTTTTCTTCTGCTTCTTTCTGCTTAACTAACTGAATTTGCCCATTAATCGCTCCTACAGCATTTTTGTAAATGTCAATAGCTTCTAGATAATGAGTTCTTAGCTTATTTTTGTCAATTTCCTTTTCACCTTCCCCTGGGACATGATCCCTGCATTCTTCATACGCTCTTTTTACTTTGTCATAAACCGAATCTAGCTGAACTCTTGATGCCTCTAATCTATGAAGATCATCTTCTGTGTTTGCTATACTTAAAATCGCTGCATAATCTTTTAAATCATTAAGACAGTTAACAAATTTTTCACGATTAAGTTTGGCCATCTTTCTTTGTAAATTAGATCTGACTTTAGAACAAATTTGCTGAGTCGCAAGAAATGACAAAGTAGTCCAATCAAAGGGTCAAACCTTTTTGTTATTGGGTAAAAAACAGAATCAGAAAATTTTGTCTTAGCAAAATTTTGATGTTAATTCCCAAATAAATTCACGACAACTGGATATTTTGTAGAGTAGAGTAAATGTTTTGTGGAGTACGATAAATGTTTTCTCCAATGTGAGTACAGAGAATTAAAATTATTTGATGCCAAATATTTTCATTCAAAGAACGCAAGAAAAAGTTTTGAAAGGTCGAAAAATTTCAATCAAAATCCGAAAAAAAAATTTCCAAAAATAAGTCGAAGAAAAATGTGTGTTGGGTTATCCAGAAAATTAACAAAGTCCCAAAGAACAGCAAATTGCAGAAATAACAAGGCTGTAATAAAACCCTAGTTAAACAGCAAATTTTATCAGAAAAAGTGAAATGATTTTTTGTACGCAGTTGTTTTTTGAATAATTGTCTAAATCAACAACTATTTTAGTGACGCTTTTGTAAATAAATTGTTGAGAGAATGATTTCGCTTTAAACACAGACGAAAATTTGATGTTTTTTCCAATAATAATTGGTTTTGGGTGGAAACAAAAATGTCTTAGTAAAGAAACGAGTCAAGCCAGAGCAAAATCCCAGCAAACAATTTCAAAGGTGAATTATTTTGGGTCCAAAAAATCCAAATTGTTAGCGAAAAATGCTTTAGAATGTTGTATTGTTGTTTCAAAATGGTTTAAAATTAAAAATTAATTAATTTAAAATCAATAATTTTTTCAACAAAATATTGCTTATTTGCAAAAAAGACGAAAATATTTTGTGTCTAAATCAAAAATTTTCATCCAAAAAATTTCAAAGATGCTGTAAAAATGTATGAGTATCAAAAGTTATATAAATTTTCATAAGATAAGAAAAAGTTTAAAGTGTCGAATGTTTAGGTTAGTTAACCTCAAATTTTTGGGCGCTTGTCCACCAAACGCTTATGCTTATGTACGTAAAAGGCGCAAAATGTTTTTTTTTCCAATTTCCCAAAATTGATGTATTGGGAAATCAATATGGCGCTTATGTATAAATTATTTGATAAATATGTGCTTTTTCCACGATGAGTTTGTAAATTTTAGGTTATTTTCCAATAAAATGTTTGTTGTGTTGTGTCAAGAAGCGTGAAAACAAATATCAGCTTCCAAAAATGATATAGTTTCCAAATGTATGTTGACTTTCCAAAAAATTATGGCGGGTCAGTGAGCAAGATTTCCAAATTATTTCACGGACGGACAAATATGTATGAGCGAAAAGGTCGACTTTCCACAAGTCTCTCACTAAACTTTCCAATTTTTCCACAAAATTTCTCTTTTTCTTCTTGTATTTAAAAATGCATGAGAAAATTTCCAAAATTGAGAGAATTTTCCAAAAATTCCACTATGTTATGCTTGAACTGTGCATGTATTTGTAAATTGTTAGATTTCCACAAAATGATCTAACCAAATTTACACAAAAATTTACCTTTTTTAGAAATTTATGTGGATAAATTGAAAAATTTTTGTTACAAAATCCCAAATTTCACTACGTTGTATGTGTTTGTGTGTGTATGTGTGGACGTATGTGTGTGTTCCCACGTTTGCTGGGTCAACTTCAGTCCTCTTTTCTAGGGTTATGTAAAAAACTTGGGTCTTTGCATCCAAAGGTGTCAAGTTGTGATGTAATAGCGAGTTATCGTATAAAGGGACAGTGTCGGGAGTCAAAATTCGCCGTACCCTGTGTTCCTTTTTTGATGCCACGCTCCAAATCAAAAAACTTATTTGTACTCACTTTGCTATGCTTGGTTATAGGGTCTAGGTAAGTATGGGTGGGGGTTTAACCTCTTGTCCGTCCGTCCGCCTTTTCCTCTGCGCCAACTCTCCAACTGATTGTTTGTTGTTGTTTTGTTACGCGTCACGGAATTCACGTTTAGATTTTATTGTTTTGTTTGTGTAGATATTGGTTTGTGGTGTAGAAATTGTCTTTGTTATTTTTTACAAACTTTAGTTTTCTTTTTGTTGGAAATAGTTCACTTTGATTTCAGTGTAATTGGTTTTTTTGATATTTGTGTTTTTGTATGTAAACTTTTTTGTTTAGTATTTTTTAAAACAAATTTAATTTTAATTTTTTTTTTTCTTGTAAAATATTTTTTTGTTTAATCACTTGGTAGTTTGTGTGTATATTGTTGAAAATTTAATGTTTAATTTGAAAAAATCTATTTTTAAACTTTTTTGTTTGTTCTTTTGTTTTAGGTTCCACTGTATGTCTTCCACTGATATGTTCCACTGTGTTGCAATTTTCACTGTATTTGTAAAATGTTAGTGGTTTTTTTTCAAATTATTTATTCTTTTTTTCCAAAAATTATTCTCTGTTTTGTTGTAATTACTTTGTAATTTCACTGTTCCACTGTGTGTTTTTGTTGTTGTAGGATTTTTTCTTTCACTGTTCACAAACTTCTTTTTTTTCCAAATTTTATTTTTGTTGTAATTGTTAAGATTTCTTAACTTCACTATCTGGCTCGATATGGACCAAATGTTTAGCACTTTACCTTTTTTCACTTTTTTCCATAGAAAAGATTTTATGTTTTTTTTTGTTCAACTTTTAATTCAACTTTATTGATAATTTTGATAGATTTTCAAGGTAAGTATTTACAATGGGTTTCTTTTGCATTTAGGTGTTCACAGATAAGTATTTAGGAATTGGTTTTCAAGGTAAGTATAAATATTTTTCTTTTCACAGGTTTTTCGTATGTTTCAAAAAAGGTAAGTATTTAGGTATGTATCAAAGGTAAGTAGCAGGTTTATGTACAAAGGTAAGTATAAGGAAATTCACAAGGTAAGTATTTTATGGTTTTTTGTACTATTCAGGTATATGTATGTTTTTAACACGGTAAGTATTATATGTTTTTGTTTCAGGTATAAAATTATAATTACAATATTGTTTATACACATTCGATTATTAGGATTTGATTTTTATGCAAATTCACTTTAATGTTTTAATTATAATATTTTGTAAGTTAACACTTTTGTACTTCTCACTTCGTCACGACGGGGGTGGTGCGTGTTGATCGTTTTGATGCTCAAACTTCGATTGACTTTCTTCTGTTTTGCATCGCCACATAAAACCTGTTTTGCATTCCAATGGTTTTGGAAATGCAGAAACAGAAATGACAAAATATACAAATTATGTTCTCGCTTGCTTGTTGGTATGTGTGTATGTACTAAAAGCATACCGCTATGCTACAGTAGTGTACCAAATAAATAGCACACTTAATGGGCAACAAAATAGCACACCTTTATAATAAAATTTTTGGACATTCATGTACATCGTCATTCAAAATTATTGTACCTCAGAACATATTTGATCAGATATTATCGATAGATTTTTGGCCTCCTCAAGCATTTATAAAAGAATTTGTTGAAAAATCAGACAACTTAGCTCACTTACCTCATAGACCAGAGTCGACTCCAAAAAACTAAATAATTCTATTTCAATTTGCTATCAGAACGTTAGGGGACTAAATACAAAATTGTCTCGACTGTTCACTGATAGTTTCGATTTCGAGTTTCAAATTATAGTACTCTCAGAAACTTGGCTGAAACCTTCTGTTTTAAATAGCGAAATATTATGCTCAAGATATCAAATTTTTAGAAAAGATCGAATCATTAAAAAAGGTGGCGGTGTTCTAATTGCAGTCGATTCCAAATACCCATCTAATATTATTACATTAAATGACCTATATGACATCGAGTTCATAGGAGTCTGTATTGAATTTGTCAAGTTTAAATTATTTGTTACCTGTTCATATATACCTCCTGCATCTGACCACAATCTGTATTTTCAACATTTGTCTGCAATAAACTCAATAGCCTCGAGCATGTGTGATACTGATAAAATTCTAATACTAGGAGACTTTAACTTGCCGTCAATTAAGTGGCTTTCGCTTGAGGACTCTGATGGTATGACACCATTGACCCCAAGTGAGAATACGAACCAGCTCTCTTTTGATGTTGTAACTCGCTTCTCGGAAATAAATATGTATCAAATAAATAATGTAATAAATAAGTATGGTAAGATACTGGATTTAGTATTTGTGAATAATACTCTAAATTTCCTGTATCTATTCCTGAAGATTACCATCATCCCTCACTTTGTATACAGTTGATTTATAACTCCCCAATTTCAACACCACTAACCTCTAGAACATTCATATCTGTTTTCAACTTTAAGAAAACTAAGTTTCAAAAACTGAATCTTCTCTTTACTTCCACAGAATGGGCCTCTTTGTTTCACTGTAATAATCAATTTGACCTTGAACAGGCTGTTAATAAATTTTATGACGTACTGAATAATTTTCTTAATGAATGTGTACCAAAAGTTAGAATAAATTCTTCTAATAAATTGCCGTGGATTACTTCCGAATTGTCCGCTCTTAAAAACTCTAAAAATAGACTTTTCAAAAAATTTAAAAAGTCGGGATCTTCTATAGATTATTCAAATTATTCCATTGCCAGATCAAAGTACAACATTGAATCTCACAGGTCATATAAAATGTACATTGATAAAATTAAGATAAATATTAAATCCGATCCAAAATCGTTTTATGATTTTGTTAATTTAAAAAGAAAAAGTACCCGTAGACCTCATTTAATAAAATATAATAATAATGAATTCGTAGGCGATCGTGATATCGCTGAATGTTTTGCTAATTTCTTTGCTTCAACATATTCGTATAGCAATAGTTTCTTGGATACTCAATATCCATATCAGTTACCTAACATGGATAACCTTAGTATGCCGTTTCTCAGAACTGAAGACATTTCAAAGGGTTTATGCTGCCTTAAACCTATAAAAAGCCCAGGTCCTGATGGCATACCTAGTATAATACTTAAAAATTGTCATAATTCCTTATCTACACCATTAACTTTTCTTTTTAATTATTCCCTGAAATTTGGTTATTTCCCAACATTTTGGAAAAAATCTTACTTGGTACCTCTTCATAAATCTGGCAGCTTATCCGACGTATCCAATTATAGAGGAATTGCAAAACTGAGTGCAATTCCGAAGTTATTTGAAAAACTCATCACGGATGTAATCTCTTACAAAGTACATCATATTTTAAGCCCTTATCAGCATGGTTTCCGCAGTGGCTTATCCACCGTTACGAACCTAGTTCAATATACCTCAAAGGTCATTAAAGGATTTACTCAGCAGAAGCAAACTGACACAATCTATACTGATTTCAGTAAAGCGTTCGATAGAGTCAATCATAAATTATTAATATACAAATTAAACCGAATCGGTTTCAGTAAAATCCTATTATCTTGGATCTCGTCTTACTTGCAAGGCAGGTCACAAGTTGTTTTATTTGAGGATTGTCATTCCAATTCAATAAATGTACCATCAGGTGTTCCTCAAGGGAGTCATCTGGGCCCTGTCTTGTTTTTATTATTTGTTAATGATTTACCGTTGTCAATAAAAAATTCTGAACTACTTATGTATGCAGATGATGTTAAAATTTTTATAACACACAAGTCTGTAGAATATTTACAATTACTGCAGGACGATTTAAATAGATTCTCCCGGTGGTGCGCTATTAATAACATGGATTTAAATTTAAAGAAATGTAAACATATGTGTTTCTCTAGAACCTCACCTCTAACATATGATTTCCGGATAAATGAATCTACTCTAATATCTGTGGATTCCTTTGTTGATCTAGGTGTCCTATTGGACCCCAAACTAAATTTCAATAATCATATTATAACAATGGTTAATAAAGCAAATGGAGTTTTAGGATTCATTAAGCGTTGGGCAAAGGAATTTTCTGATCCCTATGTCACAAAGCAATTATTTGTCTCACTTGTCAGACCTATACTTGAATATGGTTCTGTTGTATGGGATCCCTATTATTCGAAATATTCTGATAAAATTGAATCTGTGCAAAAACAATTCTTACTTTTTGCTTTAAGAGGCTTTCATTGGAATAGTGATTTCATCTTGCCCTCATATACGAGCAGGCTTAAGTTAATCAGATTACCAACATTAAAAAGTAGACGTGTAATGTTCAATACAATTATGGTACAAAAAATTTTGAATGGCAATATACTTTCAGATTTCCTTATTTCTTCAATCAAAATAAATGTTCCTATCAGATTCAGTAGATATTATCGTTTCTGTAACACTGATTCTCATCGCACTAATTATGCACTAAGCGAACCTGTCTGCAGAATGTGTGATGAATTTAATTCTTTATATTTTATTGTAGATTTTGGTGTAGATAGGTTCGCACCAGTTGTAACGGCTGATGACATAAATTACTATATCAAATCTAAAATAAATGGAGATTATTTCCTGAAAACTTATAAATTAAAACAGCGCTACTCAGAGAATAGATCGTCATTCAAAATTATTGTACCTCAGAACATATTTGATCAGATATTATCGATAGATTTTTGGCCTCCTCAAGCATTTATAAAAGAATTTGTTGAAAAATCAGACAACTTAGCTCACTTACCTCATAGACCAGAGTCGACTCCAAAAAACTAAATAATTCTATTTCAATTTGCTATCAGAACGTTAGGGGACTAAATACAAAATTGTCTCGACTGTTCACTGATAGTTTCGATTTCGAGTTTCAAATTATAGTACTCTCAGAAACTTGGCTGAAACCTTCTGTTTTAAATAGCGAAATATTATGCTCAAGATATCAAATTTTTAGAAAAGATCGAATCATTAAAAAAGGTGGCGGTGTTCTAATTGCAGTCGATTCCAAATACCCATCTAATATTATTACATTAAATGACCTATATGACATCGAGTTCATAGGAGTCTGTATTGAATTTGTCAAGTTTAAATTATTTGTTACCTGTTCATATATACCTCCTGCATCTGACCACAATCTGTATTTTCAACATTTGTCTGCAATAAACTCAATAGCCTCGAGCATGTGTGATACTGATAAAATTCTAATACTAGGAGACTTTAACTTGCCGTCAATTAAGTGGCTTTCGCTTGAGGACTCTGATGGTATGACACCATTGACCCCAAGTGAGAATACGAACCAGCTCTCTTTTGATGTTGTAACTCGCTTCTCGGAAATAAATATGTATCAAATAAATAATGTAATAAATAAGTATGGTAAGATACTGGATTTAGTATTTGTGAATAATACTCTAAATTTCCTGTATCTATTCCTGAAGATTACCATCATCCCTCACTTTGTATACAGTTGATTTATAACTCCCCAATTTCAACACCACTAACCTCTAGAACATTCAAATCTGTTTTCAACTTTAAGAAAACTAAGTTTCAAAAACTGAATCTTCTCTTTACTTCCACAGAATGGGCCTCTTTGTTTCACTGTAATAATCAATTTGACCTTGAACAGGCTGTTAATAAATTTTATGACGTACTGAATAATTTTCTTAATGAATGTGTACCAAAAGTTAGAATAAATTCTTCTAATAAATTGCCGTGGATTACTTCCGAATTGTCCGCTCTTAAAAACTCTAAAAATAGACTTTTCAAAAAATTTAAAAAGTCGGGATCTTCTATAGATTATTCAAATTATTCCATTGCCAGATCAAAGTACAACATTGAATCTCACAGGTCATATAAAATGTACATTGATAAAATTAAGATAAATATTAAATCCGATCCAAAATCGTTTTATGATTTTGTTAATTTAAAAAGAAAAAGTACCCGTAGACCTCATTTAATAAAATATAATAATAATGAATTCGTAGGCGATCGTGATATCGCTGAATGTTTTGCTAATTTCTTTGCTTCAACATATTCGTATAGCAATAGTTTCTTGGATACTCAATATCCATATCAGTTACCTAACATGGATAACCTTAGTATGCCGTTTCTCAGAACTGAAGACATTTCAAAGGGTTTATGCTGCCTTAAACCTATAAAAAGCCCAGGTCCTGATGGCATACCTAGTATAATACTTAAAAATTGTCATAATTCCTTATCTACACCATTAACTTTTCTTTTTAATTATTCCCTGAAATTTGGTTATTTCCCAACATTTTGGAAAAAATCTTACTTGGTACCTCTTCATAAATCTGGCAGCTTATCCGACGTATCCAATTATAGAGGAATTGCAAAACTGAGTGCAATTCCGAAGTTATTTGAAAAACTCATCACGGATGTAATCTCTTACAAAGTACATCATATTTTAAGCCCTTATCAGCATGGTTTCCGCAGTGGCTTATCCACCGTTACGAACCTAGTTCAATATACCTCAAAGGTCATTAAAGGATTTACTCAGCAGAAGCAAACTGACACAATCTATACTGATTTCAGTAAAGCGTTCGATAGAGTCAATCATAAATTATTAATATACAAATTAAACCGAATCGGTTTCAGTAAAATCCTATTATCTTGGATCTCGTCTTACTTGCAAGGCAGGTCACAAGTTGTTTTATTTGAGGATTGTCATTCCAATTCAATAAATGTACCATCAGGTGTTCCTCAAGGGAGTCATCTGGGCCCTGTCTTGTTTTTATTATTTGTTAATGATTTACCGTTGTCAATAAAAAATTCTGAACTACTTATGTATGCAGATGATGTTAAAATTTTTATAACACACAAGTCTGTAGAATATTTACAATTACTGCAGGACGATTTAAATAGATTCTCCCGGTGGTGCGCTATTAATAACATGGATTTAAATTTAAAGAAATGTAAACATATGTGTTTCTCTAGAACCTCACCTCTAACATATGATTTCCGGATAAATGAATCTACTCTAATATCTGTGGATTCCTTTGTTGATCTAGGTGTCCTATTGGACCCCAAACTAAATTTCAATAATCATATTATAACAATGGTTAATAAAGCAAATGGAGTTTTAGGATTCATTAAGCGTTGGGCAAAGGAATTTTCTGATCCCTATGTCACAAAGCAATTATTTGTCTCACTTGTCAGACCTATACTTGAATATGGTTCTGTTGTATGGGATCCCTATTATTCCATGGTTTAATAAGAAAGGTTAGCCAAAGCTTTATGTCAATTTAATTTTTTTCATTCGAGTATGCCTGAAACTTCAAAACAATATAACCAAACTGTGTATGTGTGTGTGGTGTTTGAATAATATGCCAAACAATTTTAAAAACAATCGAATTCAATGATTTTTAAAATTGTTTTTAGACCATTTGTATGGAAGAAATTGGTGAGATTTGCATTGAAACAATCAGTTTATCATATTCACAACTCGATTATGTGGAGAAAACTTAACTCTTCTTTCATTTTTCGCGTTTTTTATAAAATGCTCAAAAAATGGATTGTAAACAAACCCACTTGTTGCTTTTATTTTGAAGTTTTAGGAATTCAAGAAAAACAAGGGTTCTATAGATTTTTTTCATTTAAATCTACCTCTTTACTTATACCATGTATTATTCGAAATATTCTGATAAAATTGAATCTGTGCAAAAACAATTCTTACTTTTTGCTTTAAGAGGCTTTCATTGGAATAGTGATTTCATCTTGCCCTCATATACGAGCAGGCTTAAGTTAATCAGATTACCAACATTAAAAAGTAGACGTGTAATGTTCAATACAATTATGGTACAAAAAATTTTGAATGGCAATATACTTTCAGATTTCCTTATTTCTTCAATCAAAATAAATGTTCCTATCAGATTCAGTAGATATTATCGTTTCTGTAACACTGATTCTCATCGCACTAATTATGCACTAAGCGAACCTGTCTGCAGAATGTGTGATGAATTTAATTCTTTATATTTTATTGTAGATTTTGGTGTAGATATCAATATTATCAAGTCTAGAATAATTTCATATCTTAATACTTAGAATATACCTAACATTATAAAATATACTAGCTGTTAAAGATGGGGAGGTCGCCCCCACGGTTCGGAAGGGGTGGGAAAGTGTGGCGTTGGGAAAGATCGAAAAAAAAAAAAATTTTAGTTTAACTTAAAATGGCCCATATGGGTCCTCCCTAAGGGTACCTGCCCTACAAAAGTTCAACATTTGTGTCATAGTGCAGTTAATTCCTAATCCACATTTTTGTCGGCAAGTTCAAATGTCCAAAAAGGGCCACAAAATTCTAAAGAGGTTTTAAATACATTCGATCTGTCCGGAGGTGAAAGTTTCGCTTCACATTGGCTGAGGGTATCTATCTGTCGACAAAGCCGACTGACACTTTTTTACTTGTTTTATTCTAAAAGAGGACTTATTTCATATCAATGAGTGTGCAGATAAGGGGCCTCCTTTAACGCCGAGTCCAAGTGACGAGTTCAACATGAGTCCACTTGTAGAAAACGGAAATACTACTTAAATGTAGACAAACATTATTTTGAGTAGTTTCAACGAAATGAAATGATGGTGTGTCCGTGACTCGAACTTCCGAATTTTTATGTAAACCGTGCGGGCCATAATATTCTATTTGAACTGAGAATAATTTATAAATCCACAATAAATTTCACAAATGTCCCCCTCCCCTATTCAACTTTAGTTGAAGATAACTGATTATGGCTTAGCCATTACTTAGCTGCAACTGTTTGTGGTAGCAAATAATTTCAGAGCTTTATTTTTTGCTGTTAACCAATCTTGTACTAACGAGACAAACAAATGCTCATCCACCCTTTTTATTTTTTTTTTTACAAAAATAGTCTTGTCGTCTTTTTTATGAGTCTTGAAGATGTTGTTTTGTGGTGCTGTTGCTGCTACTTGAACACACAATTGAAGCAGTTTTTGTTCTGCTACTGTTCTGGTGCTGTTGGGTGGTGATGAAAAAGGAATGTAATTGCAACAAATAAATCACGTTCTGCTGACTTTTCTTAAAATCACAGCACGCATTTAATGTGGCATTTAGTTCGAGAATGTGTGTGTGAATGTGTGTTCGACTGCTTTATTTTCTTTTCTTGGCTGACTAGCTCTCTTGATGCAACTGCAAGTTTGACGTTGTTGCTACAAATGCTGTTTTTAAAACGCTATTTCCATTCACTTCTTCCATTTGCAATGCCTGAGCTTTAAAGCGTTTTTATGGCCCTCAACATGGTCCAGCAATCAAATACCCTGGCTGTTAGCAGTGGTATTGTTTTCGTAGATCCTCCTACTTCGTTTTTTATTTTGGTGTCTATTATAGCCATCACCGTCATCAGCAACAACATTGTTGTCTTCACTTCGATGTGTCTTTGTTTGCCATTGCTCCAACAGTTGTTACAATTTTTTTAACAATTTCTCTATTCTTCAATTTTTCCACTGCAACTGCTGTCCTTGCACCCGCTGCCATTTGCTGGTATTTAGTCGTTCCTTCAGCAGCTCGTTTTATTTTTAAATTATATCAGTTAAAATGTTCTCATGCATTATTCACATCTTGGCTGTCTTTCGCTTGTTAGTTCGTTCTTTCTAAGATGCCTGACATTTGCTCTAACAACAATTTTGCAAATAATTCATTGCTTTATAAGTTTTCAAGCGTTTTACGTTTATTTCATTTGCTTATTTAAATCTGTCAACTTAATTTGACGATAACGAGTGGGAATTAATAAATACGTAATGACAAATTTTATATTCATACATACAAATGAGGAGGGGAGATTTCTAATTGATCCAAATAGTATGGCAAAGACCTTGTAGGTGCACTCTTGTATGCAGAACAGATGTTCTACGATGGTATTGCTCATATAACACCTAGAGATCGGGACGGTCTTATGTCCGCTGGAAATAACATGACAAGAGGAACTGATGAACAGTTCGTTGATCTGTTTAAGGCCGGAAACAAGAGATTGATATGGTGTATCCTAGAGATCGGCACAGCCATAAAAACCTTTAAAAATCCACGTTTGGTCGATCTGATGGTAGTTGCAAAAATATCCTTTAAAAACCTACGTTTGATCGATCTGATGGTAGTTGCAAAAATATCCTTAAAAAACCGCGATTGATCGATCGGATTGTAGTTGCGAAAATGTAGTTTTAAAATCCACGTTTGATCGATATGATGGTAGTTGCAAAACTATCCTTTAAAAATCCCGTTTGATCGATCTGACGTTATTTGCAAAAATATCCTTTAAAAATTGTAACGTGACCGCTACATTGCATAGCCGCTTCTTAAATACTACCCCTCATCAACACAAAACTATATTTTATTACCAAACGCATACATAATTTTAATTTCAATGCCCACTCGATTAGCTATGTTCTGGAGTAATTCTCAATTACTTCAGACAACCAGACGGATATAATATCTGGTTGTGGTACAAGATAAGACGTGTGGTATTGTCCGCAGTCACTTGAACCGAACCTAGCAACAGCCGTCGGCCCTGCGATTCGTTCGCTCCTGTCGATTCGTTCGCTCCTGTCGATTCGTTCGCTCCTGTCAACCCGTTCGCTCCTGGCGATTCGTTCGCTCCTTGCGATTTGTTCGCTCCTGTCGATTCGTTCGCTCCTGTCGATTCGTTCGCTCCTGTCGACTCGTTCGCCCCTTGCGATTCGTTCGCTCCTTGCGGTTTGTTCGCTCCTGGCGATTCGTTCGCTCCTTGCGATTTGTTTGCTCCTGCCGATTCGTTCGCTCCTGCCGATTCGTTCGCTCCTGCCGATTCGTTCGCTTCTGTCGATTCGTTCGCTCCTGTCGATTCGTTCGCTCCGGTCGATTCGTTCGCTCCTTGCGATCCGTTCGCTCTATTGCCTAACTATACTCGCCTCTTCTCGTTACAGAGTAGCAACCCGAATACTACCGAGCCGAACTCAACACCCGAAGACTAGGGTCTAACTCAACACCCGAAGACTAATGAACCGAACTCAACACCCGAAGACTACCGATCCGACAGCAATCCGAATCCCATTGCCAATCCGAGTATTGCCGAGCGAGGGCTGACGATCAGAAAATTGTCGATTCCACTATTTCCGAGCCGAGTGTTATCGACCGACTGTCAACTACCAAGCATATCTTCTATATATCTACTTCATACCGACCAACTCGAAGCGATTCCACCCGAGGTTGTTCCCCAACTTTACCAACATATCAACTTATCTCCATATTATCTGAAACTTATGTTTACGAAATTATATAAATAAAACTCTGAAGCACAGTTCAATCGTGTCTCATCTTACTTAAGGTTTGTGGGTCCTTGAGTCGACCCTGGCAGCGGCTGAGCTAACCTCAGCCTTCGGTAAAACCACTCGTTATAAATGGCGCCCGAGCTGGGACAAGACAAAGAAACGAATAGCGAAAAACCTAAACCAGTCGCCACCTGAAACTTTTCGAGTTCTACGAGCAGCATGGTTGGAGATTCATAGTTGGAGAACTGAATCCCTTAGTTGGATATACCTACTAAAAAAAGAACAGTTGATGGAGCAGTGCGAGAAGGTAGGCATAGTGACCGAAGGATATACCGTTGATCACCTTCGGAAACTGCTTAGCAAATATCTGAGGGAGAAAAAGACACGAGCTTCTGCTGAGAATTTGCTACGAGAATTAGAGGAGAAGGTTAAATCATCGGTACACGAGACGCAACCATCGCCACTCTTCGTTGAGGTACCCGCACCACTCCAACGGATGAGTATGACAGACCTGGAGGTCATCAATATAATTCACCGATGGTCACTAAAATTCTCGGGTGACAGCGATCTCGTCGAGTTCCTAGAGCGGTTCGAAGAATTGGCGGAATGTCATTCCATCCGATTTGACCGTCTTCTCCCGTCATTACTCACTGTTTTGGAGGGAAACGCGTTGAAATGCTATCGGGTCAAGAGAGAAGAGATCAAATTGTGGTCCGAGTTCCGGGCCGAGGCTGAACGATTTTTCCTGTCCAAGCGGTATATGAGTCAGATCGAACACTCGTTCTACAATCGTCGGCAGCACCATAAGGAAAGGATTACATATTGGCAATGTCAACAACCTCTCGACGACATCCTCAATTACGTAAGTTAAATCATTTGGACCGTATTTACGATGGTCTGCGGCCGGAATATAGGCATTATGTGAGACGTCACGATTTCACGACGTTGGACGAGTTGATCGAGCTAACAAATGACTTTGAAATACTGAAAAGGGATGAAGCCAGATTGGAAAGACCACATACTTCACATATGATCCGAGAGGCCGACGTGCCCTACGATCGTGACAGCCACTGTTGGCGCTGCAAACGTCCTGGTCACTATCGGTGGCAATGTCGGAGGGCCCCTACGAAGTTCTGCTCACGATGCGGTAAGGACGTAGAAGGGATAAAAGTCAATGACTCATCGACACAGGGTCAACGCTCAGTTACATAGATGGTAAAATGCGAGAAACGCTGCAATCCAGAGGTGTGCAGCCGGGCACGTCGAAAAGAGGTATCCAGATGGCGGATCAGAGAATCGAGGATTGTGAGACAGGCATTCGGTTAGGAGTGCAGTACCGAGGGAAAACCACGAATCTTTCAGTAACCGTAATCCCCACTCTAGCTGAGTCACTCATATTAGGGATGGATTTTCTTGCGGAGAGGTCCTGGCGGTTGAGCCTTGACGGGGAGACAATATTGCAGTCGATCTCGGAGCAGTTCATTGATTGCGTCCACACTATTACTCCCGCCCTTTCATCGACGATGTCCAAGAAGCCGAATTGAAGACCCTGATTGACCAATATACCGATATGTTCGCCCGAAGTCCGGGTCTGTGTTCCGTAGCCAAACATACCATCAAGCTGAAACACAACGTCCCTATTAAACAAAGATACATGCCTCGCAACCCTGCCATGATGACTATCATTAACGAAGAAATTGATAAGCTTTTGGCACAAGGTAGGATTGAGCAATCACATAGCCCCTACAGTTCACCGATCGTCCTTGCCCGGAAAAAACAAGGTGGTTGGCGTATGTGTATTGATTACCGACAACTCAACGAAGCGAGTGAATCCGATGCCTACCCTCTGCCACATATAAATGCCGTCCTTGATCAGCTCAGAGAGGCAAAGTACATCTCCACGTTGGATCTCAAGAATGGGTACTGGCAAATCCCTCTGGACTAGTGCTCTAGGCCTTGTACAGCATTCACGGTGCCGGGGCGGGGCCTTTTCCAATGTAAGGTTATGCCGTTTGGATTACATTCAGCCCCGGCAACATTTCAAAGGGCACTTGATCAGATAATCGGCTCGAACATCCACCCGTTGGTTTTCGTATACTTAGATGATATCATCATCCTTGGCAGGAGTTTTCCAGAACACCTGAATGTGTTAGAAACCGTCTTCAAGAGGTTGCACGAAGCTGATATGCAAATAAATATACAGAAATGTGAGTTTGTCCGCCAATCTATTAAGTATTTGGGTCATATAGTGAGCCCGGAGGGCATAGGAACTGATCCTGACAAAGTGGAAGCTGTGCGTAAACTCCCTGCACCCACGAATCTGAAGGAGCTCCGGAGAATTCTGGGAATGGCGTCCTGGTATAGGCGTTTCATTCCGAACTTTGCGAAGGTCGTAAACCCTCTGAACCGCGTATTTAAGAAATCGGTACGCTGGCGGTGGAGTACCGAAGAGGCTGAAGCATTTGATAACCTCAAAAGGATACTGACCGAGGCCCCTGTTTTGAAATGCCCAGACTTCAGTCGAACATTTTATCTGCAGACCGATGCCAGCCTGGAAGGGCTGGGAGTGGTTTTGTTTCAGCGGCATTCGGAGCACGAATCTGTTATTGCGTATGCTAGCCGTTCCCTAAGTGACCTTGAGAAGAAATACTCAACCACCGAGCAAGAGTGTCTGCCGATCCTTTGGGGTATACGTAAAATGGAGCCATACGTGGAGGGGTATCATTTTACGGTCATTACCGACCACCATTCCCTGAAGTGGCTGCACTCACTGCAAAATCCTTGCGGTCGGCTGGCCAGGTGGGCACTGGAACTCCAGCAGTACGACTTTGAAATCGAGTACCGAAAGGGTAGCTTAAACGTTGTCGCAGATGCCTTGTCCCGCGCTCCCTTACCTAGCACTGAAGATTGTTTTACCATTTCTGCCGTTCCCGACGACTGGTATAAGAAAATGCTGCAAAAGGTAGAACGTAGCCCACACAAATACCCCGATATACAGCTTATCGAAGGTCATCTGTACAAGCATTTCCCCGCAAGAATGCATTTGATCAACTGTCCGAGTGGAAGCAGTGTGTCCCATGTGAAATGCGAAGGGGAATCCTACGCGATCATCATGACGCCATCCATGCAGGACATTTGGGCACATTTAAGACCTTGAGGGGGGTCCAAGAAAATTACTACTGGCCTGGAATGTCAAGGGACGTACGAGAGTACGTAAGGGGTTGTAAAACCTGTGCCCGTTGTAAAGTGAAACAAAAGGCTCCTTGTGGCTACATGCACACGATGCAATGTTCGGAGCCGTGGGAGCTCGTGTGTGCCGATTTCATTGGACCGCTACCAAGGTCCAAACAGGGGAATACTTCATTGCTAGTTATGATGGACAAATTCAGCCGATGGGTGGAGCTGGTATCAAGCCGACGTGCCACGGCACAAGATGTTGTTAAGGCCCTTAAAGAGCGGATTGTTTATAGATTCGGGTGTCCGAAGATACTACTAACGGATAATGGGGTCCAATTTACCAGTCGATTGCTATACTCCTTCCTAAAAGACCTACACATCGAGCATCGTACGACTCCCTTGTATGCTCCACATGAAAATCCCACCGAACGTATGAACAGGGTCGTAAAAACGATGATAGCCCAAAATACGGGGGCAGATCATCGACTTTGGGATCAAAATATAGCCGAGATTGCATTCGCCATCAACACCGCTGTGAGCGAATCCTCCAGATACTCACCGGCCGAGATACTATTCGGGCGTAACCTTGTTTCTCCTACTACTTTACATCTCCCGTCTACTAACGACCCGAGAGATAACAAGAACTACGCGAAATTATGGGGAACAGTAAGAGAAAATAACCAGAAGGCAAGCCGTTCGCAACAAACCTACTATAACTTGCGCCGCAGAGAGTGCTCTTTTTTGGTGGGCGACAAGGTTTGGGTGCGAGAGAGACAATTGTCATCCGCTGCAGACAACTTTAATCAAAAATTAGCCCCCAAATATTCCGGTCCACATGAGATCACCTCCTTCGTTCACAAGAACATAATAGAAGTAAGAGATGAATCAGGAAAACTCAAGAGAGTGAATGTCCAAGATATCAAACCCTACACTGTAAACCATTCCGAGAATCACTCACTCTCTTCCACCTTATGAGTTAACTAATGACAGCGATGCAACCCTACATGTGCCGCGGTGGGACCAGGTCAGACGCATTCCCTCTTCTTCAAGTCAGCCGCAATCAAACCGAGACAAATTACTCCCTGCATCAGGGATGCCAACTTTCCTAGGTAACAATCGCTACAGACAAGTTATGTTAAAACCACCTCAAATCTCTATTGATAAACCGAATTGGGTGAAAACATGTCTTTATACATTTTAATAAAATATCCGATTCCCATGCTTTCCTATATGTTTGAACACGATCTGTCGTCCAAATACACGAATATTTCACTCGCTGCACCTATACTTTTCCGTTTGTGCCGAAAGTGGTGACAATAAACAATGTTGGGTAAAAAAAAACTCTACAACCGCTACGTGGAAAAGCCAAATTGCTACTGTAGCGATTTAAAATAAAAAAAATAAAGAACATTACTACAACCCCCAAAACAGTGTTTTGTACGGCAAAAATCGCCACAAAAATAGCGAGAAAACCGCCAGCTTGGTATCCCTGCCCTAAATAAACACACATTGTTTGAATCTTTAGCTGTGTCTATTTCACTCAATGAGCGTTGGTAGAAGAGAATGCAACAACAAATTAGTTCCCCACACGTTCTCCCACTCCAGTGTACCAATGACATTACCGACTGCAGTTGTCTACTCAGTAAGACCAGAGAGTGGAAGAGTAAAAAAAAAATATCACTCAGACAAAGCCTCTCGGGAGTGAAATATGGGGGAAGAAAGCAGAGAAGAGGGAGATGGAATGTTTAAACGAAGGGAAAACACCGAAAACAAAACCAGGTCCCATTTAAGTCAGAGATAACAGAGGGGAATCATTAATCCAGTACCAACGAAACTGAATAAATGGAGCGGAAGCCAACGAGACCACGACGTGTGGTTAGCACACCACAACCGCCAAAACCGCATGTTCCCCCACTAGAGGCTCGGCCGCGTATTGTTTCCGACCAGTTGTTGATGCCGTCGCGTGTGGTTCGATTCCAACCGGAGAGTAATAGCAACCCACCGCCTCTGCTTCGCTTCCAACACGTAGGACCAACAAACCAGCAAAGTACACAGTCTGCCGCGATTGATATAACTCATTCGATGCCGGTGTTGGAGAACACTACCTCAACCACTACAAGACACAGAGAACAGGAGTTGGCGACCGCAACTGAAACACTTCCGTCTCAAACTCCGGTTATCCAGGCCAGATCACACCAGCGAGAATCAGTAGGAATGGCTCTAAGTACACAATCACAGGGTTCCTCCACAAGGGTTGCAGCAATGAAACAGCAAGGCAGAAGACAAGAAGAAGGAACACGTTCCCGTCGGTTGGCGCAGCAACCCGAACGCGAGTTGATACGTTGGTTACAGTCACTGAGGATACTAACCCCTCATGGACGCAGACACCAAACCGTGTTGCATTACGCCAACCGGCCTTCTGTTAAGGTCACCTTCCTGAACGCAGAACAGGCTCATCTCCAATGCCGAGGAATAAGCATCGTCGTTCCTCTACAACACCGCAACTACCAACCATAGGCAAATCATTCTTCGTGGGGCTGCAATTAATTATGGCTGTAGGACAGCCCATATCAAGCTATTTAATGCTATCAAACATTTTTTTTAAATATAAAATATTAGGTTAGAAATTACAAGCTGTAGAACAGCAATAACAAATGAAGACAAGAAGAAGTAAAAAAGAAAAGAGAAAAAAAAACAAGAAGAGAGAAAAAAACAGAGTTACCATAGTAGTTGACTTGAGCTCTCCTCGCGGAGGGTAATTTACACCTATGGCAAAGACATAACCATGGTAAGATGGGATATTTCATGGTTGTTGTTTCTCGTTTCATTCCCTTATCGTTTAAATCCTACATATTTAACCAAAGGTACTCTTATATGGAATTCTTTCTCTTAATAACCCATAACTACAATGTCTCTTTTGGTTTGCTTAATGACTTACACGAAACATTGTATTTAAGATTTGTTTAATAGGGTTACCGAGTGTGCAAATTCCGTCTTTAGTCTACTCTTTGTGACAAGTGTTGTTGTAGTGAGGTATGTACAACAAATGTACAAGCAGGAGAAGCTCTGCTTCCATGGTCACCATGTTCCATGGTTAATAAAGAAATGAGAAATATACATTTTGTCCAGTTTTTGAAACTGTATGTCTTTGCGTACACTAAGGTGCTGCGGGCTTCGGCCGAAACTCTGTCAACAGAACTAGAAAGATGAGAAAAAAAACATAATATTATGTTTTTTTTTTTTTGCGAAGTAAGGGGGGGGATGTAACGTGACCGCTACATTGCATAGCCGCTTCTTAAATATTACCCCTCATCAACACAAAACTATATTTTATCACCAAACGCATACATAATTTTAATTTTAATGCCCACTCGATTAGCTATGTTCTGGAGTAATTCTCAATTACTTCAGACAACCAGACGGATATAATATCTGGTTGTGGTTGCCGAATTTGTCGAGTGCTGGCGTTAAACGAAGTACAAGATAAGACGTGTGGCATTGTCCGCAGTCACTTGAACCGAACCTAGCAACAGCCGTCGGCCCTGCGATTAGTTCGCTCCTGTCGATTCGTTCGCTCGTGTCGACTCGTTCGCTCCTGTCGATTCGTTCGCTCCTGTCGATTCGTTCGCTCCTGTCGACCCGTTCGCTCATGGCGATTCGTTCGCTCCTTGCGATTTGTTCGCTCCTGTCGATTCGTTCGCTCCTGTCGACTCGTTCGCTCCTGTCGATTCGTTCGCTCCTGTCGACCCGTTCGCTCCTGGCGATTCGTTCGCTCCCTGCGATTTGTTCGCTCCTGTCGATTCGTTCGCTCCTGTCGACTTGTTCGCTCCTGGCGATTCGTTCGCTCCTTGCGGTTTGTTCGCTCCTGCCGATTCGTTCGTTCCTTGCGATTTGTTCGCTCCTGGCGATTCGTTCGCTCCTTGCGATTTGTTCGCTCCTGCCGATTCGTTCGCTCCTGCCGATTCGTTCGCTCCTGTCGATTCGTTCGCTCCTGTCGATTCGTTCGCTCCTTGCGATCCGTTCGCTCTATTGCCTAACTATACCCGCCTCTTCTCTTTACAGAGTAGCAACCCGAAGACTACCGAGCCGAACTCAACACCCGAAGACTACCGAGTCGAACTCAACACCCGAAGACTAACGAACCGAACTTAACACCTGAAGACTACCGAGCCGAACTCAACACACGAAGACTACCGATCCGACAGCAATCCGAATAACGCCGAGCCGTGCGATACGCCAACAACGGGAACTACCGACCCATTGCCAATCCGACTATTGCCGAGCGAGGGCTGGCGATCAGAAGATTGCCGATTCCACTATTTCCGAGTGTTATCGACCGACTGTCAACTACCAAGCATATCTTCTATCCGCCGATTACCACCTACTTCATACCGACCAACTCGAAGCGATTCCACCCGAGGTTGTTCCCCAACTTATCAACTTATCTCCATATTATCTGAAACTTATGTTTACGAAATTATATAAATAAAACTCTGAAGCACAGTTCAATCGTGTCTCATCTTACTTAAGGTTTATGGGTCCTTGAGTCGACCCTGGCAGCGGCTGAGCTAACCTCAGCCTTCGGTAAAACCACTCGTTATAAAATCCACGTTTGATCGATCTGATGGTAGTTGAAAAAATATCCTTTAAAAATCCACGTTTGATCGATCTGATGTTATTTGCAAACATATTCTTTAAAAATCCAGGTTTGATCGATCTGATGGTAGTTGCAAAAATATCCTTTAAAAAGCCAGGTTTGATCGATCTGATGGCAGTTGCAAAAATATCCTTTAAAAATCCAGGTTTGATCGATCTGATGGTAGTTGCAAAAATATCCTTTAAAAATCCAGGTTTGATCGATCTGATGGTAGTTGCAAAAATATCCTTTAAAAATCCACATTTGATCGATCTGATGGTAGTCGCAAAAATATCCTTTAAAAATCCACGTTTGATCGATCTGATGGTAGTTCCTAAAATATCCTTTAAACATCCGCATTTGATCGATCTGATGGTAGTCGCAAAAATATCCTTTAAAAATCGACGTTTGATCGATCTGATGGTAGTTGCAAAAATATCCCTTAAAAATCCACGTTTGATCGATCTGATGGTATTTCCTAAAATATCCTTTAAACATCCGCATTTGATCGATCTGATGGTAGTTGCAAAAATATCCTTTAAAAATCGACGTTTGATCGATCTGATGGTAGTTGCAAAAATATCCTTTAAAAATCCACGTTTGATCGATCTGATGGTAGTTCCTAAAATATCCTTTAAACATCCGCATTTGATCGATCTGATGGTAGTCGCAAAAATATCCTTTAAAAATCGACGTTTGATCGATCTGATGGTAGTTGCAAAAATATCCCTTAAAAATCCACGTTTGATCGATCTGATGGTAGTTCCTAAAATATCGTTTAAACATCCGCATTTGATCGATCTGATGGTAGTTGCAAAAATATCCTTTAAAAATCCACGTTTGATCGATCTGATGGTAGTCGCAAAAATATCCTTTAAAAATCCACATTTGATAGATCTGATGGTAATTGCAAAAATATCCTTTAAAAATCCACGTTTGATCGATCTGATGGTAGTCGCAAAAATATCCTTTAAAAATCCACATTTGATCGATCTGATGGTTGTTGCAAAAATATCCTTTAAAATTCCACGTTTGATCGATCTGATTATAGTTACATAAATATCCTTTAAAAATCCACGTTTGATCGATCTGATGGTAGTCGCAAAAATATCCTTTAAAAATCCACATTTGATAGATCTGATAGTAATTGCAAAAATATCCTTTAAAAATCCACATTTGATAGATCTGATAGTAATTGCAAAAATATCCTTTAAAAATCCACGTTTGATCGATCTGATGGTAGTCGCAAAAATATCCTTTAAAAATCCACATTTGATCGATCTGATTATAGTTACATAAATATCCTTTAAAAATCCACGTTTGATCGATCTGATGGTAGTCGCAAAAATATCCTTTAAAAATCCACATTTGATAGATCTGATAGTAATTGCAAAAATATCCTTTAAAAATCCACATTTGATAGATCTGATAGTAATTGCAAAAATATCCTTTAAAAATCCACGTTTGATCGATCTGATGGTAGTCGCAAAAATATCCTTTAAAAATCCACGTTTGATCGATCTGATGGTAGTCGCAAAAATATCCTTTAAAAATCCACGTTTGATCGATCTGATGGTAGTTGCAAAAATATCCTTTAAAATTCCACGTTTGATCGATCTGATTATAGTTACATAAATATCCTTTAAAAATCCACGTTTGATCGATCTGATGGTAGTCGCAAAAATATCCTTTAAAAATCCACATTTGATCGATCTGATGGTAGTTGCAAAAATATCCTTTAAAATTCCACGTTTGATCGATCTGATTATAGTTACATAAATATCCTTTAAAAATCCACGTTTGATCGATCTGATGGTAGCTGCAATAATGTCCTTTAAAAATCCACGTTTGATCGATCTGATTGTAGCTGCAATAATGTCCTTTAAAAATCCACGTTTGATCGATCAGATGGTAGCTGCAATAATGTCCTTTAAAAATCCACGTTTGATCGATCTGATGGTAGTTGCAAAAATATCCTTTAAAAATCCACGTTTGATCGATCTGACGGTAGTTGCAAACACATCCTTTAAAAATCCACGTTTGATCGATCTGACGGTAGTTGCAAACACATCCTTTAAAAATCCACGTTTGATCGATCTGACGGTAGTTGCAAACACATCCTTTAAAAATCCACGTTTGATCGATCTGATGGTAGTTGCAAAAATATCCTTTAAAAATCCACGTTTGATCGATCTGATGTTAGTTGCAAAAATATCCTTTAAACATCCACGTTTGATCGATCTGATGGTAGTTGCAAAAATATCCTTTAAAAATCCACGTTTGATCGATCTGACGGTAGTTGCAAAAATATCCTTTAAAATTCCACGTTTGATCGATCTGATTATAGTTACATAAATATCCTTTAAAAATCCACGTTTGATCGATCTGATGGTAGTTGCAAAAAAATTCTTTAAAAATCCGCGATTGATCGATATGATATGTAGTTGGAAAAATGTCCTTTAAAAATTCACGTTTGATCGATCTGATGATAGTTGCAAAAATATCCTTTAAAAATCCACGTTTGATCAATCTGATGGCAATTGCAAAAATATCCTTTAAAAATCCACGCTTGAGGGGTCCGTAGTTCATTGCAAAAGTATTCTTTAACAAGCACGTTGTAGCTGCCTGGTTACGCCTTTAAAATCTATTCCTAATCCTTCAATGGAATAGAAATTGAATTTTTTGTTATGAATACCAAAACTGTATCTAAAACTAAAGCTTGTTGGTCTACCAAAAACCAATTTCGAGTTGCATCCAATCCCAATGAAAAAATTGCATTGCTTAACGCTCCGTCAATATTAATTTGTGAGGTTGTTTATTCAATACCGCAAAATAATACCAAACAAATAAAATAATTATAATATATTCTATGATCTATGCGCCCATAAATCTCATGATGGAAAAATTCCCACATGGAATAATAAAAACACACATTATAACACAAAATTTGCATTTTTTTGTTTTTGAAAATATTAATAAAACCTCTCAAAAAATATTCATTAAAATTCGTTCATAAATATTTTGCAAATTTATTTGAATTTTGTTACGTTGCGTTGCTTTCGTTGGTTCGTTGTACATCTGATGGGTTTATCTGTGGTAATTCCGTAAAACCCGAATGTATTTTTATTTAATAAATAAGTACCAACTGCTGTGTGCTGAGCTGTATGTATGTAAAAATGCTACTGATAAATATTTGCAGAAGCGTAGAGAAAAAATTCCGCCGAAAAAAGACAACAGGAAAACAAAATATTTATGGTAAATATTAAAGAAAAAATACTAAGTGAAATTGCTGCTGTTGTTTCAAGAAGCAAAATTAAGCAATTAGTTGTAAAAATGGGCATAGCGCCATTTAAAGAATTTTCTGGAGGACGGAAGAATCCATAATTTCCAATGACAATTAGACCACCCAGCGGTCGTTAATTTTTATACCCTCAGCCTTTAGGCTAAGGAGGGTATATACACTTTGATACGATGAAAATGTGTCTCATCGAAATAATGATTTTAGACCCCAAGTATGTTTGAACGAAATGTGTTTCAGACAATTTGGAGTCGATCTAGCGATGTCCGTCTGTCTGTCTGTTCTGCTGGCTGGAGCGCACGATAACTCTCGAACGGATGAACCGATTCGGTTCAAATATTGGCTTTCGTAATATTTTGCCCAAACTTAGTTTAAGTTCGAAGATGGGCTACATCGGTCCACTCCTTCCGGTACCTCCCCCACAAAAGTTCGAAAATGTTCGGAAAGTTTGTGCGCACGATAACTCTTGAAGGGAGTGACCGATTTTGTCCATACTTTGTATAGCGTAAACACTCTAACAGAGTAATATGAGGTTCCAATATGGTATCAATAGGTCCACTCCTTCGGGTACCTCCCACACGAAATTTCGGAAAAGTTCAGTTTAGAGCCATATCTCAAATCGCTTTGATTTTTGTTTTAGCAACTTGTATTCACTGCCCTCCATACGACGGTACAAGTTTCATCAGGGGCAAGTACATACTTTCTGAGAAAATAGCATGAAAGTTGCAAAAAACCCCTATGACACCGTGTGAGGTGGTTGGAGCGCAAGATAACTCTCGAACGAATCTGCCGATTCTGTCCAAAATATGGCCTTAGTACTATTTTGTCCAAACATAGTTTAAGTTTGAAGATAAGCCATATCGGTCCACTCCTTCAGGTACCTCCCTCACACAAAAGTTCAAAAATGTTCGGAAAAATTGTTCGTACGGTAACTTTTGAAGGGAGTGGCCGAATTGGTCTATACTTTACACATCCTAATATATCTACCAGATATAGATCAGGTTCAAATATGGACTATTTACACTTTAAGACCTAATATCGAATCACTTTGATTTTTGTTGAAGCAACTTGCATTCGCTGCCTCAATTACGATGGTAAATGTTTTTTAGGGGCAAGTCCATACTTCTTGAGCAAACAGCCCGAAGAGTGTAAAAACCTCCTATGGCACCATATGTTGTGGCTGGAGATCCACTTCCATAACGGTCAATGTCGATCCATTCCTTTGATCTTTAATCCTAATCAACATGTTTGTCGGTTCAAACGCCCAAAATTTTTAAAAACCCCCTAAATACATACGCATTTTGGAAAAAAATAGTTTTAATATACACAGGCTGAGGGTATATCTCTGTCGGCAAAGCCGACTGATACTGTTTTTACTTGTTAAATAATATTTTTGCAATGGCCATTAAACATATCAGACGTGGATTTTTAAAGAATATTAGGCCCAATAGGCGTGGTTTTGGAGTTTTCTGTTTTTATACCCTGCACCACCCTGTGGTAATGTAACATGCATAAGGAAAAGAAATAGACTCATAGTTCCTTCTAGAGATGTGCATAGAATCACTTTCTGAGTCGATTTTTGCATGTCCGTCCGTTCGCAACGTACAGGTCGCATTTATTGTCCGATTTCGCTGCAAATTGGGGAAGATAATTTTTAACCGTTCAGAGTTTGATATAGCTCCCAAATATATATTTTTGACGATTTGAGGTATTTCATGCATCAAACACGCTATACCTGTCCAATTTTGATGAAATTTGGAATATATGACGGAATTAGGTCTATAGATAAATGTGCCAAATTATATCGAAATCGGTTGAGATTTGAGATATATGTAATAACAATTGTTCCACAAACATCCCATACGGGACAAGGGAGACTTCTCTCATATCAATGAGTGCACCCCGATTCATATTAGCTGAATTATATGGGACCTACTGTTTATCGCCGAGTCTGAACGGCGTGTCTTAAGACACCACTTTGTAGAGAAGTTTTACATGGCTAAATATACTCAGGAAATGTCGCCAACATTACTGAGGGGTATTTTGCCACCGTTGAAAATTTTGATGTTGACTGGCCGGGGAATCGAACCCACTACCTTCAGCGTGCAAGGCGGGTGTGCATACCATTGCACCACGGTGGCACCCAAGATTTGGATATAGGTCCTACATATAGTTTCGGCCGATTTGAGGTATTTGATGAACCAAACACGCCATATCTACAGAATTTTGATGCAATTTTGAAATCGGTTCATATTTGGATATAGCTCTCGTATATATTTTCGGCCGATTTGAGGTATTTGATGCACCCAACAGGCTATATAAGTCAAATTTTGATGAAATTTGGAATGTGTGTTCTAGAAATAAATGTGCCAAATAATATTAAAATTGGTCTAGAATTGAATATAGTCCCCATGTATTTCTGACATATTCACAGTGGTGTAGTGTATCATATAGTCGGCCACGCCCGACTTTGACTTTTTCCTTACTTACTTACTTACTTAGCTGGCCCATTACAGAACATTTGTTCTATAGGCCGAACTAAGAAGAGATCTCCATTCCTCTCTATTTGTTGCTTTGCTCTCTGGAATACCGCGCCTTGTCATCTCATCATCCACTTGTTTGCGCCATCTATTCCTTGGCCTGCCAATTCTGCGTGCACCGCCATGTGGCATGTATTCATACGCCTTTTTAGTGGACTTTTTCCTTATTGGTTTTAATTGCATGTTACCAAATTGCATTTTTTATACCCTACACCACAATGTGGAAAAGGCATTATAAATTTGTTTTCCGAAAATTCATGTAACACCGCGAACTATTCGTCTTAGACCCCCCATGTGGTATACTAAAAGTCATATCTCGATGAGATAAAGCGATTTTGAGATGTGTGTCAGTCCATTAAAATTTTTAGTCAAACTCCAGGCCGCAAATATGGACCGATCGTCACACAATTTGGAAGGTGGGTTCAGACCTAATTCTCGCATACGAGAATTAGGCCCCAGAATAGGTTCCTATAGTTTTTTCTATGATCGTTGAAAATTTAGGGGGTGAAATGGACCAAAAACTAAATTTTGATCCAATTTTGAAGCGGCTCTGTAGATCGAATGGTTGTCTGGTCTGCGCGAAATTTAATATAAGGTTTGGGTTTACGACAGGGAAGTAGCTTGCATTTTAAAGTGATGATCAGATAATGTTTAGCGGGTTAAATGGACCAGAACTTTTGTGTGAAATTTGGTAAAGTTTTTACTGATATGACTTTATCTCTATTCCTGGAGACTATGTTAAACCCATGTAAGTTATATTTAGAAGAGGAACGCTTGACCTTTCCATTGATAGTAATTATCTTGATGGACGTGGTCAGATAACAGAGTTAGAGGTCGCAGTTAAAGTTCAATACTGACAAATGTTTGCACGAGGTAATAGTTTTGGTCAAGGATAGTATTTAACGTGTAAAATTTACCATAACTTTTGTGGGAATTTTTTTCAAATTCAAATATTCAAAATATTCAAATTTTTAATCAGTAGTTTAAATTCTGGTGGCATATTCGGACAACTTACGAAATCTAAACGTGAAAACTAACTCTTGACCTCTCACTTGATGCAAATTATATTAATGTAGCAGTTAGATAAAGGAACTACTGTCTAACATCACGGTGTGCCTGAACCAACTTTTAATGGAAGGCGCTTACACCTGGGAAGTTTTTGCGGACTCTGAAACTACAATGTTCATAGATGATAATAAATAAAAAAGCAAAAAATCGCCGGAGCTCTTTTCTAATTAATCGCGATCAAAGTTCACATTTTGAGGGCGTTTTAGGTTTTTACGATATTGCTTGAAAACCGCAAGTCCTATTTAAATGGAATTAGCGAAATTTTGGTAGCTGTAGAAATTTTCTGTAAGATTGACCATTATGATATATTCGTTAGTTTTACCATTTTTGAGATATAGAAGTGGAAATTGGGACAAGGCACTGACTTCTTATAAAACAATGTCATGTACGGTGCGTTCTAATTAAATTCAAAAGAAAACCGCTTACACCTGGGCAGCTTTTGCAGATTCTGAAACAGAAATGTTCATAGATGAGAAAAATTAAGGAACAATGAGTCTATTTTTAAATAAAAACCTAAAAAAATGTGACCTTTGACCGCGATATATTGTTTTTTTTTTATTTTTTGATCTATGGAAATTGTATTTTTAGAATCTGCTAAAACTTTAGAATCTGTAAGCACCTTCAAAGTTAGTCAAGTCGCACCGTGCGGGCATAACATTGTTTTGTAAGTAGGCGATATAGTCAGTTCATTGTCCCAATTTCAACTTCTATATCTCAAAAATGGTAAAACTTAGGAAAAAGTCATAACGATCAATCTTGTAGAGCTACAACATTTGTTCCAAGTTATAACATTTATTCCAAGACCATTTTAAAAGGACTTGCGGTTTCCAGGCAAAATCGTGAAAAACTACAAAAACCTTAAAAATGTGAAATTGCAGGAACATTTTTTTAATAAATCGCAGATAGTTTAAAAAGCGCTCCGGCATTTTTTTTTTGTTTTTTCTTTCTTATTTATTTTTCTCATGTATTAACATTGTAGTTTCAGAATCTGCAAAAACTTCTCAGCGGTGCGCCTAAACCAACTTTAACTGGAAGCTGTAAAGTTGGTTCAGGCGCACCGCCACTTATAGTTAGGAATGTGTTCATTTATAGTTTTTTAATTGATGAGGAGTTTTTATGCTACCTTTGATTAGAAATAATGTAATACCTCGAAATATTAATATCTTTCATTAATCGAATCGGATAAAGTCACCAAACGCTATTTCTAAACGAATTTGGAAAGATTTTTTATTAAAATTTTTTTTAATTTGTCGATGAAATATGTATGTATGTATGTATGTATATGTAGCCAAATTGGTCCATCTGTCCATTACGCATCGCAATCATACATACACACATGTATTCTCACAACATCCCTGATACCAGGGAGACTTCGCAATCATATAAATAAATTCCGTGGAAAACTAGTGCCCAGGGGAAGTGGAGTAGGGTATCACATGTTCGGCCCCGTCCGTCCCTCTTTTAGTTGTTTTTAATTATTTTATTTGTAATTTTTGAAAACACAAACTCCGTGTTTTTTGGCATCAAGGCAACGGGGTGACCTAACACGATGAGTGGCTATGATGGCTACAGCGTGTATTAAATATTTTTGTGGTTTTTATAGCGAACATACCATTTAGAAATTCAATTCATATATTTTAATATATTTGAAAATTATATTGCCAAACATGTAATAATCTTAGTGCAGACATTAGTATTTATACCCTTCTTCACAATGTGGGAAGGGTATTATAAGTTTGTTTTGCCAAAAATTTATGTAACACCGCGAAATATTCGTCGTAGACGCCCAATTTTTCATATCTCGACGAGAAAAAGCGATATAACCGTGTGTCCGTCTGTCCATTATAAATTGTAATCAAACTCCAGTCCGCAATTATGGACCGATCGTCACGAAATTTGGTATGGAGTTCGGTTTCACATCAGAATAGATCGCTATTATTATCTGAATTTGTATTTGCTCTGTTGGTCGCAATAATATTCGGATCAGCGCAAAATTTTAAATAAGGTGTGAGCTTATGACAGAAAAGAAGCTTGCAATTTTACATGATTATCAGATAGTTTTTAGCGGGTGAAATGGACCGAAACTTTTGTGTGAAAATTGGAAAAAAATTTTATATATCTCAAATCTTTATTCCTGAGTTATTTTTGAAGGACGATCTCTCGACTTTTCTATAGATGCCAAATATGTTGATGTACGTGCTCAGATAACAGTTTTAATACTGTGTATAGTAAGCATAACCACGCTAGAGTTCGCAGTTATAGTTTAATACTGTCAAATTTTTACACGAGGTAAGAATTTTGGTCAAGGAAAATGCCAACAGTTTTGAGGAAAGATCGAATAGTTCTTAGCTGGTGAACTTTTGTTGGAAAAATATCCAAATTCAATTTTTGGTCTATATTTTATTTCTAGGAGACATATGTATTTCGGTAATCTACGAAAATAAACTTGAAAACCAACTTGAATATAGCGGTTAGATAAGTGAACTACAGCCTAACATATAAGTGTTTTTTTATTGTTGTGATTTTCTTGCATAGAACTACATTTACATTCCATGTTATTAATGTCGCAATCATGATAGAAAAGTTCTCAAATCATGGAAGAAGGATACACAGGTTTTAAACTGATACAATACAATGCTATACGGGGTCTTGGAGTTTTTGTGATACCTTTGGTAAAAAGTTATATAATACTACTTCGAAATATTGGTCTTTTTCCATTGATCGATTCGATAAAAATCACCGAAAACAAATTCTAAAATTCTTTTAAAATTTGTTTATTCCATCAACATTTAGGCCAACGAGATTATCGAAATAATGATTTTAGACCCCAAGCATGTCCATTTCAGACAATTTGGAGTTTACCCATGTCCGTCCGTCGGTCTGGCTGGCTGGTGCGCACGATAACTCTCGAAGAATCAACCTATTTGCTTAAAATTTTAGGTCTCGTAAATTTTGTCGAAACTTAGTTAAGGTCGAGGATGGACCGTATCGTTCTACCCCTTTCGTAATTACCCCCACAAAAGTTCAAAATTATTCGCAAGATAGTTCCAGAAGGGACTAACAGAATTGTTCCAAACAAGGGATGTGGAAATATTACTTCCATGTATATATCAGGTTCTTATATGGACTCCCACTCCTTTGGGAAAAGTATAGTTTAACAGCTCTTCTCGAACCGTTTTGAATTTGTTTGAAACATGTTCACATTGCGGCCCCTTTTACAACGGTGTATTTTGTTTTTTTTTTGGCAAGAATTTACTTCCTGAGACAACACCAAATAAACTGACTAGTGCCTAAGATAACCCTCGAAGGGAGAAACCGGTTTGGTCTTAATTTTGTACATCGGGTGTCTCCCACACAAATTTTGGAAAGAGTGCCGTTTAAGGACTCATCTCGAATTGTTTCAACTTTTTGTATTTTTTGTCTTTGTGGCCCTTGTTACGACGGAACAATTTTTTGGTGGTCAAAGTCAATTCTTCTTATGAAATTGGCGCAACATTTAAAAAAAAAAATAGATACGTTATAAATATTGAGTTTACTTATTTTCTTTGTGTCCGTCGCATATATGTATGTACGTTCTATATATGTAAGTATGTTACCATGTATATCAGCTTATGTACGTATGGCCGGACGGCTAAAATATGTCGCAATCATATAAAATAAATTCCTTCGAAAATAGTGTCCAGGTGTAGTGGAGTAGGGTATCACATGGTCGGCCCTGTCCGACTATAACCCTCTCTTACTTGTTTTTATATAACGTAAGTTAATTTTATATTGCCTATCCCTGCGAAAATGTTTAATTTTTACAATTTTTACAAATACCTAAAAATACTAATTTCAGTCCCTCTATTGAAATCCCTAGCCAAACAGGTAATCGCCTGTGACATGCACACATTTTCATCCCATAATGCATGCGTGTGAAAAATTTTGTATGGCTGTTTGCGTTGTGTGTGTTCAAAAGTAAAATTTAATAAAAATTGTTGCCTTTATCAAAGTCGTCGGTATAGGCCAGAGAAACACAAGAGAACAAACCATCCAGAAAAGCATTATATTAAAAACTGGAAGCTTTTTAAAAACAAACATCGGCTCCAAAGGTACACACATAGTGTAGGTACACCATGTTATACAGGCATATTTTCTAACAGTTATGCAGCAAAATAAGAACAGTGGCAAAAAAAGCAAAAAAAAAAAACGTCACGTACACAATTTTATACCGAAGGATGGGAACATGGAATACTTTTGAAATTTTTAATTACATAATAGAATAATTATATATAATATTTAAAATATTTTTTTATGTCCCCAAGCTAAATGTGTTTACTTCATTGATAACTCATACCCACTGTGTTATGATTTGAATACTGGCATACATATTAATTCAAATTTCTTCAAAAATATAACACCTCTAGCTTTTTCTATTGCATAAAATGAAATTTTAGATTATTTAATGTGTAGCACAAACAAACACATGCACACACATTTTAAATTAAAATGTCTTCATTTAAAAAATGTGAACTAATCCGTATTTAAAACACCTATGATGATCGAGATGTAAAAAGTAACAGGATAAAATACATACCTCAAACTCTCATTGACACTAAAACAGATAAGGAAATTTTAAAAATGGACAGGTTCGACTGGTATTTACTCTACAAAATACTTAGCTAAAATAGGAAAAAAAACCCTGCGATCTTTCAGTGTCATACGAAATTTTACATTACGTTATCTGATATTCCTCAATATAGCAATATCGTCACAGCCAGGTAAACAAATAGTTTTTAATTTAAGTTAAAGGTACTAAAAATACGCATTTTTACAAAGTCCGATCTGGGGTTTCTATATTTTTCAAATGTATATTCACCACAAAAATTGCAAAGGCTGTTTAAATAGAACGCACAACATCTTCTGTATGAATTTATAACGAAAAACCATCAATAAGATATTTCTAGTGTCCAATCACATCGACAATCTGGATAAAAATTTAAAATAGGGCCTTAAACCCTATATCAAAAACAAGGGCTGGTTACAGATTTCTTTTATTCAGAGACTCATAGTGAAATTTGATTTGGAACATTTCTGTTTTTAACAATATCCCCAAAAAGTGAAGGATTTTGTTAGATTTTGATCCACAAATTAACTCAAATAATTTTATCCTAAAATGTATAAATACTATAAAATGAAAATACTATAGGGAGATATTGAGTTTATTCCGAAACTCATAGTGAAATTTTGTGTAGAACTTTTCTTCTTTTCATATTACTTTCATGTGTCAACTTGAAAAAAGAAGGAAAACAAAATTCATCAAAACAAGTAAGAAAGCATCAGTCAGCAGTCAGCCCTCACCCACTGACCAAAAAAAAAAAACAACACAAAACCAAACCAAACACAATAATTATGCAATTATCTTAGGAGGTATTGACTCCGAACAAAATGTACCATTGTAAATGAGGCCGGCGAACAACCTACTGAAAAAAGAATCAAAACGATGCGAGAGAAGCTCTTAAGCTTCACTTTATCCCAATTTTGTGTGTGAGGTATCCGAAGGAGTGGACCAATACACTCCATATTCCAACCTAATGCATGACTGGATGAAATAATACGATGTGCAAAGTATGCACCAATCAGAAACTTCCTGAGAGAATTATCTTGCGTATTTGCCATTTTGGTTGGTGCCCTCAGGGCTTCTTGGAGCTTTCAAGACAATATCTCAGGAAATATGGACAATGGAGCCGCAAGGACAAGTTACTGAAAAAAAAAAATTTCAAAACGATCCGAGGGAAGCTCTTAAACTTCACTTTATCCGAATTTTGTGTGGGAGGTACCCGAAGGAGTGGACCGATATAGTCCATATTCGAACCCGACCTATATCTGGCAGGAATAATACGATGACAAAGGAAAATGTTGTAGAAGTGAAAATCCTCTATCTTTAGCCACATTTCGATAGAACTTGTCGTTTCCAAGCAAAATCCTGAAAACCTAAAATAAACCTAAAAATGTAAATGTTGACCGCGATTTATTTCAAAATCCCTTCAGCGATTTTTTCTTGTTTTTGGATTTTTCTCATCTATGAACATTGCTGTTTCAGAATCCAAAAAAACTTCTTCTGTGTAAGCGGTTTTCATTAAAAGTTAATTAAGGTGCACCCTTCATGACATTGTTTTATAAAGAGATGATAAAGTCAGTGCATTGTCCCAATTTGAACTTTTATATCTCAAAAATGATAAAACCTACGAAAATACAATTGAGGTGAATCTTGTAGAGAATTTTCACTGCTACAAAATTTTCTTTAATCCTTTTTGATAGGGCTTCAGGTTTTCAAGCAAAATCGTGAAAACATAATAAAGCCCCAAAAATATGAACTTTGATCGCGATTTATTTGAAATTCCCTCCGTCGATTTTTTTGTTTTTTTTTTGATTTTTTCATCTACGAACATTGTAGATTCCGAATTCTTAAAAACTTCCAATGTGTAAGCACCTTTCATTTAAAATTAATTAAGGCGCACCGTGACTGATATTCTCATGATATATTAGCTCTACTTTCATAATCTACTCAGTTTTGTTTGTCGTTTTTTTGTTGTCGTACAGTGTAATAGAACAACGAATCACTGTGAACTTTGATTTGAATTAAACATGTTTTTACACGCTTTGAATCTTTTCAGCTCAAATATTTACAAATTTCCCGAAGATCAGGTTCATAAAACGTACAATTTTCAGCAGAATCGGACAAAAAATGCGAACTGTACGTTGCGAACAAAAATACATGGACAGTCGGACGGACATGCATAAATTGACTCAGAAAGTGATTATATGTATATCCCCAAAAGGAACTATGGGTCTATTTCGTTTCCTTTTGTATGTTACATACAAATGCACAAAGACATAATACCCCTTACCACAGTGTGGTGTAGGGTATAATTATCAGTCGGCTTTGCCGATAGAGATGCACCCTCAACCTGTGTGAATTGAAACTGTCACCTATGGACAGATCGAATACCGAACTTGAGACAAATGTATGGATTTGGATTAAAGCTCAAAGCTCAAACGTGAAGTACTGTACCGACATAATCCATTTTGGAAGTGGCTCTTATTTATGGAGTCATTCCTTTCTATAAATATCGCACCAACCAGTCATTTCAGTTGGTCACCATATAATTTAGAGCTTTTCAACCAGTGCACAGTGGATACACTTGTATGGAGAAAGTGGCCAAAAATATTTAGAGTTTAAAAATCAAGCTAATGCGGCGGTTACAGCTTTGTGCTGCTGCGAAGAGTGTTTTAAGAGACCACGAGCGCAACATTCTCCCCCCTTTCCCCTCTGGAAGGGGTATACGGTAAGAATTGTTTTACGCTGTTAATACAAAATGACATGAACAAAGGTCCCGATTATTTTATGATGCAAAAATAGGGTTGGGAAAACAAAACAATCTCCAAAACAACATAAAATCCAACCAATTTAGCGGATTAAAAAAAAATTAAAAAAATTTTGTATGAAAATTGGTAAAATTTTTAATATAGATCTTATAGTGTACTTCCTGGAAGGCACGTACCGTCAACGTATGACAAATTTGAAAAAAAGATTTCTTCATCTTGCCGCTGATGCCAATTATGTTAATGTACGTGGTCAGATAACAGAGTTATACGCTAATATATCCATAGAAACCCTATTCGAGGGCAGCTTTAGTCAGCGACCCACCATTTATAGTCTGGCACTAGATGGCAGCTGATTTTAATACTGAATAATCTTAAACCCATGACCTGCTTTGCAAAATTATTCCCGAGGTGGGCACTGGTGGGCATCATGACTAAAAGCTTAGGTCAAAGTTAAATATATGATCGATTTGACATTACAAAATACACTAAGAAACAAGTGAGCAAAGGCTATTGTCGGGACGGAGCCGACCATGTGATACCCTACACCACTAACCCTGTGCATAAGCTTTTCACTGGTAAACATTTTTTTAGGGAATATAATCGGAATAATATGCCTCTTTCTCTTTGGGACCCCCATAAGCAACCAAAATTTCTTGACCATCCGATCAAAATTACGACCTCTAGCTTGATTGCAAAAAATGGATGAATTGGATGCATTAGCGACTATTGTGGTATCTCCCTTGTTTGACTACCTTCGCCAACCTGCTTTACACCAATGTAAAGGTAATATTTTCTTCTTACATTTACAGGCTTTGCCATTGGAATACCCCTACTAGAAGCCGATATATTCACAAAGAATAACACTTTGAATTTTTCTCCAAACGAGTTTTTCCCCATTCCGACACTTAAATATTATCCAACTATCACCAAAATCAATAGGCTTCTTCCTCTGCGGGCCTCCTATCTACCCCCAAAATTTCGTCACTATCCGATCAAAATTCCAACTTGTAGCGTGATTACACAAAATGGAAAAATTGGATATATTACTGAATTTTGCAATATCTCGGTGTGCTCAAATACGCCAACATACTTTGCATCAATATAAACGAGATCTTTTCTTTTTCCATTGACGGGTATTCTCTTTTGAATACTCCAACCAGAAGCGGAGATATTCGCGTAAGAAAAAAACGTTGACTTTCCTCCACATAAGCTTTTCGCTTATTCCGACTCCTGAATATTATCCGACCATCACCAAACTAAATAGGCTTCTTCCTCTGTGGGACCCGCATCCACTCCCAAAAAATTCGTGACGATCCGATCAAAATTGCGACCTGTAGCGTGACTACAAGCAACTCAGAAAATAGGATGCATTACCGACTATTGCGATATCTCTGTTGTTTGAGCAGCTACGACAACTTTACATCGTTGTAAAGGTGATATTTTCTGCTTTCCTTGCCAGGTTTTGCTTTTGATATACCTCTTAAAAAACAGAGATATTGGCCTTGAAATAAAACGTAGACCTTTTCTCTAAATAAGTAAGTCATTAAAATCAGTAGGCTTCTTCCTCTGTGGGACTCCCATTAACCCCCAAAATTTCGTGACGATCCGATCAAAATTGCGACCTGTAGCGTGATTACAAAAAAATCGGAAAATGGGATGCATTATCGACTATTGCCATATCTCTGCTATTTGACCACCTACGATAACCTACTTTACATCGTTGTAAAGGTGATATTTTCTACTTTCCTTGCTAGGATTTGCTTTAGATATACCTCTAAAAGAAACAGAGATATTGGCTTTGAAATAAAACGTTGACCTTTCTCCAAATAAGTGTTTGCCCATTCCGACCCCTGAATATTATCCGCCCATCATCAAAATCAATAGGCTTCTTTCTCTTTGGGAACCCCATTAACCCCCAAAATTTCCTGACGATCCGATCAAAATTGCGACATGTAGCGTGATTACAAAAAAATCGGAAAATGGGATGCATTATCGACTATTGCCATATCTCTGCTATTTGACCACCTACGACAACCTACTTTACATCGTTGTAAAGGTGATATTTTGTAGTTTCCTTGCCTAGTTTTGCTTTTGATATACCTCTTAAAGAAACAGAGGTATTGGCTTTGAAATAAAATGTTGACTTTTCTCCAAATAAGTGTTTGCCCATTCCGACCCCTAAATATTATCCGACCATCACCAAAATTAATAGGCTTCTTCACCTGTGAGACCCCCATTAACCCTCAAATTTTCGTGACGATCCGATCAAAATTGCGACCTGTAGCGTGATTTCCAAAAAAATAGAAAAATGGGATGTATTAACGACTATTGCGATATCTCCGTCCTTTGGTTACCTACGCCGACCTAGTTTGCATCATTGTTAAGAGGGGATCTTCTACTTTCATAGTCAGGCTTTGCTTTTGGAAAGTTTACAACTAAAGCTTTGATATTCGTCAATATAATTAAAATCGCAAAAATTAAAATTGGGGTTTTATTTGCTACTATTGTGATATCTTCGTTGTTTGATCACCTACGAGCACCTACTTTACGTCATTAGAAAGGTGATATTTTCTACTTTAATTGTCAGGTTTTGCTTTTGGTATACCCCATATAGAAGCTGAGATATTCGCTTTGGAAAAAAACGTTGTCTTTTTATCCACCTAAGTTTTTTGCCCTTTCCGACCCCTAAATATTATCCGACCATCACCAAAATCAATAGGCTTCTTTCCCTCCGGGACCCCCATCACCATGCAAAATTTCGTGACGATCCGATCAAAATTGCGACCTGTAGCGTGATTACAAGGTTTAGATGGACAGACGGACAGACGGACGGACTGACGGACGGACACACATAGCCAGATCGACTCAGCTCGTCGAGACCTTCATTTTGGTATATATAAGTATGGGTCTACGACCACTATTTCGATGCGTTACAAACTTTTTGGCCAAAACCAACTTATAATACCCTCCCCACATAGTGGTGTAGGGTATAAATATGCAGCTAACTAGAATTCCACAACACGATAAAACAATATTTTTTAATGAAAATTAAGCTGTTACCTCCTTCTTCAAAATACACTATAATATTTTGCTATACGTATTAGTTTCGCGATATTTTGAATATTTTACTTTCACTTAAAATATAGGTTGTGCTCACAACAAAAAATTTTAGTCAGATGTTCCGACTTTTGAAGCTATTCTTAAGAAGATCGCGTTCGAATGAAACAAAAATTTATATATTTTTAAAAAGGTCCATGTCATAGCTGTTAGAGTTGCCAGATGTTTTACCTACATTTTGACATTAATTTTTTTAATTTTGGCCAATGGGTGGATCCACTGTGCAGTGTGTCCGAAATCATGGTCTTGAACACGAAAAATATAATATGTTCCGGAAAAAGAAGTATCTTCCGGACAAAATGTCCAAATTTCTCAAACAGACCATTGCGCGAAAAATGTATTATTCAAAACGTAAAACTGTCAATCTGCTCAGGCAGCGTTATATTTCTCTGGCCATTACCTAGCACAACATGCCACAACGCATGATAACTATTGAAGCTGGATAATGTTGGGCCCAAAAACCTGGAGTACAACAATTAACCGGCGGAGTATGTATGTTAAGAAACTCTACATCGGCAGTTCTACACCTTTCTACGGATCGTTAGGGCCAGGAACTAGTGAGATTTTCCAATATTGAATATAGAAATGCAACAGAAAATATTGCCCCCAACCTCCACTTTCAGTCCCATCGTTCCTTAGTACGTTGTAACCCTCATAACGCTGTAAGTCGCAGTTTGTTGTTGAGCATGGCTTACTGCATCACTGCGACCATAAATCTCACCAACATCGATGTCCATTGAAATTATGTTGCCAAATGGATTCATTTTATGAGATAAATTTGACAAAATTTGTAATCCCCACTGTATCTGGGGATCAAAAACTAGTTTTGCTTTACCTCCGTATTGGTTGACATCTTATACATAGCCCTACAATCACTGAACGCCCGACCAATAGAACATTTCATAAACGTAATTACTCGTGTAATGCCGTTAGACTTAAATTTTTCGGAATTTGGAAAGAAAGGACCTATCTCACGTAGGAGGTTTTTCATATATAATATGTAGCTGTTTATATATTCATGTTAAGCTTATCAAATTCAAGTTGATCTCCTGGTTCAATAACCTTTTAAGCCAACCAAAAAAAAACAGAATTCCCAACATCATTTTATACAACAAAAATTTATTTTCACAACACATTATTACAAAAGTTTATATAACCTTCTCACGTATCGATGATGCTGAGGAAAATATTTATTTAAAAATACAAAAAAATGCTTTCTTTAGAACGTTTCTGTTCCCCAATGGAATTACTCATAGCAGCATTTTTTAAAGAAAATATTTACCCATACTCACACCGCATACACAATGTTAGCTATCTTAACGTCAATTTATGTTTATGAACGAAGTGAGTAATTAATTTCACAAGAATATTCTCCTGTCTTCTGGGATATGTCTCTCTACGTGGAAATGTATAGTTATTAGGGGCATATTTAAAAAGCTTGTTCTTTTTTTCTTTTCACTTTTTAAAAGCTTATAAAAATGATTTTTATCAACAGCAGACAAGAGGATACCTTTGGCAAGACATAATAAATTTAAAGGAATTCTTTTATTGCGACAGGGGTAGGTGATAAGGAATTAAAAAACTGGGATATGTAATTGTCTTCAAGATATGATATGAGATAACGTTCTCATTTAACATATGATTTAGATATAGATAATTTTTATAAGAACACCCATGTAAAAGTATCATTGTTTTTTTGTTTCCGCAACCTAGACAACTTCTAAAAAAGTTTAAAATAACTTTCTTATGTCAAAGGCTATAAATGTTATTTGTTTAGAGAAAAAATCAATTTATTTCTAATTATTGCAAAATATTGAATATATGTTTATAATTACTTCACATAGCAATTTATGGTTTTGCCTTACAATTGAGTTCGTCCTTAGGTCAATTAATTGGAAAAGGATAAGCTAACAAAAGCCAACTAAAACAAAGTGAAAAATATACATAATTTATTTACTGACTTTAAAACACAAGGAAATTTATATTAACCCTCAAAACGTGCCATGAGTTTAGATTGTACAAAAAATACCATTTTTTAATTTTTCAATTGATCCAAAAACCTTTAATACAAAATTTAATGGCGATCGGTTAACGTTGACACGTGCCTCCCGACCACTCTTTATATCCACAGGAATTTGTATGGAGCCAGTTTAATAAGGATACCTCTAGCATTTTATTAATTTCAATATTCAGTTATGTAACCTAGAATGTGTGGAAAATAAACGAATGTTTGTAAAGATTTATATATTCATTATTATATTCAACAAATTGGAAAAAATACAATTTTGCAGGTTTTGGGACACAACTAGCTGCGCAAGTCAAAAAGCGCTAAGTTCGGCCTGACGAAATTTTTATTGCCTACACCATAAAATACTCTGTACTAGTCTTCTATATACAGTTAGTCAACTATATTATTGCAAACGATGAATTGTTAAACATTTAGATTTTTAATTAGGAATTACTGCAAGAAATTCTTTCAATAATGTTGGGATTTTTGTACATATCTGTTGATTTACCTGTTATTGACAACATCCAGCCAAAAAATTCAGAAATCGGTCGTAAATTACAAAAACAACGGGCAAAAAGTATAGGTACCTGGTTTTTGTGGTGTCAACTAAATAATTGCAAAATGAATGAATGTGCAATAAAATCGTGGGATTTTCCCGGCCGATTTTTTCCAATTAAGGATTTTTATGATTTTATGGTATGTGGACATGTAAATCCATAATTTTTTGATCATATATTAATTGTTCTGTGTGTAACATAGGCGGTATATTCAGAAAAAGAGAAACATAGGTAAACGGATTTCGGAAAATATGCTACATTTGGGCTATACCAATTATAATAATGGTAAATCCGCCAGAGAAATCGCAAAAATCACCTCTCATAAGTTGATAACTGTATGCAACATCATATACCGCACCGAGAGAGAAGGCAGGCTCAAACTAAAGACGCCACATTGTAGGCCTAAAGTAGTAAATCCACGAATTGGCAGGAGACTGATTAAAGAAATTGACGAAAGACCCCAAAGCAGCGCCATATAATTGTTTTTTCTAATCAAAAAAGATGTTAGAGTATGTGTGTCACATGGAAAAGTCAGAAAAGTGCTACATAATAACAAGCCTTCATCATGAGTGACTAGGTAAAAACCATTGCCCTCCCAGCACAACATATAGAAACTATTCAGACTTGTTACAGACAACTTTTCACGCCATCTTAAGTATTGGGATGACGTTATATTTTCTAATGAGACTAAAATTATATTGTACTATCACGATGGGCCTCAAAAAGTATTGCGAAACCCCCTTATAGCCATCGAAAACAAAAATTTAATATATACCACAAAGTTCGGTAAACTGTCAATTATGGTATTGGGTTGTATACCAAGTAGTGACGTTGGTGACATCCAGATTTTGAAGGAAACAATGACAGAGGACTTTTATTTACGTGTTTTAAAAATGATTTAACCAAAAACGTCAAGAAATTTGGGCCTGTTGACTCTGAAAATGCAAAAAAATTGCAATATGAGTACTACCAAGGCAACGACCCTAAGCATAAATCGTATTTATGTAGGACTTGGTCGTTATACAACTGCACCAAAGTCATTGACGCACCAGTCCAAAGCCTAAATAATAACCCAACATCGACAATTCATGGGTACACCTGAAGAAAAAAGTCGGGAATAGGTCGCCCAATAACAGGAGGAACTAAATAAAATGCATTAAAAAGAATGGCAAAAATATCATTGGAATATGACATTCCCAAACATGTTTATTAAATTCAGAGACGTTTACAAGCTGTTATTGATGCCCAAGGTGGGCATACCAAATATTAGAACCAAATTTTCGAAAAATACCGTGGAAGACTGAAAAGTTCTGAATTTTGCAATTCTTTAGTTGACTGTACAAATAGTGAGTTGTTCTCCTTTTTGTTAATTTTAAGAATTTTTTAGTGAAATTTAGCTACTTTTTTATTTTATTTTATTAATAAACATGTGTATGAATTAAACTGTTAACAGAAATATTAATAATGATATTTATTAATACCAATAAAATGGAGTTTTATTTTAAATTTTGTAATAATTTTGGTTTTGCAATAATTAAGTTGACTAACTGTATATAAAAAGAAATGATGTTAGTTAGAACTAATTTTAATAATTCGCATCAATTCGGATTTCCTTGTGTCTTATATTGTTGATTTATGATTTTTGCATTTCTTAGCGAAACATGTACATATGGTAAACACCAAAAATGTTTTGCAATCGATGAATCCGAGTTTCACCCATTCAGAATTCGCGAACTGTTAACATATTCTATATAGTATGACTGAAATTCTTTAAATTAAGGGATCCCATAATGTCGACCATTAAAATTAATTTTCGTGGAAGCTGTGTTGGCTTCAATGCAGAAGAATTGGTAAAAATGCGTTAAAGCCAACAAGTTTTTTATGTTCCCTTCCGATTTCTGGCTTAACTTTACATTCTATAGACCTATGCCAAAAGAAAGACTCAAAGAATACTCCATGGACAACATGATGCTGGTGTATGATTTTTCGATATATCCACTGCATCCACCTAAAATTGATACTGACAGTTTGAAGCCGGAATTTCGGGGTTATAGAACTCGTGATTTTACGTCGTTTAATCTATGTCTCATGAGTGTGCTCCGTACAGCATCCTAGAAATTGGAGTAAAAAGGCCAACATTTGATGCGTGAATTTTTTTGTCATTCAATTTCCTTTGATCCCCGCGTGAATTTAGTTTTTTTACGCGACTGATCTAATGAGCCCTTCCGCTTCGAATCCATCCACAAAAACTACGGATATAGATCCCTTGGAAATAGGAACATCAGGAAAAATATATTTTGACAAATAAGCGTACTAAACCGCGATTTTCTTTAAACATTTTTACATAAATGGAATCCTTTATACGCTATTATAATGTTTGCGAAAATGCGTGTCATAAGTAACAGAGATACGTGAGTAATATGGGTCTTTTACGCAAAATAGAAAGTGGAGGCACATCCCCGGTTCTTGAAGAAACTAATTGAAATAGGTTTATATCGATGTATTTTTGATGGGCGATAATAAAACCGGATGCGAATCAAATTTGAATGAGCACTGCGCGACTTTTACCCACTTTACGATTTATGGCATTGTGAGATGCAACTGACGGCACACAATGGCCGCTTAGTGAAACTTGAAATATGCATAGATATTGAAATAGGTTGATTTGCTGTATCCAAAATCGGAAGCGCATCAATCGACTTTAACTAATTCGCCAATAACAGGTTTTTTAATTTTCATATATTTTTTAATGATTGTAATTTCAATATTACTCTTAATATCCTATCTTTATAAGTTATCACAGTAAGCAGTTAAGCTCTAGCGATGGTAAACCATATTTCTTGATGAAGTTTTAGCAGAGTACCTGATTTATTGTATGGGATTTTAGCGAAACAGTTGGAATACTTCCAAATATTTTGTTCTAATTTTTCTGATCGAATCAAAAAATATATTCGGAATAATATTTATACCCTACACCACTATGTGGAAAGGGTAGTATAAGTTTGTTTTGGGAAAAATGCATGTAACACCGCGAAATATTCGTCGGAGACCCCCAATGTGGTATACCAATCTTCATATCTCGGCGAGATAAAGCGATTTTGAGATGTGTGTCCGTCCGTCCGTCCGTCCGTCCGTCTGTCCATTATAAATTGTAATCAAACTTCAGGGCGCAATTATGACCGATCGTCACGAAATTTGGTATGAAGGTCGGCTTCACATCAGAATAGATCGCTATTTTAATTGGTGACGATCGTGAAATATTTAGCGGGTGAAATGGACCAAAAACATAATTTTTATCCGATGTTGTAGCTGCTCTGTTGGTCGCAATAATAGTCCGATCGCCTCGAAATTTTAAATGAGTTAAGAGTACATGACAAAGATGAAGCTTGCAATTTAAGATGGCGATCAGATAATATTTAGGGGGTTAAATGGACCACAACTTTTGTGTGAAAATTGTGAAAATTTTCAATAAACAGCTTATATCTTTGTTTCTGAAAGACACATTCCCCACTCGTGAGTTATATTTGGAAGACGATTTCTTGACCTTTCAATTGATGTCAATTATGTTGATGTACGTAATCAGATAACAGAGTTACAGCCTAATATATCCAGTTTTTTGTTTGTAGTGTAATCATAAACCCGCTAGAGGTCGCAATTATATCTCAATAGTCACGAAATTTTGCACGAGGTAAGAGTATAGGTTGAAGAAAATGCCTATAAGTTTGCATGATGATCTGATATTATTTAGCGGTTGACATAGATCATTACTTTTGTATGAAAAATATACAAATTTTATTTTTGGTCCATATTTTCATTCCTGGAGGGCATATACCGGCAAATAGCCTACATATGGAACAATAACTACTGATCTTTCCCCTGATGCAAATTGCAATAACGTGTATGCTAGATATCGCACCTACTGCCTGATATATAATGTGTTTTGTGTAGAGAATCACAATTTCCTCCCATGCTACAAATTGTCTCTATCATGACAGAGAAATTTTCCGTTCAGTTGTCAAATTGGATTTTTATACAAATATTGCAACATCGGGTCGCCTCGCCACCTATTTTAAACCTCAGGATTTAGGGAAAAGGGGATAGAAACAAAATACGACCAAAGATGTGTCTCATCGAAATATTGGTTTTAGACCCCAAGTATATATGGACGAAATTCGTTTCAGACAATTTGTAGTCTTTTTAGCGCTGTCCGTTCATCTGTCCCTCGTAATGTCTAGCTGGCTGGTGCGCACGATAACTCTCGAACGGATCTACCGATTAGAACCAAATTTTCTACAAACTTTGTTTAAGTTAGAATGTAGGCTATGTCGGTCCACACCTCCCCCAAAAAAGTTCAAAATTGTTTTCGAAAAATTGTGTGAACGATAACTGGCGAAGTGAACAATCGATTTGCTCCAAACTTTCCATATATTATTATTCCTTCCAGATATAGATCGGATAAGACTATGTCGGTCCTTAGGGTACCCCCCCACAAAATTCTGAAAAGGGAAATTTAAGAGTCCTCTCGCAAGTTAACTCTCAAGGGGATTTTCGGATTGGTCGAAACTTTACACATCGTATTATTTCATCCAGTCATGTATCAGGTCGGAATATGGACTATATCGGTCCGTCCTTCGAGTACCTCCCACACAAAATTTGGGAAAAGTGCAGTTTATGGATTATTATTATTATTTTCTTTTTTTGAAGAAGGTTTTTTTCGGTCCCTATTCTGGTCCCTTTCCCGGGGTAGGTCATACTTCCTGAGATAATAGTCCAGAAGTTCCAAAAACTTAAATTACAAATCTGAAAAAATAATTCTCAAATATTTCCAAAACTCAGAATTTAGCTTACTAAAATTGATTTGGTATAGCCCCATATTACTAAATATATAAATATATTTTTAGAGGCTGAAGGTATATCACAGTTAGCGCAACTGACTTATACTATCTTCTGTGCTGTATAATTGAATATGAATAATTTTGGGATTTATAAATTTGTTTGAATTCAAAATTTTTGAATTTCTATTCATTGTTAGTTATTTCTACCGTTATAAAATATACTTTAGATATAACAATATATGCTCAAAATGAACTATTTTCGAAGCATATGTGAGGTACAAGTGCACAATTTTGGACTATAGATCTTCAATAAACTCGAAATTTTCCCAATTATCAAATATACCAAATTGCGTTCTATATATATGTATTTATTTTAGGTATATTCCAAAAAGGAACCTGATATTCAAAGACAATTTTAAGATGTAGCAGGAGGGGCTAATCAATGTGAATTTTCCAATTTTCGAATATTTTTTAGAAATGTATAATTTATATATTTTTCCACAAACATCCCAGTAAAGACAAGGGAGGCTTCTCTTATATTAATGGATTCATATTAAGTTATTAATATGTGACCTAGTGCTTATCGCCGAGTCCGAATGGCGCGTCCTAAGTTGCCACTTGTAGAGACGTTTTTCATAGCTGAAATACTCAGGAAATATCGACAACATTACTAAGGGGAATTTTGCCACCGTAGACAATTTGATGGGAATCGAACCCGGACATTCAGCGTACAAGGCGGTTGCACATAGCTAATTCCTACAGGTTGTGGTGTAGGGTATCACATGGACGGCCCCGTCCGACTATTGCCTTTGCTTACTTGTTTTACAATAAGTTTCTTCTCTTTTGTTGTTGCTATAATATGCAATTTATAAAGCCAATGTTTATAATATTGGTTTCGTATTTTTTTACGCGTTGTCTATTTGCGTAGGATTTGTGCTTCTAACTTTATTAAGTTTTAATGACACAAGTTTTATATGGACTCGAAGTTTATTCTGATTCTATTGCTTTGAATTTAGACAAAGTAAAGCGAATAATAAATACTATCACACGATTTGGCGTGATAGTCATGAATCGGGATATGTCTTTCAATTTCTCGGATGTTCTTTTAACGGGTTTGTCCAATATCGTTGCTTACTCTTATTCTACAATGTTGTTAAAACGTGTTCTCCTTGCTCAATAAGAAGTATATTCTCTTGTTCACAATCCTCTAAGAAAACTCAAATTTTTATTCCTAGAATTTGTAAAAATTGTTGCGTTAGGTCTTTTTTGGTAAGGGCAGCGGGATTTTGGAATGGACTGCCCCTAGAACTACGGATTTTCTCTCATAGCAATAATGCTTTTTAATTAATTCTCTTTCGAGTTAAGATGTTAGACCTTAGATATACATTGAAAAATTAGGAGTCTCCCGAAGTCCCACGCATCCAACAATTACGCTACGTTTCACTGGTGGTTAAGCCGATCTTTAGGTGTATTAGGATGTTGTTTTGTGGCAGACGAAGGCAAAGCTTGGTAACTAGTATATCGCACTTCATTAGATAAATGCATATGCGAAATTATGTCAGTTAATTGAACTGAAAATTTTGAGTTGAGAGTTCGGATAAAAGGTGTACTTCTGTAGAAGGTATTTTCTACCACTTACATACATAGAAACTAAACATAGGATATAAACTAAACTTTAACTTTTGTATATTTATTGATTGATTTTATTATTTTACACCTCTAGCTCAGGTTATTTTGTATTAAGGGACATACATATAATTGGCCTTCTTTGCTTTTTGTATCATATATGAATTTTAAATAAATAAACAAATAAATAAATAAGGCCCTAAAAATATTACCTTTGCCTTCGATTTATTTAAAAATCATCCGCCGATTTTTTTCATTTTTTTTTTTTTTTTATTTTTGTTTCATCTATGAACATTGCTGTTTCACAATCTGTAAAAACTTCCCAGGTATAACATCTTTTCTCACGTAAAAAGGCGTATTGACCATTTTTAATTTGAAAACAAGATTATTTAAATATGCATAAAAATGGTATAACTCCTATTGCCAGTTATGCACGCCTCAATACAATTCTAGGGATTATGTCCTACATCAAACTGTGGACATAACTTCCAAAATTGATTTAGGAATTCTGACACGACACCATAAATTACGAAACATTTGTATAGTTCTGTATAATTTGTTTATTTTTTCGCTTTTTAAGGGTTAATAACATATTTGTCTCAAATGACTTATCCACTGTAAACATTCTTATCAAGATTTTTGCTTAAAAACAACAACAACAAAAACATAAACAAAGTTATTTTATTGTTATTGCTTTAGTCAATTGCACAAGCAAAACCACAACAATAATATTTTGTAAACTAAAAGTATTTTTTTATGTTATAACAATACAAAAGGAAATCTAAACTTAAAAAGAAAAATATTTTTGTAATGAATCAAAGAAATTTTCAATTTATGAAAATAAACTAAAAATGAAAATATTGGTTGTATGCGGAGCCATGTTGACCACAAAAGCTCAAGAAAGGAAAGTGAATTATTTACATACAAAGAAAAAATATATAAACAAGTATATTTGCAGATTTATGCAATCAGAATATGACTGCCACAGCACAAACCATACTTACAGAAGATATTTTATTCAACAAATAAAAATAAATATTACATCTTTGGTAAAAAAACAAGTACGAGAGAACTTATTGTACTTTTGTGAGGGGGGAGTTAACTGAAGGAGTTGGCCGATATGGCTCATCTCCGATCTTAAACAAATTGTCTGAAATGAATTTCCTCCAAACATACTTGGGGTCTAAAACCGTTATTTCGATTTGGCCCATATTTGGGCGTATCAAAGTGTATAAACACTCGTTAGCCTAAAGGCTGAGGTACAAAAAGAATAATATTTCGAGGTATTGAGGCATTGCTTTTTACCAAAGGTTGTGCACTAAATTCACATTGATTTGCATCAATTAAAAAAAAAAAAAGTTGAGAAATTCTCTATCATGGTTTAAAAACGTTTCTATAATGATTGCGACATTTTCTAGCCTGGGGTAAATGTTTTTACTGGCAAACAAACCATAACGATAAAGGAACCCACTTATATGTTCGACAGTAGTTCCGCTATTTAACCGATATATTGCTATAATTTGCTATAATTTAGGGTTATGACTTTCTTACAACCTCGTATCCCTGTATGATATATTGAGGAGTTTTTACAAAAGATTATATAAAATCGTACATTACATTAAATCTTAAGTGAATAAAAAGCTTCAGCACAACAGCTTTAAATAGCTTTATTTTTCAGAACTTTTGACAAATTTTTGAAGTCATAGGATATTTTCATTTTCAGCGAGTAACGAGAATAGTTTGAAATTTCCAATGTATGGACGAAAAATCGTGCTCGGCGAATCCAACTCAGCACAAAAAAATCATCTCGATATATGTATTATTACATAAATTACAGTGATTTTTCATACAAAATACTGGGTTTTCGAAATTGCCATATCTTGAAAACGGTTAGAGATATTGAAAAAATTTAATCGGCACAAGTTGGCACAAATTGAGTAGAATTCAGCACAACTTAATTTTTTTCAAAATTCGAAAATTGGAATTTTGTCAAAAATTTTTGGAAAAAGATCTGGAAAAATTGGCACAAATGGGCACAAACCTAGCGCAATTCAGCACAACTCATCTATTTTTCAAAATTCGAAAATTGCAATTCCATCGGATACCACATGAACCTTTTTCTATAATAAAATGGAATGTATGTTATCTTAGGCAAAAGTACATTCATTCTCACCACATACAGCAGTATTTTTTTAATCTTAACATTTTTTCTAGTTTTTTGCCATAGTTTTGGTCTTTTTTATTTCTATCCAATTAAAATATATTCCCTAGAAAAATATATTCCCCCTCTGCAAATTTGTGTTCAATTTAGTTGCTAAATAACTGCAGTTACTTATCCAAATAAAATTCACTAATTGAAGTAATAAAGTTGTAGATTTTTTTAACATAATTATTTTTAAATAATTTATATAAAAATGAACTTATCCCACTCTAATTAATAGCATTTAATATACAGTGGACGTTGTGGTAGCTGCTGCTTTGGATTTGCATGTTTTTGTATAAATGAAATTTAGAGAGGTTTATTTGTTACAAAAAAAACGTATACGAAAATTTACAAAAGCAGAAAAGCAACAACTACAAGGTCTAAAACATTAGAGGCTAACCGAAGAGTTACAGGCAGAGTCGTAGGAATGCAAAAAAATTGGAGATAACGTCACAGCAGCAGTCATTATTTTTTAATAAAACAAGCATTATGACATATAGTAAAACTTATAAAGTAATTTTTACTACTTCCAATATTAAATAGCTTTTTCAATAAAACTGGTAATATGGTTCTGTCGAAATCTCTTCCGCAGTTTGAAGTTCTCATTTTTAACACATATTTAAGAAAATTTACTAAAACTTTTCTATGCATAAAATTGCCCACGAATCACGACCACTCTGTTCATTACAGAGTAACAACACGAACAGTTAGTGACCTACCCTTCAACAGCAAAAAACCCTCTGAACTACATTTTGAAACACTCAATTGCAATAATTTTCAACACAACAAAATCAAGTGAAAGCGAAAAAAGAAACTACGCAATTCCTTTTTATCGAGTATGTTAAGAGGTTTGTGATGAGCGAGAGTGCGAGTGTATGAGAGAATTGTCGAGTGCGTTTTTATACCCTCCACAATGGTATGGAGCGTATATTAAGTTTGTTTTTCCGATTGTAACGAATTAAAATAATCATTTGCGACCCTATAAAGTATAAATATTCTTGATCAGGGTAAAATTCTGAGTCGATCTATGCATTTCCGTCCATCCGTCCTTCTGTTGTAATCACTCTAGCATCCACAAAAATTGAAATATGACGCTGAAATTTGGGAAAATGCGTCTTTTGTTTGCAGGCAGCTCAAGTTCGATGATGGGCAATGTCGGTCCACGTTCTTGTATAGCCCCCATATAACGGTACCGCCCGCTTTCAGGTATTTTGACGTTTTAAGTCACATTTTTAAACGGAATTAGCTAAAATTTGAAATTGGGTTCCTAGTAACCACCAAACTTATATTCCAAAAATGATGGGCATAGGTCCATGTTTTGGTATAGCTCCCATATAACGGTACCTCTCGATTTTCGGTAGTTTGAGAATTTTAGCTACAATTTTTAACCGAACTAGCTATAATTTGTCACTGGATGTTCTCAGTGTTTTCCACAAAAAATCGTCAACACAGGTCCAAGTTTTGGTATAGACCCATATAATGGTACCTTCTGATTTTCGGTATCTTGAAAATTTTAGCTGTAATTAGTTCGGTTATATCGTCAAAAATCGTCCGATTCCGATTTTCGGTATTTTGGAGATTTTAGCTACAGTTTTAACCGAACTTGACATTTGAGGTTCTCAGTGGCCACGGAACTTCTCCGCCAAAAATCGTCAATATAGGTAATTGTTTTGGTATAGCCCTCATATAACGGTACCTCCCGATTTTCGGTATTTCGAGGATTTTAGCTAAAATTTTTAACCGAACTAGCTGTAATTTGACATTTGATGTTCTCAGAAGTCGTGAAACTTCTCCACTAAACATCGTCAATATAGGTCTATGTTTCGGTATAGCCCCCATATAACGGTATCTCCCGATTTTCAGTATTTTGAAGATTTTAAGTATATTTTTTAACCAAACTAGCTGTAATTTTTAAATATAGGTAGACGCTTTGATATGGCCCTATAGGCTTTACCTTTCACCTGGATGAACACGTTTTTATACCCTCCACCATAGTATGGAGGGTATATTAAGTTTGTCATTCCGTTTGTAACACATCGAACTAATCATTTGCGACCCTATAAAGTATATATATTCTTGATCAGGATAAAATTCTAAGACGATCTAGCCATGTCCGTCTGTTGTAATCACTCTAGCGTCCGCAATAATTGAGATAGAGCGCTAAAATTTTGCACTCGATAATCTTTTTTCCATAGGCAGGTCAAGTCCAAAGATGGGCTATATCGGTCCACTCTTTGGTATAGCCCCCATATAATAGTACCTCCGGATTTGAGGTATTTTGACGTTCTTCGCCACATTTGCATATCGAATTAGCTATAATTTGGCACTTAGAGTTCCTAGTGATCAACAAACTTATATCCCAAAGGAAATGGGCATAGGTCCATGTATTGGTATAGTCCCCATGTAACGGTACCTCCCGATTTTCGGTATTTTGAGAATTTTAGCCACAATTTTTAACCGAACTATCTGCAATATGACATTTGAGGTTCTCAGTGGTCATGAAACATCTCCACGAAACATCGTCAACATAGGTCCACGTTTTGGTATAGCCCCCATATATCGGTACCTCCCGATTTTCGGTATTTTGAGAATTTTATTTGATTTTCCATTTGAGGTTTTCAGTGGTCATGAAATATCTCCACCAAACATCGTCAACATAAGTCCATGTTTTGGTATAGCCCCCATATAACGGTACCTCCCGGTTTTCGGTATTTTAAGAATTTTAGCCACAATTTGTAACCGAACTATCTGCAATTTGACATTTGAGGTTCTCTGTGGTCATGAAACATCTCCACCAAACATCGTCAACATAGGTCCATGTTTTGGTATGGGCCCCTTATAACCGTACCTCCCGATTTTCGGTATTTTGAGCATTTTAGTTACAATTTTTAACCGAACTAGCTGTAATTTGACATTGAGGTTCTCAGTGGTCATGAAACATATCCACGAAACGTCGTCAACATAGGTCCATGTATTAGTATAGCCCCCATATATCGGTACCTCCCGATTTTCGGTATTTTGAGAATTTTAGCTACAATTTTTAACCGAACTAGCTGTAATTTGCCATTTGAGGTTCTTAGTGGTCATGAAACATCTCCACCAAACATCGTCAACATAGGTCCATGTTTTGGTATAGCCCCCATATAACGGTACCTCCCGATTTTCGGTATTTTGAGAATTTTAGCTATAGTTTTTAACCGAAATAGCTGTAATTTGACATTTGAAGTTCTGCAATTTTTAACCGAACTAGCTGTAATGATCGGTATTTTGAGAATTTTAGCTACAATTTTGTCTATTCAAAAATAATCGTCAATATAGGTCCATTTTTTGGTATATCCCCCCGATTTTCGGGAATTTTCAGTGGTCACGAAATTTCTTCACTAAAATTCGTCAACATGGGTCCATTTTTGAGGGTCTACATTGTTTTGATGGCACTACCCTCAATTTGACTCTTGAAGTTCCCTGCAGCTATAAAACTTTTCCGCCAAAAAAATTAAAGATAGGTTGACTCTTTGATATAGCCCCGTATGTGGTACCTTTCACCTAGCTGAACACATTTTTTAGATTAAATTAGATAACACTGTGCAACAAAATGGAGGTGAAAGTCTGGGGCACCGAAAATTCCTCTTGGGCAAGAAAGGCCTTGGTGAGTATATTATGAACCCCGAAGGACTGATTCACCGTGAGTCGAACTTCCGCGTTATGGCGTGATGAAATTTTTGTTAGAGACCCTGTGGGCCATCAGGAATTAGCGTTATATCTTTGTTCACTGTTGCTTAAGTGCTCTACAAAAACAACAAACAAAGATATAATGCTAATTCATGATGGCTTACAGGGTCTCTTGCAAAAACGTCATCACGCCATAACGCGAAAGTTCGACTCACGGTGCATCTGTCCTTTGGGGTTTTTAATATACACACACCAAGGGCTTTCATCTCCAAAAGGAATTATCTCTGCCCCAACATTTGTGTTCATAGTGTAATTTAAGCAATAGTGGGAGGCAGTAGGATAGACTCCATTGTCGAAAAGTTGTTACACCTAAAATTGTGAAAGGACCCTAATTATTCCATTTTAATTAAGACTATTTTATGGTGGAGGGTATAAAAAGTTCAGCCCAGCCGAACTTAACGACTTTTACTTATTTAGATTAGATTAGGTTAGATAACTTAGGCATTTGGGGTATCCATGGTCTAACAATTTTTTTCATATTGTGAAAGAAATAATTATTCACTTTTAATAAAAACTATTTTATAATGGAGGGTATAAAAAGTTCGGCCCGGCCGAACTTAACGTTTTTTTTCCTGTTTTTTTTCGTTTCTTGTTTGTGCAATTGTATGAAGGTGTAACATGCAACTTGAACAAATGTAAACGCCACGGACACATATAGACAGGATGGTTTCATGCATGTAGAGTTACACAAATTTTTGCCAAAGATTTGCATGTGTGTTTGTGGGTATGTACAGTAAATATGTAGCAATGTATGTGTGGCGAGGATTTCTTTGGAAAACGCATTAAAGTAACAAAAGAAACTGCTATTTATGTCAGGAAATGTAATGTATTTGGTACGTACCTTGCATTTACTCCTAATTGAAAAATAAAATATTTAAATTTAAGAATGCTATTTTTTCTCTCTGCGTACTGAGCATAGTTTGACAATATATAAAATAGAACATTAAAACAGGTGAAATATTGAAATATGTTGTACAAAAACCAAAGTTTTCCTAAACTCAATACCTTCTCTAAGTGGCCGGACATGAGATTTTCTCTTCTGTGTTATGTCCAACATCAGCTACGCGCTTCAAATTTTTTCTAAATACAATAGTTTTCTAATTGGCCTTCTTCCGGCATTTTGGTCCTCTGAACAGGTTCCTAATTTTTAGTTAACTGTAATTTACTACTAGCTAAATGTAACACAATTCAAACTTTGACAATTTGTATATATTATATCATTAAATTGTATATCTTCAAAATTTTCACTTAAATAAAAACCAAGACACGCTTCTATCATACACAAACGTATTGGCTTTTGTATGTAAACAATCATCTTTATTTCTATATTTCTTTTTTTAGTTCACTTCAAATTTTTCAAATTGCTTAATGCAACTGAGTCGATTGGTGACCACGATCATGATTGCGTATACTTTATTTTATTTCTTTGGTATTGGTATTAAATCAATCAATCGGCGCACAGTGTCACGACCGTGGTGGTAATTATGGTATTGATTTGTCAAGTAGTTTTGTCCATGTGAAAGTTCAAATCCGATAATTGTTGGAAATGTGTATTTTTGTTCTTATTTTATTAAAATTAATAACTTGTATTATGCTCCAAAATTTTAATATTTAAAGTAATTTATCGTTCTAAAATGATTTTTTAAGACTGCTTTGGATGTAATAAACATATATTTAATTTCGTTTGGGAGTAAATAGTGATCATATGGTGTTTACAGCCACCCATGTCTGTGGCACCTAGTAAATCGATTTTGTGAACAAAATTTTAAAATTAGTGGAGTGGTAAAAAATTGTATAGAAGTGTATATCGATGTTATTTACTGTTTGAGTTGTGAAAAGTGAGTACTTCAAACGTATAAAGGTTCCAGCTGCAGAGGTTTGCAGACGAACATGTTATTTCTCTTTTTCAGCGACCACTCAGGGTTTACCTCCTTTTTTAACAAAGCGTTTTCCGGTGTTAGCTATAGAGCGAAAACGAATTGACCGATCATCATATATTTGTTATAAGCCCACAACGAAGACTTAATACCAATTTTCAGCCATTTCGGTGTTATAATCAGGCTAAAACCTCCAAAATACCGAAAATCGGGAGGTACCTCCTATGGAGGCTATGCGAAGGCGTGGACCTATGCAGACAAATTTCAAGGTGAAAGTATTATACCCCCAACGAAGACTAAATACCAAATTTCAGGAATTTCGGTATAATAATGAGGCTTAAATCTTCAAAATACCGATAATCGAGGGGTACCGTTCTATGGGGACTATATCAAAACGTGGACCTACGCCCACAATTCCCTGTTGGAATGTTTAGTACCTCTGCCGAAGACTAACCACCAAATTTGAATACTTTCGGTTGGTCATTGTGTCTAAAACTTTCACAATACCGAAAATCGGTAGGTACGGTTCCATGGGGGCTATATCAAAACGTGGAGCGATCATCCCAATGTTTTGTCCTGTAGATTGTAAGTCAATAATATGTACGTGTACCAAAATTCATGCACCTACGATAACTCCTTCTATTTTTGGCCACAGTTAATATGAACTCGCGACAGTGTGCGGCGCCAAACAAAGACACATCTCAAATGTTCAACTGGTTTTACAAAGATAAAATAAGAAAAAAATCTTATGAAAAATGTCAAACAAAATTGTCATATAGTAGGTAAAAACAGAAAACAACTAGAGACACAAATTTTTCACAGTAGCAGCATTTTGTACGGTATTGGAAAATTTAATTTTTAATTTTAATGCGGAGACTTGTATACTCTCAGCTTATGGCTGTAAAAAAGAATAACGGGAGGGATGGACCTAAATAAATGTCCTTCATATTTTAAAAGAAACAATCTCTTTGTATTTGACAAAAGAAACTATGGACAGCTTAACCTTTTTGAATTTGTTTAGTACGAGTAGATATCATAAAACCAAGCAAGACAAAAATATGTATTTTGTTGTAGTCATGGTCACAAGGACAAGTCATCCATCGAGGAACGTTCTAAGACAGGAAGTCATCTCTTCCGATAGTTGTCAAGCCGTCAATTATTGAACTTTTGTGAGGGAGGTATTTAGGAAGGAATTTATTATACACTACACAACAACGTGGAAAGGGTATTATAAGTTTGTTTTTCGAAAAATTCATGTAACACCGCTAAATATTCGTCGTAGACCCCCAATGTGGTATACCAAAATTCATATCTTAACGAGATAAGCGATTTTGAGATGTGTGTCCGTCCGTCCTTCCGTCCGTCCATTAAAAATTGTAAACATGCTCCAGGCCGCAATTATGGACCAATTTTGTATGGAGGTCGGGTTCAGACCAGAATAGACCCCTATAGTTTTTGGCGATGATGGTGGAATAATTTGGGGGTGAAATGGACCAAACTAAATGTTTATCCAATTTTGTAGCGGCTCTGTAGATCGCAATGGCAGTCTAATCGGCGCGAAATTGTATGTAAGGTTTGTCTTGCCTGCAATTTAACGTGATGATCAGATAATATTTAGCACGTTAAATGGACCAGAACTTTTGTGTGGAAAGTGGTAACGTTTTTAGTGAAATGACTATATCTTTATTTCTGGATACTATGCTAAACCCATGTAAGTTATATATAGAAGAGAAACGCTTGAGCTTTTCATAGATGCTAAGTATGTTGAGGTACATGGTCAGATAACAGAAATACAGCCTAATATATACAGGGATCCCTTAGTTTTAATTGTGGGTAGTGTTGCGTTAATCACGCTAGAGGTTATATTTCAGTTATAGTTCATTACTGACAAATATTTGCACGAAGTAATAGTTTCGGTCAAGGATAGTGCCAATAATTGTTGATAATGATCGAAAAGTATTTAGCATGAAAAATTGACCATAACTTTTGTGGGAAAAATATCCAAATATAATTTTTAATCAGTAATTTAAATTCTTGGGGCATGTTCAGACAACTTACGAAAACTATTCTTAAAAATCAGCTCTTGACCTCTCATTTAATGCAAATTATACCAATGAAGCAGTTAGATAAAGGAACTACTGTCTAACATCACGGTGCGCGTGAACCAACTTTATATGGAAGGTTTGCGGATTCTGATACTACAATGTTCATAGATGAAAAAAAATAAAAAAAAATCTTTTTTTTTCTTGATATTATGACCGTATTTGTTTATTAACTAAAAGTGGGTTTCACTGGGCTGATTTGGTCAGATGTTTGATGGAATAAAACTAATTTATTTCATGATCAACTCTTAACGTTTCGTTGGCGACTTTCCAACTTCTTCAGGAGTGCTTTTTAAATTAATCGCGATCATAGCTCACATTTTTAGGTCTTTTAGGTTTTTTATAACTACGGATCATAATTCCTCGGTTTATTTTGTCCTTTAAAAAAATAATATTTTTAAAGGTCTCTTCGCGAATTAATATGTCGAACATATCAAAGTTCATAAAAATGTTTTGGCGGATCAATATTTTAGTTCATTATAACCTTTTTTGTTTTAACCGCATTCATTGGTTTGGAATGAATAAAATAGGTAACATAAGAATAGGGAGTAAGAACAACAAAGTTTGTGCTTTATATCCGGCGTTCATTATAAACGTGTAAACATATATGCAAATGGTATATTATACTAAGTTAAAGGACAATTCACAGGATATTTACTATCCTCTGAATTGTAGTCTATTCATCCCTATTTTGTTGATCCAATTGATTCGTTACATGTTTGCAAACAAAAATAAAGTTCTTTGACAATCGAATTAAGATTGGACCTTTAAGCTCTTTCGTCAGAAGTCTTACTGGTCTTCTCACAAAGGTCTATTGGTATTCTAATCTTGTTTTTTATGAGAAGTGATCCTTGTCTTCTATTAAAGACATTGTGGTCTCCATGGGAAATCTTACTGAATACCCTGTGACACAAAATGGAAGTCAAGATCTGGGGGTGGAAAAATTCCTTTTCGGAAGGATCCCATAGCTGAAATTTCTGAGTGATGACATAATGAATCAATCATTGAGAAAATAGCTTATATTTCTGTTTGGAGATATTGTTTCACTATTTTTAGATGACAGTAAAATAGAATGAAGAACCTTTATGTCTAATATGCTGTCCTTCTAGCTCAGTTCCTTCCATGTTCTTTTTGTTCTTGAACTCAAAAAGTAAAACAAAATGAAATTTTATAGAACAAGTTAAAAAGGATCAGTCGGCTTTGCCGACAGAGATATACCCTCAGCCTGTGTATATTGAAACACTTTTTTCCCAAAATACGTATGTATTTAGGGGGTTTTAAAAACTTTGGGCGTTTGAACCAACAAAACTGTTGATTAGGATTAAAGATCAAAAGTTTTGCGGATGAGATACTAAAAGGAATGGATCGACATTGACCGTTATGGAAGTGGATCTCCAGCCACAACATATGGTACCATAGGGGGTTTTTACACTCTTCAGGCTGTTTGCTCAAGAAGTATGGACTTGCCCCTGATGAAACTTGTACCGTCGTATGGAGGGCAGTGAATACAAGTTGCTAAAACAAAAACCAAAGCGATTCGAGAGATGGCTTTAAAGTGAACTTATCCGAAATTTTGTGTGGGAGGTACCGGATGGAGTGGACAAATATAGTCCATATTTGAACCTGATCTATATCAGGTAGATATATTAGCATGTGTAAAGTATAGACCAATTCGGCCACTCCCATCCAGAGTTATCGTGCGCAAAATTTTTCCGAACATTTTTGAAATTATGTGGGGTAGGTACCTGAAGGAGTGGACCGATATGGCTTATCTTCAGCCTTAAACTATGTTTGGACAAAATATTACTAAGGCAAAATTTTGGACCGAATCGGCAGATCCGTTCGAGAGTTATCTTGCGCTCCAACCACCTCACACGGTTTGCAACTTTCAGGCTATTTTCTCAGGAAGTATGGACTTGCCCCTGATGAAAATTGTACCGTCGTATGGAGGGCAGTGAATACAAGTTGCTAAAACAAAAATCAAAGCGATTCGAGAGATGGCTCTAAAGTGAACTTTTCCGAAATTTTGTGTGGGAGGTACCCAAAAGATTGGACCGATATAATCCATATTCGAACTTGATGTATGCCTAGAGGTAGTATTACCATATGCAAAGTTTGGTTCAATTCGGTTACTCCCTTCGAGAGTTATCGTGCGCACAAGTTTTGCGACAATTTTTGAACATTTGTTTGGGAGGTACCTGAAGGAGTGGACCTATATGGCCCATCTTCGAACTTAAATCAAATCTGGACAAAATATTTGGATACCCAAAATTTGAACCGAATCGATTGATCCGTTCGAGAGTTATCGTGCGCACCAGCCAGCCAGACAGACAGACGGACGGACATTGCTAGATCTACTCAAAATTGTCTGAAACGGATATCGTACAAACATACTTGGGGTCTAAAACCATTATTTCGATGAGGCACATTTTTGGTCGTATCAAAGTGTAAATACCCTCTTTAGCCTAAAGGCTGAGGGTATAAAAATGTTCCACCGAAAATTATATGTAAGTTTCCCATATCCAAGAAATCGATATTGTCACGTTTTCATTATCTTTTATCAGTTTTACCCGTTATTTTCTAAAAAAAAACGTATGTTTATGTATTTCGGTAAATTTCTCATAATCAATTATCTATATATAAAATTCGGATGGTTACTCTTCTGAATTAGGGCATCATAAATTTGTTGTTGGTCAACAACAGATTCATCCCGCCATAACTCAGAAGTCTGACAAACGGCGATCTTTCTTCTATGATTCATTATATACTCAATGAGGGCTTTAGATGTACACATTCAAACAACCGGATCTGTCCGCCAGGAACAGATATAGTTCATGTGAGTTTTCTACACAGACAACAGCATATACGAATATCAATGAAATACATAAACATAGAGTTTTCATGAGAAAGGATCGGGTAAAAGTGATAAGGGACAATAAAAACATGGCAATATAAATTTCTTGTTCTAGTGGACAGACCTTAAATAAAATTTTCCTAGCAACATTTTTCTAGAATATTTTCATGCACGAAATCTCATCATGTGCTACTTTTATAGTTCCAGAAAACATCCATCTGCCTATGTGCTGGGTGTACACAATATATCTCAAATATTTCAATAAAGTTATCCACTCGACACCAAAGTTCAAAATGTGAGCGCTGAATTTTAATTTAAGGGGTGATCCCTACTTAAAAATTTCAGAAAGTAGAAAGTATAAATGGCATAGAATATGTGGTCAAATTTTTAAGTCGATCGGAACAATATTGCCTTAGTATGAGCGTTGGATGGGAACAATTTATTTTATTTTGTATGCAGCATATAAACTGTGTTTTTCTCGAAATCGGCCGTAAAAATATATGACAATTGGTTTATTAGTTTTCGAGCTAAAAACAGGGATTCATAGAGGCTAAGCACACTAAAATGTTGGCTTATATCCAGTTTGAAACTTGTTCATGAACTGCTTATAATTATACCCTCAGCCTTTAGGCTAAAGAGGGTATTTACACTTTGATACGACCAAATATGTGCCTCATCGAAATAATGGTTTTAGACCCCAAGTATGTTTGTACGATATCCGTTTCAGACAATTTTGAGTAGATCTAGCAATGTCCGTCCGTCTGTCTGTCTGTCCGTCTGTCTGTCTGGCTGGTGCGCACGATAACTCTCGAACGGATCAATCGACTCGGTTCAAATTTTGGGTATCGAAATATTTTGTCCAGATTCGATTTAAGTTCGAAGATGGGCCATATAGGTCTACTCCTTCAGGTACCTCCCCCACCAATGTTCAAAAATTGTCGCAAAACTTGTGCGCACGATAACTCTTGTAGGGAATAACCGATTTGGTCCATACTTTACACATCGTGTAATTTCTACCAAACTTAGATGAGGTTCCAATATGGACTAAATCGGTCCACTCCTTCGGGTACCTCCCACACAAAATTTCGGAAAAGTTGAGTTTAGGACCTGGTCTCGAATCGCTTTGATTTTTGTTTACGCAAGTTGTATTTGCTGTCCTCTATACGACGCTGTAAGTTTCATTAGGGGCAAGTCCATACTTCCTGAGAAAATAGCCTGAAAGTTACAAAAAATCCCTATGACACCGTGTGTAGTGGTTGGAGCGCAAAATAACTCTCGAACGCAAGATAACTCTCGAACGGATCTGCCGATTCGGTCCAAAATTTGGCTTTCGTAATATTTTGTCCAAACTTAGTTCAAGTTCAAAGATGGATTATATCGGTCCACTCCTTCCGGTACCTCCCCCACAATAGTTCGAAAATGTTCGGAAAATTTGTGCGTACGATAACTCTTGAAGGGAGTAACCGATTAGGTCTATACTTTGCACATTATGAAGTTTCTACCAGACTTAGATGAGGTTCCAATATGGACTCAATCGGTAAACTCCTTCGAGTACCTCCCACACAAAATTTCGGAAAAGTTCAGTTTAGGACCTGCTCTTGAATCGCCTTGGCTTTTGTTGTAACATCTTGTATTCACTGTCCCCTATGCGAAGGTACAAGTTTCCTCAGGAGCAAGTCCATACTTCCTGAAAAAATAGCCTGAAAGTTGAAAAACAAACCTTATGACACCATGTTTATGGATGGAAGCCCAAGATAATTCTCGAACGGATATGCCGATTCCGGCCAAAATTTGGTCTTCGTAATATTGTTTCCAAATTAGTTTAAGTTCGTAGATAAGCCATATCGGTCCACTCCTTCAGGTACCTAGCCCACAAATGTTCAAAAATATTCAGAAAAATTGTGCGCACGATAACTCTTGATGGGAGAGACCGATTTGGTCCATACTTTAAACATTCTCATAATATCTACCAGATATAGATCAGGTACCTCCCACAAAAAATGATGGATAAGTTCACTTTAAGACCTGCTATTGAATCACTTTGATTTTTGTTGAAGCAACTTAAATTCGCTGCCTCAATTACGATGGTAAAAGTTGTTTCAGGGGCAAGTCCATACTTCTTGAGAAAACAGCCCGAAGGGTGTAAAAACCCCCTATGGCACCCCAATGGTCTATGTCGGCCCATTCCTTTAAGTACCTTTTCCGCAAAATTTTTGAACTTTAATCTTAATCAACATTTTTGTCGGTTCATACGACCAAAATTTTGAAACCCCCTAAATACACAATTTTTTTGTGAAAAAAGTGTTTCAATTTGCACAGGCTGAGGGTATATCTCTGTCGGCAAAGGCGACTGATACTTTTTTACTTGTTTTTATTGCATGTAGTCCTTATGATTTGTATTGCCTCTTCATTTTCACATATTTTGAAAGATTTTCCCACGCGGAAGAATTCCGTCCAGAATATAAAAAAACAACAAAACATTGTTCCACAACATCCCATACGGGACAAGGGAGACTTCTCTCATATCAATGAGTGCACCCCGATTCATATTAGATCAATGATATGGGACGTACTGATTATCGCCGAGTCCGAACGGCGTGTCTTAAGACACCACTTGTGGAGAAGTTTTTCAAGGCTGAAATACTCAGGAAATGTCGCCAACATTACTGAGGGGTATTTTGCCACCGTTGAAAAATGTTTGATGTTGATTGGCCGGGGAATCGAACCCCCGACCTTCTGCGTGCAAGGCGGGCGTGCATACCATTGCACCACGGTGGCACCCCGTGCACATTTTATTAATTTTTAGTGGTATAGGAATTCACTCTCGGAGTCGGAGTCGGAGTCGTGAAAAAAACTCGTCTGGAGTCAGAGTCGAGCCAAAAATATCTCGACTCCGAAACCATGTTCAATACAACGGATTTTTAAGGCATTGCCAACTCTAACAATCTTATTCATTTACGATTTTTTTGCAGGGCGGACTTTATTTCCACACGGCTGCAATTGTCTCCTACATGTGGTCACATTTAACTGTACTAGTTTTGGGATACGTTTATTTTTAGAACACAACAACAACCATTTGGTTGCTGTTTTTATGTTGGAACGTTATGTTAAGCCAGGCTCAGCTTGCTTTATTTATGTTTACCTGTTAAAGCGATGATTGTCACATGTTTTAATTTTATTTTTTTATTATTTTTCTCTTTCGAGACGAGCTGATTCATCAGAAGGTTTTTTAAATGAAAAACAATGTCAGAGAAATTGTCATCACAAACCACTACACAACATGTTTCGCACTTTGGTGAGAAGTGCTCATTATGTGTATCTTGTGCGGAATAAAGATATAATATATACAATACAAATTTTACTAATTACACAAAAGTTTTGGACCATTTAAACAGCTAAATATTATTATAATGTTAAATTGCAAGCTTCTTCTTTGTCGTAAACCCAAACTTTTCTTAAAATTTCGCGCTATTCAGACTATTATTGTGATCTACAGAGCCTCTACAAAATCGTATAGTAATTTAATTTTTATTATACCCTCCACCATAGTATGGAGGGTATATTAAGTTTGTCATTCCGTTTGTAACACATCGAAGTAATCATTTGCGACCCTATAAAGTATATACATTCTTGATCAGGATAAAATTCTAAGACGATCTAGCCATGTCCGTCTGTCCGTCTGTTGTAATCACTCTAGCGTCCGCAATAATTGAGATAGAGTGCTGAAATTTTGCACCCGAGGGTCTTTTTTCCATAGGCAAGTAAAGTTCGAAGATGGGCTATATCGGTCCACTATTTGGTATAGCCCCCATATAACGGTACCTCCGGATTTGAGGTATTTTGACGTTTTTCGCCACATTTGCAGACCGAATTAGCTATAATTTGACACTTAGGGTTCCTAGTGATCAACAAACTTATATCCCAAAGGATATGGGCATAGGTCCATGTTTTGGTATAGTCCCCATATAACGGTACCTCCCGATTTTCGGTACTTTGAGAATTTTAGCCACAATTTTTAACTGAACTATCTGCAATTGGAAATTTGAGGTTCTCAGTGGTCATGAAACATCTCCACGAAACATTGTCAACATAGGTCCATGTTTTGGTATAGCCCCCATATATCGGTACCTCCCGATTTTCGGTATTTTGAGAATTTTAGCTACAAATTTTAACCGAACTAGCTGTAATTTGCCATTTGAGGTTCTCAGTGACCATGAAATATCTCCACCAAACATCGTCAACATAGGTCCACGTTTTGGTATAGCCCCCATATAACGGTACCTCCCGATTTTCGGTATTTTGAGAATTTTAGCCACAATTTGTAACCGAACTATCTGCAATTTGATATTTGAGGTTCTCAGTGGTCATGAAACATCTCCACTAAACATCGTCAACATAGGTCCATGTTTCGGTATGGTCCCCTTATAACCGTACCTCCCGATTTTGGGTATTTTGAGCATTTTAGTTACAATTTTTAACTGAACTATCTGCAATTGGAAATTTGAGGTTCTCAGTGGTCATGAAACATCTCCACGAAACATTGTCAACATAGGTCCATGTTTTGGTATAGCCCCCATATATCGGTACCTCCCGATTTTCGGTATTTTGAGAATTTTAGCTACAAATTTTAACCGAACTAGCTGTAATTTGCCATTTGAGGTTCTCAGTGACCATGAAATATCTCCACCAAACATCGTCAACATAGGTCCACGTTTTGGTATAGCCCCCATATAACGGTACCTCCCGATTTTCGGTATTTTGAGAATTTTAGCCACAATTTGTAACCGAACTATCTGCAATTTGATATTTGAGGTTCTCAGTGGTCATGAAACATCTCCACTAAACATCGTCAACATAGGTCCATGTTTCGGTATGGTCCCCTTATAACCGTACCTCCCGATTTTGGGTATTTTGAGCATTTTAGTTACAATTTTTAACCGAACTAGCTGCAATTTGACATTTGAGGTTCTCAGTGGTCATGAAACATCTCCACGAAACATTGTCAACATAGGTCCATGTTTTGGTATAGCCCCCATATATCGGTACCTCCCGATTTTCGGTATTTTGAGAATTTTAGCTACAAATTTTAACCGAACTAGCTGTAATTTGCCATTTGAGGTTCTCAGTGACCATGAAATATCTCCACCAAACATCGTCAACATAGGTCCCCGTTTTGGTATAGCCCCCATATAACGGTACCTCCCGATTTTCGGTATTTTGAGAATTTTAGCCACAATTTGTAACCGAACTATCTGCAATTTGATATTTGAGGTTCTCAGTGGTCATGAAACATCTCCACTAAACATCGTCAACATAGGTCCATGTTTCGGTATGGCCCCCTTATAACCGTACCTCCCGATTTTCGGTATTTTGAGCATTTTAGTTACAATTTTTAACCGAACTAGCTGTAATTTGACATGTGAGGTTCTCAGTAGTCATGAAGCATCTCCATGAAACATCCTAAACATAGGTCCATGTTTTGGTGTAGCCCCCATATATCGGTACCTCCCGATTTTCGGTATTTTGAGAATTTTAGCTACAGTTTTTTTACCGAAATAGCTGTAATTTGACATTTAAAGTTCTCTGTGGTCATAAAACATCTCCAACTAAACATCGTCAACACAGGTCCATGTTTTGGTATAGCCCCCATATAACGGTATATCCCGATTTTCGGTATTTTGAGAATTTTAGCTGATGAAACTACCCTAAATTTGACTCTTGAAGTTCCCTGCAGCTATAAAACTTTTCCGCCAACAAAATTTAAAGATAGGTTGTCTCTTTGATATAGCCCCGTTAGTGGTACCTTTCACCTAGCTGAACACATTTTTTAGATTAGATTAGATAACACTGTGCAACAAAATGGAGGTGAAAGTCTGGGGCACGGAAAATTCCTCTTGGGGAAGAAAGGCCTTGGTGAGTATATTATGAACCCGAAGGACAGATCCGCCGTGAGTCGAACTTCCCGCGTTATGGCGTGATGAAATTTTTGTTAGAGACCCTGTGGGCCATCAGGAATTAGCGTTATATCTTTGTTCACTGTTGCTTAAGTGCTCTACAAAAACAACAAACAAAGATATAATGCTAATTCATGATGGCTTACAAGGCCTCTTGTAAAACCTTCATCACGCCATAACGCGGAAGTTCGACTCACGGCGCATCTGTACTTCGGGGTTTTTAATATACACACACCAAGGGCTTTCATCTTCAAAAGGAAATATCTCTGCCCCAAAACATTTGTGCTCACAGTGTAATTTAAGCAATAGTGGGAGGCAGTAGGAGTCTATCCTTTGTCGAAAAGTTGTTCCACCTAAAATTGTGAAAGGACCCAAATTATTCCATTTTAATTAAGACTACTTTATGGTGGAGGGTATAAAAAGTTCGGCCCGGCCGAATTTAACGACTTTTTACTTGTTTTTATTTTATGATCATCGCCCAAATCAAATCGATTCTATTCTTGCCTGAACCTGAGCTCTGTACAAAATTTCGTGACGATTGGTGCTAAAGCTATTGGCTATGTAGGGAAGTAGTACATGACTGAAATACTCAGAAAATGTCGCCAACATTACCAGTTGGGTATTTTTGCCACCGTTGAAAATGTGTTGATTGCTGGCTTAGTTGTTTACCATTGCTTACCTTAGCATTCGTCTACCCACTAAAATAATATTCGAATATGCCTAATCATCGGACTTAACTATCTGCGCAACTTTATAACAGCTTAACTCGAAAGATAATTAATTCCAATATTCCGATTGATTTAACAATCCTTGAACATTTTTCTGTACAAATCTTATTTCTCTATTATATACAAAACAATTCTATATAAAAACCATCTGAGATTTATGGAGATTTATTATTCTTAGCAAATCTGTTTGAAATTTTACCTGTTGTGTTTGCTTTTTAATTCGCCTGTTTTGTTTACCAGGAAATTCGAGGTACCCCAGAACAACAGTCAAATCTGTGTCAAAATGTAGTCACTGCATAAAGCTCTACTGAACAATTTCAAAGAATAACGTGAACACAACACCATCCCTGCCTTGAAATGATGTAATCGTATAATTATGTGAAAGCATACTCCGCTGTATGTGTGTGCGCCTGCATCTGCTTACATATAATTACAGCATGTTTTGGAGTATAGCATTTCAACAGTAATATTTAAGGATTTTATTTTTTCTCTCTAAAGAAACCTCACAACATTGGCCACGTAGCTAGGGTTTTAGCACAAACGCTGAATGTTAAAATTATGCATAAATATGTAAAAGTGTGTTTTCGAAAAGAATGATTTTTTTTTTGTAAAATTAAATGAATTTGATTTTCATACGAAATTCATTAAAGGTAAATATCGATAAGCGTTTGGTATTGCTAGGTAGTTAACATAATCGCCTGCATGCAAAAGACCTTGTATACGAAACTCTGGAAAGCTCATTACTGTGGTGTTGGCTATATTTAATAAGTAATTTATTAGAAAACTTTTCGATCAGCTGATAAGATGAGAAAAGTTCGTTATCGTTGTTAATATTTGTTACTCTTCACCCGTCAGACTATTTCTAGCTCCTATAGTTTCTATATTATGCTCCGTCAGACACTTTGCAATTCCGACCAATATCAAAACTCCAACGTCTGTGATTTATTCCAAAAATATCCTCACCCCAACGCCTCATAATCCTCCCTATTTTGTGGCATTAAGGGAAATAATATTTTTCCTTTTTGTGAATATGTTTCTTGTCTATGCATCATCTCGTCCCGACTCCATTTTTATATTTTGTATTCGGTTTTTGTTTTCTTATTACCTTTCGTAATGTAAGAACATTAACAATTCACACACCTCTGAACATGAAACAGCATCGCATTTATGGAGAATAGAACAAAATCCGTCAACAATTAAACAAATGTTTTAATTAGTTTTTGAGTGAGATGAAATTTCAGATGGAAACGCTAAATGAAGAAAGAACAAAAAATGCGACAACAAAATATGGAATGACGATGTTGAATTTAAAAGACGGCATATGTTAGAAATCGTGAAAATGTGTAACTGCAGGCCAAATTGTCTTTAGAACTTCCTTTGAAATGTTTGTTCCTGTGATTTAAAATCGGAAAAAAATTCAAATTACGAATTATTAAGAAAGTTTTTTGAAATCATAAACAAGTAAGCAAAGGCTATAGTCGGACGGGGCCGACCATGTGATACCCTACACCACAACCTGTAGGAATAAGCTATGTGCAACCGCCTTGCACGCTGAATGTCCGGGTTCGATTCCCATCAAATTGTCTACGGTGGCAAAATATCCCGTAGTATTGTTGGTGATATTTCCTGAGTATTTCAGACATGAAAAACGTCTCTACAAGTGGCAACGCCGTTCGGACTCGGCGATAAAAACTAGGTCACATATCAATAACATAATATGAGTCCATTGATATAAGAGAAGCCTCCCTTGTCTTTACTGGGATGTTTGTGGAAAATTATATAAATTATACATTTCTAAATAATATTCGAACATTGGAAAATTCACATTGATTAGCCCCTCCTGCTACATCTTCAAATTGTCTTTGAATATCAGGTTCCTTTTTGGAATACACCTAAAATAAATACATATATATACCACGCAATTTGGTATATTTGTCATTTGGGAAAATTGCGAGTTTATTGAAGATCTATCGTCCAAAATTGTGCACTTGTACCTCAAATATGCTTCGAAAATAGTTCATTGTGGGCATATATTGTGATATCTAAAATATATTTTATACCGGTAGAAATAACTAACAATGCATAGAAATTCAAAAATTTTGCATGCAAACAAATTTATAAATCAAAATTATTCATATTCAATTATACAGCAAAGTTGATAGTATAAGTCAGATGCGCTAACGGTTATATACCCTCAGCCTCAATTTATATTGTAACACGAATTTGCTTCAAAATACGTGGAATCTGTAGGTATCGTAATATAGGACTATAACAAATCAATTTTAGTAAGATAAATTCTGAGTTTTGGAAATATTTGAGAATTATTTTTTCAGATTTGTAATTTTAGTTAGAGCTGGCAGGGGTTTTTGGAACTTCTGGACTATTATTTCAGGAGGTATGACTTACCCAGGGAAAGGGACCAGAATAGGGACGGTAAAAAGAACCTTCCCAAAAAAAAAAAAAATAATAATAATAATCAAATAGATCCGATACGGGTCCTCCAACTGCACTTTTCCCAAACTTTGTGTGGGAGGTACTCGAAGGACGGACCGATATAGTCCATATTCCTACCGGACACATGACTGGATGAAATAATACGATGTGTAAAGTTTCGACCAATCAGAAAATCCCCTTGAGAGTTAACTTGCGGATTTGTGGCGCAAGTACAACCTGCTGAAAAAAATTCAAAACGATTCGAGAGGACTCTTAAATTTCCCGTTTCCGAATTTTGTGTGGGAGGTACCCAAAGGACCGATATAGTCTTATCCGATCTATATCTGGAAGGAATAATAATATATGGAAAGTTTGGAGCAAATCGATTGCTCACTTCGCCAGTTATCGTTCACACAATTTTTCGAAAACATTTTTGAAATTTTTTGGGGGAGGTGTGGAACGACATAGCCTACAATCGAACTTAAACAAAGTTTGGGCTAAATATTACGAAGTATATAATTTGGTTCTAATCGGTAGATCCGTTCGGGAGTAATCGTGCGCACCAACCAGCTAGACATTAAAAGAGACAGATGAACGGACGGCGCTAAATAGACTCCAAATTGTCTGAAACGAATTTCGTCTAAATATACCTGGGGTCTAAAACCAATATTTCGATGAGACACATCTTTTGTGGTATTTTGTTTGTATCCCCTTTACCCTAAATCCTGAGGTATAAAATAGGTGGCGAGGCGACCCCATGTTGCAACATTTGTATTAAAATCCAATTTGACAACTGAACTGAAAATTTCTCTGTCATGATAGAGACAATTTGTAACATGGGAGGAAATTGTGGTTCTCTACACAAAACACATTATATAACAGGCAGTAGGTGCGTTATCTAGCAGACAAATTATTGCAGTTTGCATCAGGGGAAAGGTCAGTAGTTATTTTTCCATATGTAGGCTACGTTGCCAGTATATGCCCTCCAGAAATGTAAATATGGACCAACAAAAAAATTTGTATATTTTTCATACAAAAGTAATGGTCTATGTCAACCGCCAAATAATATCAGATCATGATGCAAAATTATAGGCATTTTCTTCAACCTAAACGCTTACCTCGTGCAAAATTTCGTGACTATTGAGCTATAATTGCGACCTCTAGCGGGTTTATGATTACACTACAAACAAAAAACTGGATATATAAGGCTGTAACTCTGTTATCTGATCACGTACATCAACATAATTAACATCAATTGAATGGTCAAGAGATCGTCTTCCAAATATTACTCACGGGTGGGGAATTTGTCTTTCAGGAACAAAGATATAAGCTGTTTATTAAAAATTTTAACAATTTTCACACAAAAGTTGTGGTCCATTTAACCCTCTAAATATTATCTGATCGCCATCTCAACTTGCTTACTATTATTGCGACCTACAGAGCAGCTACAAAATCGGGTAAAAATTAGGATTTTGGTCCATTTCACCCCCTAAATATTTCACGATCATCACCAATTAAAATAGCGATCTATTCTGATGTGAAACCAACCTCCATACCAAATTTCGTGACGATCGGTCCATAATTGCGGCCTGGAGTTTGATTACAATTTATAATGGGCAGACGGACACACGGACGGACGGACGGACACACATCTCAAAATAGCTTTATCTCGCCGAGATATGAAGATTGGTACCACATTGGGGGTCTCCGACGAATATTTCGCGGTGTTACATGAATTTTTCCCAAAACAAACTTATAATACCCTTTCCACATAGTGGTGTAGGGTATAAAAAGAGCTCTGGGTGGTATAGGCGGTGGAAGATACCAAGTAATGGTCATGATCGACTTGAACATGGCAAGGTCCAGAACTTATTTTGCCTCCTCTTCCATGCCACGTGGACACTATTCTCCCCGTTGTGTGACTTAGGTAACTGCCTTAAACACCATTTAAAGGCAGAAGGCAGATAAGGATATACAACGACATCAGTATAGTTTCACGTATTCCAGCGTAGTGTGGTTCAAACCATTTGTAGAACGTTCGTACGACTTTATGCAAACTGTGTTCCTACTTATTGACGTCAATTTTATATGGGGAACATCGTACTAAATAGAGCTTTCCATTTAAAAAATCCAAAAAAAAATTTTGTTGCTACATCAATGATTTTTGGTACATTGCCGTTAACTGCATTTGTACCCTTTGCGATGATGTCAAAATACTACTGAACTGACTCAATGCATTCGCGAAAGATCAAATTTATTACAAAATTGTACGTATTTTCAAATATATTTTTAAAGTACAAGTAAGGGAGGGCTTTAGTCGGGCGGGGCCGACCATGTGATACCCACACCACTTCCCCCGGGCATTAGTTTTCCGCGGAATATAGTTATATGCTTGCGAAGTCTCCCCTGTTCCTTCGGGGATATTGTGGGAATATATGTATGTATGATTGCGACATGTTATATATTATTTTCATTATTTCGTAATGGACATATGGACCATTTTGGCTACATACATACACATTTCTTCAAAAAATTAAGAATTTTTATTAAGAAAGAAAAAATACCAAACGTATTTAGAAATAGCTTTTGGTGACTTCATCCGATTCGATCAAAGGAAAAAATCAACACTTCGAGGTATTACGTTACTTCTACATGCGATTGTAGGTAAAACCTACGAAAATATCATACATAAAGGTCAATCTTGTAGAGAATTTTCACAGCTACAACATTTGCTCTAATCTTATTTCAAGGCTTCAAAGATGGGTTATATCGGTCCACTCCTTCCTCACAAAAGTTCGTAACCATGTAACCGATTTGGTACATACTTTGCACATGGTGAAACTTCTACCAGGCTTAAATGAAGTTTTAATATGGACTCACTCGGTCCAGTCCTTCGAGTACCTCCCACACAAAATTTCGCAAATGTTCAGTTTAGGACAAGCTCTCGAATCGCTTCGATTTTTATTGTAGCAGCTTGTTCGAAAAATTGTGAGCGCGATAACTTTTGATGCGAGTAACCGATTGGAACCATACTTTGCACATCGTGAAATTTCTACCAGGTACAGATGAGATTCCAGTATGGACTTTATCGGTCCACTCCTTCGGGTACATCCCTAGAATAGGGTTTCTAAGGATATATTAACGTATAACTCTGTTATCTGACCACGTACATTAACATAATTGGTATCAGTGGCAAAATGAAGAAATCTTCTTCCAAATTCGTCTTACGTTGGCGGTACGTGCCTTCCAGGAAGAACGCTATAAGATCTATATTAAAAATTTTACCAATTTTGAGACAAAAAATGTTGATTTTTTAATCCGCTAAATTGGTTCGATTTTATGTTGTTTTGGAGATTGTTTTGTTTCCCCAGGCCTATTTTTATACCCTATACCACAAAGTGGAAAAGGGTATTATAAGTTTGTTTTGGTAAAAATTCATGTAACACCGCGAAATATTCGTCGGAGGCCCACAACGTGGTATACCAATCTTCATATCTCGACGAGAAAAAGCGATTTTGAGATGTGTGTCCGTCCGTCTGCCCATTATAAATTGTAAACACGCTCCAGGCCGCAATTATGGACCGATCGTCACAAGGGAGGTCGGGTTCAGATCAGAATAGATATCTATTCTTATTGGTGATAATCGTGAAATATATTTATCATAATATTTATCCAATTTTCTAGCGGCTCTGTAGGTCTCAATAATAGTCCGATCAACGCCTAATTTTTAATAAGGTAAGAGTATATCACAAAGGAGAAGCTTGCAATTTGAGATGGCGATCGGATAATATTTAGAGGGTTAAATGGACCAAAACTTTTGTGTGAAAATTGTGAAAAATTTTAATATACAGCTTATATCTTAATTCCTGGAAGTGACATTTCGGGCAAGTGAGATATACTTGAAAGTGGAACGCTTGACCTTTCAATTGATGCCAATTATGTTGGTATGCATGATCAGATAACAGATTTACAGCCTAATATATTCCGTTATATGTTTGTAGTGTAATAATAAACTCGCTAGAAGTCGCAATTATACATCAATAGTCACGAAATTTTGCACCGGGTAGGAGTATACTCGTAGGTCGAAAAAGATGCCTACAATTTTGAATGATTATCTGATATTCTTTAGCGGGTGAAATTGACCATTACTTTTGTATGAAAAATATAAAAAAATTATTTTTGGTCGATATTTTAATTCCTTGAGGACATATATATTTCGCAAAGTAGCCTACATATGGGAAAAAACTACTGACCTTTCCTCTGATGTTAATTGCAATAAAGTGTTTGCTAGATAACGGGCCTACTGCCTAATATATAATGGGTTCTGTGTAGAGAACCACATTTTTATCCCATGCTACATATTGTCTCTCCAAATTTTATGTAACACCACGAAATATTCGTCCTAGACCCCTTATTTGGTATGCCAAAATTCATATCTCGACGAGATAAAGCGATTTAGCGATGTGTGTCCGTCCATTAAAAATTGTAAACAAGCTTAAGACCGCAATTATGGACCGATTGTAACGAATTTTTTAAGGAGGTTGGGTTCGAGCCAGAATAGAAATGGTTAGTTTTTGCTGATGATCGTGAAATAATCAGGGAATGAAATGGACCAAAAACAAAATTTAATCAATTTTGTAGCGGCTCTGTAGGTCAAAATAATCTTCTTCTTTATTTGCTAATTCGATTTTCGAATGTAAGCGACCATACAATACAATACATATCGAGGTACATTTCATTTACTTATTTATATACATATTAAATTTGATATTATTTAGTACTATATATTTATAAATTATTAACAATTATCTCAAAAGTGTTTCTATTTCTTGCCGCATTTAGAAGGTTTGCCGAATTATTATATTTTGTCCATTCTTCTATGTTCTTTAGCCAGGTCATCTCTTTTCGGCCTCTGGTACGCCGACCTTCAACTGTTGCTTTCAGGATTTTTTGTAATAATCTATATTTTACATTTCTCATGATGTGTCCCAGATATGAGGTTTTTCGTTTTTTGATTGTAGCTATGAGTTCTCTTCTTTGATTCATTCTTGTCAATACTTCGGCATTTGTCACGTGCGCAGTCCATGGTATTTTTAAAACTCTGCGGTAGACCCACATTTCGAAGGCTTCCAATCGTCGTATATCAGCAGCTTTAATAGTCCACGTCTCCACGGCATACAGTAGAACTGACCAGATGTAGCATTTTATAAACCTTGCTTTTGTTTCGATGTTTATATCATGATTGACAAGGATTTTCTTATATTTAAAAAATGCATCTCTTGCCATCTCTATCCGACATCGTATTTCCTTCGAGCAATCCCATTGGTTATTAATAAGTACACCCAGGTATTTGAAGGTATGTACTCTCTCGACATATGCATTATTTATTTTTAATTTAGCTTCATTATGTTGATTTTTCTTACTAACAATCATTAGCTTTGTTTTGTTAGTATTAATTTTTAGTCCGTATGATTCGCTACATAAAGTGAGTTGGGTTACTAATTTTTGGAGTCCTGATATACTATCAGCGATTATAGTAGTATCATCTGCATATCTAATGTTGTTTATAAAGGTGCCGTTTATTTGTATTCCTTCCCGGATATTTGTAGTGGATTCTTGGAAAATTCTCTCTGAGTATATATTAAATAGGAGTGGAGATAAAATACATCCTTGTCTGACTCCTCTCGATATTGATATCTCATCTGTCAGACTTCCATTGACATTTATCTGTGCAGTTTGCTGCCAGTATAAGTTTCTAATGCACCGGATTTCTTTATCATCAATTCCGATAGACACAAGTATTTCCATTAACTTATCGTGTTGCACTGTGTCAAACGCTTTCTCATAATCTATGAAGCACAAGAAAATGTCCTTGTGAACATCTCGGCATTTTTGTATTAGGACCTGGACACAAAGTAGAGCTTCTCTCGTCCCCATCCCTTCCTTAAAGCCAAATTGATTTGATCCCATAGCTTGTTCGCATTTTTGATATATTCTTTTGTGAATAATTCGTAGAAATATTTTTAGGGAGTGGCTCATTAAACTGATTAGGCGGTAGTCGCTACACTGTTTGGCGTGACTTTTTTTAGGAATCGCTATAAACGTTGATTTTAGCCAGTCTTGTGGGTAAAAGCCTGTATTGTATATGTGGTTCATCAAACTTGTCAAGAGATCAATGTTATTTTCGTCAATCATTTTTAGCAATTCAGCGGGAATTTCGTCTGGTCCCGTTGCTTTCCTATTTTTCAGTGATGTTATAGCACTTTCAACCTCCATCTTCGTAATACTTGATCCAGTCAACGGTTCTGGTGTTTGGTCATTAAAACATGTTCTGTTATTATCAGTAAATAGATGTTGGATATACTTTTTCCAAATTACTTTCTTCTCTGATTCTTCAAACACTGCTTCATTTTTGTTGTTGTAAAGAATTGGCGAAATTGTTCTGCGATATATTCCTGCTGTCTCTTTCAGTTTTTTGTGCAAATTAAAATCGTCGTGCAAGCTTTGCAATTTTTCTATTTCCTGGCATTGGTTATTTAAATGTTTATTTTTTGCAGCTCGAATCTGTATTTGAATTTCTCGGTTCAATTCCCAATACTTTTCATAGTTCGAGTTTTTATATTGCCGTCTTTCATTTAATAGTTCCTGAATTTCAGTTGTCATCCATTCTTTTGTTTTTGGTCTTACGAAATTTCCCAGCGTATTTTTTCCGATGTTATGTATAGTATTTTTGATTTTATCCCATATATTTTCCACATTTTCCCTATGGATGTCACTTAGTTCCGAATTAATAAGACTTTTTACATGTACTTTAGTGGCTGGATCGTCAAGTTTGCCAAGGTCAAGTTTTCGATGTTGTTTTTTCTTCAGCGGAGCCCTAATTTTGATGTATATATTGGCCATAAGGAGATTGTGGTCAGATGGTACGTCTGCTCCTGGATATGTAGATACTTTCGATACTGAAGTGGAGTAACGTTTGTTAACCAGAATGAAATCGATTTGGTTTCTTATTATGTTTCCAATGCTATCCTGGGGGGATTTCCAGGTGTAGAGTCTTCTAGCTGGTAGACAGAACATCGTGTTTGTTATCTTCATCTGGTATTCTTGGCAGAACTGTATGAGTCTGTCACCTTTCTCATTTCTTTCTCCCAATCCATATTGTCCAGTAACTCCTGTTACTGCCTCTTTTCCTACTTTAGCGTTAAAGTCGCCTTGGATGATGGTTATTTCATGTTGTTTTGTCAGGTGTAGCAATTCTTCGATTTCACTGTAGAACGCCTCTATTTCTTCATTGCTTTTGTCCGACGTTGGAGCATAAACTTGAATAACATTGATGTTGAGAGGTTTCGCTTCAATTTTTATCATCATTGTTCTATCGGATTTTGGTACAAATCCTAAAACATTTTTAGCTATGCGGTCTGTTACAATTATTCCAACCCCATTCCTATGCGTTTTGTTGAGATTGCCTGAGTAAAACATTTTCGAGTTTTGCGATATAAATTCTCCGCAATCTGGCCACCACGTTTCGCTTATACCAAGTATATCAATGTGAAGTCTATTCATTTCGTTTAGAGTATTAGCTAGTTTTCCAGCTTCGTAAAGACTGCGTACATTCCATGTACCGATGTTAAGTTTTGATTTTGTTTTACCTCCGGGGATTCTTAGCACCCTTGTGATGCCGGAGACTAAGGGCCGTTTGTTTTTGTTTGTATTCATGATTGTATGGTTTTCTAGGGATAGTACTTCAGTGGTTTCCCGTTGCCTTCTGAAGGGTTTAGAATTTTATTTTTCTTTATTCAGCCGCTCCTCCTGGAGTTCAGACGCTGTTTGTTGCCGCTCAATATGAGACAGACGCCGCTTTGATGTGATCAGTTCATTCGCCGCAGTTGTAGATAACACGCACCGTTGACTTCCCACGTTGTGGATTGTTCTTAGCTTCAGCGTTCACCATCGACCTTACCGACATGGGTGGCCCTACCAGTAGCTACGCTACCGCCGGTATCGCTCTTAGGATCTTCACGCTTACTAGACCTCCCCATCGCGCTTGAGATGACAATCCATCGAGGAGGGGTCAAAATAATAACCCGCAAAATTTTAAACAAAGTTTGAGTTTATAATGAAGAAGAAGCGTACAAACCAACGTGAAGATCAGATAATACGGGTTAAATGGAATAAAACTGTTGTGTGAAATTGGTAAAAATTTCAATAACGTAGCGGTTAAACAACGGAAGTAGTAGTACTACGTAAGAGGGTTTCATTACATTTTAGTTTGTGTGAACTATATTTTTCTTTCCTGCTACAAAAATGTCTTTGTCATGCTAGATAACTTTTTGATATCTGATATTTGATAATTCAATTTTCACAATCATTGAAAAGAAGTTCCGTGGAGAGCGATTGCCCAGGGATAGTGGTATAGGGTATCCCATGGTCGGCTCCGTCCGACTATAGACTATTCTTACTTGTTACATCATAAGATAATCGGGACCTTTGTTCATGTCATTTTGTATTAACAGTATAAAACAATTCTTACCGTATACCCCCTCCAGAGGGGAAAGGGGAGAGAATGTTACGCTCGTGGTTTCTCTTACCAGCAGCACAAAGCTGTAAACGGCGCATTGGCTTGATTTTTACACTCTAAACATTTTTGTCCACTTTCTCCACACAAGTGGATCCACTGTTCGACGGTACAAAATAGCCCGAAAGTTGGTAAAAACCCCTATGGCACCATGTGTAGTGGTTGGAGCGCACGATAACTCTTAAACGGATCAGCCGATTTGGTCCATTTTATAACATTCTTAATATTTTGTCCAAATTAGTCTAAGTTCGAAGATAAATCGGTCCACTCCTTCAGGTACCTACCCACAAAGGCTCAAAAATGTTCGGAAAAATTGTGCGCACAATACCTCTTGATGGGAGTGACCGATTTGGTCCATACTTTACCTAATATATCTACCAGATATAGATCAGCTTCAAATGTGGACTATATTTGTCAACTCCTTCGGGTACCTCCCACACAAAATTTCGGATAAGTTCTCTTTAAGACCTTCTCTGGAATCGATTTGATTTTTGTTGAAGCAACGTGCAGTCGCTGCCACAATTATGACGGTAAAAGTTTTTTCAGGAGAAAGTCCATACTTCTTGAGAAAACAACCCGAAAGGTTTAAAGACCCCCTATGGCACCATATGTAGTGGCTGGAGACAACGATAACTCTCGAACTGACAACCGATTTGGTCCAAAATTTGGCTTTCGTCATATTTTGTCCAAACTTATTTTCAGTTCGAAGATGGTCAATACCGATCCAAAACTTCCAGTACTTCCCCCAATATTTAAAAATGCCACTAAAATGGTACGCACGATATATCTAGAACGGGGCAACCAATTTGGTCCAAATTTGGATCTTCTAATATTTTGTCCAAATTTAGTTTAACTTCTAAAATGGCCAATATCGGTCCCCCCCCCCCCCTTAGGGTACCTCACACACAAAACTTCGACATTTGTGTCTAAGTGGAGTTTAGGGTCTGTTCGAAGATCCCTTGGAAATGTATACCGATGCTGCTCTTTGTAGTCATGTGACTACAAAGCGATATTATGTTGTCCGTGGATAAGTCCATGCTTGCAAAAGTAATACGATTACGATATCTATCGAAAATATATGACTCCAAAAAAAGATCCACTTCCATAGTTGACTATGTCGGTCCATTCCTTTAAGGACCTCCTCCGCAACACTTTTGAACTTTAATCCTTGTCCACATTTTTGTCGGCAGGTTCAAATGCCCAGAAAGGGCCTCAATATTCTGAAAAGACCTTAAATACATTCGATCCGCCCGTAGATGAAAGTTTCAATTCACATAAGCTGATTGTATATCTCTGTCGGCAAAGCCGACTGATACATATATATATTTTTTTTATTTTTTTTTATTTTTTTTATTTTTATCAACTATGAACATTGTAGTTTTAGAATCCGCAAAAACATACCAGGTGTAAGCAACTTCCATTTAATGTTGGTTAAGGCACACCATGATGGTAGACAGTGCTTCCTTTATCTAACTGGTACATTGATATAATTTGCATCACGTGAGAGGTCAAGAGTTGGTTTTAAAGTTTAGTTTTCGTAAATTGTCCGAATATGCCCACATTTCACTACAAAATTTTACAAATTTTCAAACAAAAGTTCTGAAATGACAAATGTCAATTAACAGCTACTTCAGTAAAAATTGTAGCTAAAATCACCAAAATGGCGAAAATCGAGAGTTACCGTTGTATGGAAGCTATACCTAAGTATGGACCTATGTAAACAATTTTTGGTGGTGATGCTTTGTGACCACTAGGAATCACAGTAGTCAAATTACAGGTAGTTCAATCATAAAAAGCAGCTAAAATCCTCAAAATGCCGAAAATCGGAAGGAGCCGTTATGTGGGGGCTATACCAAAACAAGGACCTATTTTGACAATTTTTTGCGAAGAGGTGTTGTAACCGCTAGGAACCTCAAAGTGCAAATTACAGCTGGTTATATCAACAATTGTAGCTTAAATCCTCAAACCACCGAAAATCGGGAGGTACCGTTATGGGGGCTATACCAACTTGTGCCGATATAGCCCATCCTGGAACGTGACCTGCATACGGAAAAAGATACTCGCGTCCAAAAATATAGCGTTCGAGCTCAATTTGTATGGCCGCTATAGTGATCATAACTGACGGGCATTGCTTGATCCACTCAGAATTGTATACCGATTAAAAATATATATACTTTATTGGAGTCACAAATTATTATTGCAAGACCTTACATTTCAAGGCCTTCCCAGCAAAATGTTTGCCTCCAAAGATGCAGTTAAATGATATGTACAAGTGATCTGGATGTGCATCAAATTATGCATTTTCACTGATGATTTTTACAAGAGCGTGACTACTGAAAGATGCACTCCAAAGCACTGCATTTTAACTAACCCTTTGGCAGTGCATTTTAACTGACCCTTTGGCATTGCATTTTAACTAACCCTTTTGCACTGCATTTTAACTGACCCTCTGGCACTGCATTTTAACTGACCCTTTGGCATTGCATTTTAACTAACCCTTTGGGGTAGAATAGGAGGCAGTCCAAAGCACGTGTTTGGTACAGGCATTCTGCGGAAATTGTGCAAGCCATTACAAAATATGCCAGAACAAATAAAATGCATTTATTATTTGTGCAAAACAAAAATATTAACAACTTTATTACATTAACACAAATTATGAAAATTCTCCATTGAATTCAATCGCAAACATGCGTGTTTCCTCCGCTTGCATTTGTTCCAAGCAGAACTGTTTTTGCTTCATTTGCTAAATGGGTTGTCTTCCCACCACCAGTTAAGATTTCGACACGTACTCCAACAGCACTCCATTCGGAAATTTTCTTCTGGTGAGTTGCCGGAAAAATGTTCACAAATTAAATATTATTTAAATATTATTTAGTTTGTATTAACAAATGTTTGGACATGTTAACACGCTTATCTCTTTTTGGAAAATGAAAGCCGCTGCCTGTAGAGATGTACAATCTGATTTATGTACATATAGGGATCTCTAACAACTGCTAATAAAATGTAGCGAACGGAGTGCCTTTTTCACGACTCCGTTTGGACTGCATCCGGATGCTGTTAAATTGTGAGGAATTGGAGTGCCTTTTTCACGACTCCGTTGAACTGCATCCGGATGTTGTTAAAATGTGACAAGTGGATGTGATTCTTTGGATTGCATCCAAATGCGGTTAAAATGTGAGGACTGGAGTGCCTTTTTCACGACTCCAGTTGAACTGCATCAAAACATGCCGTGACAGAACTAGCCCACATTGCACTACTTCCAATTTATTTTGCTGGGTTATTATACCCTCCATACTATGGTGGAGGGTATAAAAATAAATTGTAAAAAAATCGTAGCTAAGCAATTCGCATCCACTTTACACTTTCAACATAAATCGTTGGTTGTTTTTTTTTCTTCCCCCTTTTTCAATGAATAAATAACATCGACAACATTAAAATAAATGACAATTTGTTACTTTTGCCTTTGGGCCATAAACAAAACGGAAAGTGCATTTTTATCGCAGCAAAAGTAACGAAAGGTGGCGGCAATGGTGAAAAAATTAGCTTGAGAAAATGTTGCGTGTTTTCGTTAATATATGCAGGGGCTCCTTACAATTGAGCAGGACAACAGCACCTATAACAATATGGCGGAAATACAAGTTCCAAAGATACACAATTGGATGCTTGGGATACAAAGAGAGGGGCCTGTAGAGTACGTATATGTGTGGGTGTGATGAGTTGAATTTCAATAATGGCTTTGAAAAGTAGTAACAACTGGAGGCACGTGAGCATTTATTTATGTTTCAACTTCTGGGAGTGAAGGTAGAGGACATGTCTTAGTGAAAGTGATCAAAGAAAAAAAACTGTATGTTAGCAACAATTGTATAAGTGCCAAGAAATTATTTTCAATTTGTTTCCTAGTGGGTATTTAAATGGAAAAAGGGTTAGAAATGGTTTTATTGCTGGGAAGCCAAGGAAATGACCAATAAAGTTGAAAATACCATTTTGGTAAACAGAACAAAAAAACATTTTGTTCAAAATTACTTACAGATTCCCAACTAGTATCAATAACATTTCCTAGACAAAAAATACCACTAGTAACCGTAAACATCTTTTGAGCCAAATATAACACATCTTATGCCTTACTAATCAATCTTTTACAATATCCATAATTTAATTTCTGTTATACAAAAAAGAAAAGGAAATACACAAAAGAAAACCGAAATAATGGTATCTGACAAAATAATAAAAGCCTATTACATTGTATTATTTGGCACGATATCCTTTTATCAATATCATCATTTTCATTAGGTCATAGGCATCCCTTTCCATCAGTGAAGGAATGTTGTTAGATGTCATCAAATCCTTTTCCCGAAAACGTATTCTAGCGTGAAATTTATAGATGCAAATGAAGCGAAAAAGACTTGAGTCTAAGAAATTTATGTTATGACCGAATTTTGTTTGAAACATAAGTTGGTTGGAAGGTGGATGAGGGAGGCTGAGCACACAACAATTGAAAGATATAAAAAATCAAATGTCCATCACATAACCCGTTTTGAGAACTTGGGAACTTTTTTTGGAAAGGTTCGTTAGGAACAGAAGTGGCAAATATGCATACGTAATGGATATTATATTGACCTAAGTTGGAGACATGAAAGGACGAGCTGTAGATGGTATTTTTAGACGAACTAAGAGGTATTTATAGGCGAATTCTTTCCAAACTAACTCATAGACGAGCTGAAGGGGGCCATAGGTGTCGATTTTTTAAAGAGCATTTTTCGAAAGGCCAACAGGACGTGGGGTATTTAAAGAATATTTTTCCAAAAGCCATCAGGAACTGAAATTTTAAAATATATATCTCCAAAGGCCAACAGGACATGGAGTTTTTTTCGAAAAGCCAAGAGGACCTGTAGTTGATAAAGAATACTTTTCCAAAGGCCCACAGGATGTGGAGTTTTTATAGAATATTTTTCCAAAAGCCAACAGGACGTGGAGTTTTTAAAGAATGTTTTTCCAAAAGTCAACCGGACGTGGATTGTTTTAAAAATATTTTTCCAAAAGTCAACAGGATGTGGATTGTTTTAAAAATATTTTTCCAAAAGTCAACAGGATGTGGATTTTTTAAAAATAACTTTAATAAAGGTAAATAGTAAGTGTTGTTTTTTTAAATATTTTTCCAAAAGGACGTTGTTTTGTTTTAATTATTTTCTAAGGTCAACAGGATGTGGAGTTTTTAAAGAATATTTTCCAAAGGTCAACCGGACGTGGATATATTTTTCCAAAAGCCAACGAGACGTGGATTTTTTTAAAAATATTTTCCTAAGGTCAACAGGACATAAATTTTTTTTAAATATTTTTCCAAAGGTCAACAACACGTAGAGTTCTTAAATAATATTTTCTAATGGCTAAAGTACGTGGAGTTTTTAAACAATATTTTTCCAAATGGCAAAAGGACGTAGATTTGTTTAAATATTTTTCCAAAGGTCAGCAGGACTTGAATTTTTTAAAAAATATTTTTCCAAAGTTAAATAGGAAGTGGATTTTTTTTTTAAAAATATTTTTCCAAAAGTCAACGTTGTTTTTTTAAATATTTTCTAAGGTCAACAAAAAAATTTGGAGTTTTTATACCCTACACCACTATGTGGGGAGGGTATTATAAGTTGGTTTTGGCCAAAAAGTTTGTAACGCATCGAAATAAAGGTCGTAGACCCATACTTATATATATCAAAATGAATGTCTCGACGAGCTGAGTCGATCTGGCTATGTGTGTCCGTCCGTCCGTCCGTCTGTCCGTCTGTCCGTCTGTCCATCTAAACCTTGTAATCACGCTACAGGTCGCAATTTTGATCGGATCGTCACGAAATTTTGGATGTTGATGGGGGTTGATAGGGGAAGAAGCCTATTGATTTTGGTGATGGTCGGATAATATTTAGGGGTCGGAATGGGCAAAAAACTTATGTGGATAAAAAGACAACGTTTTTTTCCAAAGCGAATATCTCAGTTTCTATATGGGGTATACCAAAAGCAAAACCTGACAATGAAAGTAGAAAATATCACCTTTCTAATGATGTAAAGTAGGTTCTTGTAGGTGATCAAATAAAGAAGATATCACAATAGTCGCAAATAAACCCCAAATGTTCATGCTTACGATTTTAGTTATAATGACGAATATCACAGCTTTGGCTGGGGACTTTCCAAAAGCAAAGCCAGACTATGAAAGTAGAAGATTCCACTTTTACAATGATGCAAACTAGATCGGCGTAGGTGACCAAATAGCGGAGATATCACAATAGTCGGTAATTCATCCCATTTTTCCATTTTTTTGGAAATCACGCTACAGGCCGCAATTTTGATCGGATCGTCACGAAATTTTGAGAGTTAATTGGGATCTCAAAGAGGAAGAAGCCTATTGATTTTGGTGAGGGTCGAATAATATTTAGGGGTCGGAATGGGCAAAACACTTATTTGGATAAAAATACAACGTTTTTTCCAAAGCGAATATCTCAGCTTCTACAAGGGGTATACCAAAAGCAAAACCTGACAATGAAAATTGAAAATATCGCCTTTCTAATGATGTAAAGTTGGTGCTCGTAGGTGATCAACAAACGAAGATATCACAATAGTCGCAAATTAAACCCAAATTTTCATTTTTCGATTTTAGTTATAATGACGAATATCAAAGCTTTGGTTGGATACTTTCCAAAAGCAAAGCCTTACTATGAAAGTAGAAGATCCCAACTTTACAATGATGCAAAATAGGTCGGCGTAGGTGACCAAATAACGGAGATATCGCAATATTCGATAATACATCCCATTTTTCCATTTTTTTGGAAATCACGCTACTGGGCGCAATTTTAATAGGATCGTCACGAAATTTCGTGGGTTAATGAGGGTCTCACAGAGGAAGAAGCCTATTGATTTTTATGATGGTCGGATAATATTTAGGGGTCGGAATGAGAAAAAACTTTATTTGGAGAAAAAGTCAACATTTTATTCCAAAGCAAATATCTCAGCGTCTATAAGGGGTCTACAAAAAGCAAAACAACGATGTAACGTAGGTTGTCGTAGGTGGTCAAACGAAGATATCGCAATTGTCGCTAATAAAACCCAACTTCTCATTTTTGCGATTTTAATAGTAATGACGGATATCACACCTTTGGTTGGGGACCTGACTAAGATAGCCTGACTAAGATAGTAGAAAATCCCATATTTGAAATTATGCAAAGTAGGTTGGCGTAGGTAGTCAAATAATAGAGATATCGCAATAGTCGTTAATGCATCCCTTTTTCCACTATTTCTGCAATCACACTACAGGTCGGAATTTTGATCGGATCATCACGAAATTTTCTCACAGAGATAGAAGCCTATTGATGTTGGTGATGTCGGCAGTAGTCAAATATAAAATTAAATATTAATTATTTTGGTTCAGTTCGCCTTAAGTCATTTGGTATAAAAGCCAGATAGGTGAAAACTTTCGTATCTCCATAAACGAAATGTTTTCGAGTGAAAAGATTATTCACAGAGGTAGTGGTGTAGGGTATCACATAGTCGGACCCGTACCGACTATAGCCTTTTCTCACTTGTTAAAGAATATTTTCCGAAGGTCAACAGGACGTTGATTGTTTTAAAAATATTTTTCCAAAATTCAAAAGGACGTGGATTTCTTAAAAATATTTTCCTAAGGTCAACAGGACATAAATTTGTTTTAAATATTTTTCCAAAGGTCAACAACGCTTAGAGCTCTTAAATAATATTTTCTAATGGCTAAAGCACGTGGAGTTTTTAAACAATATTTTTCCAAATGGCAAAAGGACGTAGGTTTTTTTAAATATGTTTCCAAAGGTCAATAACACGTAGAGTTTTTAAAGAATATTTTTCCAACAGGACGCGGATTTTTGTACGAATATTTTTTCCAAAGGCCAACCAGACGCCGATTTTTGTAAGAATATTTTTTCCAAAGCCCAACAGGACGTGGATTTTTGTAAGAATATTTTTCCAAAGGCCAACAGGACGAGAAGTTTTAAAGATTATTTTCAAATTCTATTTTTGAATTGGTATAAAACACACTCCTTCCCTTTTTACAGTGTTTTATTTATCTTGCTTTGTGGTCTACCTGTTTAGTTCAAATTTAGTAACTCCTTTTTTACACAGTTGCAGTTGACAAATCGAACTTAAACTTTGCACACTTTTCGGATTTGGATGACAATCCATGAATATGAAACCAAAACCAATATGGGTCCATTTTTTCCTATAGGTCCCATATAGCTGTACCACCCGATTTAGTTCAAATCTTGTAACTCATTTTTAACACAGTTGCAGTTGACCAATCGAATTGAAACTTTGCACACTTTTTCAGATTTGGAAGGCAATACATGAATATGAAACTAAAACCAATTTGGGTCCATTTTTTCCTATATCCCCCATATAGCGGTACCACCCTCTTTCAGGTGTTTTGAGGATTTTGTCTTCATTTTTAGCGCGAATTGGCTGTAACTTGGCATTTGGAGTTCCCAATTGTACAGAAACTCTCCCCAACCTTTCAAATAAAACGCTTACATTTCAATTAAAAATGGTGACAAAATTAAACGGTCTGTCTTTATTTGAGAGATTCCATCATGAAGAAGGCTATACTTTTTTGAGGCTAAGGGAAAAATTGTTTTCTAGTTTTAATGCATTTATAAATGAAACACAGTAACTTAATTTTCTTTAATTACCTTTGCTCATTTATTTTTCCATTTCCATTACCCACAGAGTCCATTAGTTGTCTACAGTCATTGAAAAGGATATTCTACAAACTGACACAAAGAGATTCACTTTACCACTTTATTGGCATGACAAATGTCAAATATCCTGAATTGAATTCTCTCAATTGAAATTGAAATTAGTTTTGTGTAATTTGAATTTAATTGAATAACTTGGAATGCAAAGTGTGAAGGGGGAACAAAACAGACAAAAGGACAAGTATATAAACAGGGAATGACACAAGGGCAAAAAGAAATGAATGAAAATGCTCTGTTCATATATTTGATTAATGTTTTAAAAACTCAAATAACTTGTAAAATATGTTGGTAACAATAGTTAGCTAGCAATGGAACGTAAATAAAGTTCTTAATAAAGGACACAAGAATGAATTCTCCTTGACATTTTTTACGTATAAATAATGAGAAAGGAAATGAAAAAAAGAGCATTAAACACAGTTAATTGGCACGAAGGGACAATGCTGTTGGCACCGATGCTCCACCTGTTATAGCCACCTATGTTTGAATTTCTGTTAGGAACCACACCACTTACTTAAAAGAATATGTTATATTCAACTCTTAAACTTAGTTTCTGCTAAAGTTCTTAGCAATTTGTATATTTAATTGTAAGGCTTGGCATATTAATTCCAGAACATTTAATTATACCCTACTACACAATGTGGAAAGAGTATTATAAAATTGTTTTGTTAACAATTCATGTAACACTGCGAAATATTCGTCGTAGACCCCCAATGTTTTATACCAATTTTCATATCCCGACGAGATAAAGCAATATTGCAATGTGCATCCGCGTGCCCATTATAAATTGTAATCAAACTCCAGGCCGCAATTATGGACCGAACGTCACGAAATTTGGTATGGAGGTCGGTTTCACATCAGAATAGATTGCTATTGTTATTGGTGATGATCGTGAAATATTTAAGGGGTGGAATGGACCAAAAACTAAATTTTTATCCGAACCTGTGCCTGCTCTGTAGGTCGCAATCACAGTTCGATCAGCGCAAAATTTTAAATATGATGTGAGCTTATGATAGAAAAGACGTTTGCAATTTAACACGATGATCAGATAGTTTTTAGCGGGTGAAGTTGACCCAAACTTTTGTGTGAAAATTAGAAAATTCTTTAATATATAACTTATATCTTTAATCCGGGGAGACACATTCCGCCCACGTGATTTATTTTTGTAAGACGATCTCTCAACCTTTTGCATAGATGTCAATTATGTTGATGTACGTGCTCAGAAAACAGAGTTACAGCCTAGTATATACAGAAATTTCAAAGTTTTAATTGTGTGTATAGTAACGCTTTAGTTCGCAGTTATAGCGTAACACTGACAAAATTTTACACGAGGTAAGAATTTTGGTGAAGGAAGACGCCAACAATTTTGGATAATGAGAGGATAGTTCTTAGTGGGTGAACTTTTGTGGGAAAAATATCCAAATTCAATTTTTGGTCTATATTTTATTTCTAGGAGACATATTTCGGCAATCTACGAAAATAAACTTGAAAACCAACATGAATATATCGGTTAGATAACTGAACTATTGCCTAACATACAAGTGTTATTTATTGTTGTGATTTTCTTCCATAGAACTACATTTACATTCCATGTTACAAAATGTTGCAATAATGATAGAAAAGTTTTCAAATCATGAAAGAAGGCTTCCCAGGTTTTTAAATTGTTACAAATTACAATGCTGTACGGGGTCTTGAAGTTTTTGTGATACCTTTGGTAAAAAGTAATGTAGGAGTACCTCAAAAGTTAGCCTCCAAAGAGGTAGTTAAATCATATGTACAAGTGATCTGGAAGTGCATCAAATTATGCATTTTCACTCATGATTTTTACAAGGGCTTGACTATTGAAAGAGGCACTCCATTGCACTGCATTTTAACTGACCCTTTGGCACTGCATTTTAACTGACCCTCTGGCACTGCATTTTAACTGACCCTTTGGCACTGCATTTTAACTGACCCTTTGGCATTGCATTTTAACTAACCCTTTGGGGTAGAATAGGATGCAGTCCAAAGCACGAGTTTTTGTGCAAGCCATTACAAAATATCCCAGAACAAATAAAATGTTATTATTATTTTTGTAAAACAAAAATATTAAGAGCTTTTTACATAAACACAAATTATGAAAATTCTCCATTGAATTCAATCGCGAACATGCGTGTTTCCTCCGCTCTCTATTTAATCCAAGCTGAATTGTTTTTGCTTCATCTGCTATATGAGTTTGATATTGTCTTGCCATCACCAGTTAAGATTTCGACATGTACTCCTCCAACAGCACTCCATTGGGAAATTTTCTTCTCGTGAGTTACCGGAAAAATGTTCACAAATTAAATATTTTGTAGTTTGTATAAGCAAATTTTTGGAAATTTTAACACGCTTATTTATTTTTATAAAATGTATGTCGCTGATGCCTCTGCCTGTAGAGATGTACACACTGATTTATGTACTTGTAGGGATCTCTAACAACTGCTAATAAAATGTAGCGAACGGAGTGCCTTATTCACGACTCCGTTTGGACTGCATCCCGATGCTTTTAAATTGTGAGGAATTGGAGTGCCTTTTTCACGACTCCGTTGAACTGCATCCGGATGTTGTTAAAATGTGACAAGTGGATGTGATTCTTTGGATTGCATCCAAATGCGGTTACAATGTGCGGACTGGAGTGCCTTTTTCACGACTCCATTTGAACTGCATCAAAACATGCCGTGAAAGAACTAGTCTACATTGCACTACTTCCAATTTATTTTGCTGGGAATATGTTTGGACATAATCCATTTCAGAAAATTTGGAGTCGATTTACCCATGTCCGCCCGTCTATCTGGCTGGCTGGTGCGTACGATAAAACTCGAAGAATCACCCTATTTGGTTGAAATTTTAGCTCTCGTAAATTTTGTCCAAACTTAGTTTAAGTTCGAAGAAGGACCATATCGGTCTAACCCTTCCGTTAATTACCCCCACAAAAGTCCAAAATTGTTCGCTAAGATTATTCGCACGATCGTTCCTGAAGGGACTAACCAATTTGTTCCAAACTAGGGATGTAGAAATATTACTTCCATGTATATATCAGGTTCGAATATGGAATATATCGGCCCACTTTTTGGGAAAATTATAGCTTAACAGTTCTTCTCGAACCGTTTTGAATTTGTTTAAAACATTTTCGCCTTGCGGCCCCTTTTACGAAGGTGCATTTTTTTGGCAGGTCCATACTTCCTGAGTCGACGCCAACTAAACTGACTAGTACCTAAGATCAATCCCACGGCAGCGGGTTCTTACCTACCGGATTGACCCGAAACAATAGTGTTTTGGCCAGCGGCTACCAACGGTATTTGGTCTCAATTTTGTACATCGTATTATTTCTTAGAGACTTGGATTACGTCCGAAAATGGACTACATCGGAACACTCCTTCGGGTGCCTCCCACACAAATTTTGGAAAGATTGCCGTTTAAGGACTCGTCTCGGATTGTTACAATTTTTTTTGCATTTTTTTTGTCTTTGTGACACTTGTTACGACGGTACAATTTTTTTGGGGGTCAAAGTCCATTCTTCTTGGGAAATTGGCCCACAATTTAAAAACCATCGAGTTAGAGTTATAAGTATTGAGTTTATTTTCTTTGTGTCCGAGGCCCTGTACGACTATAACCCTCTCTTACTTGTTTTTTTTTTATTATTTTTCAAGAAGTATTAAATTTTAAGGTTTTTGCTTATAATCACCTTAATATACAATATTTGTTTATTAAACATATAATATCTATGTTTATTTCGGTTACACGAATTTTGTTACTTTCTCATCAACGTTAACGTAACTAGTTAAGCAAATAAAATACATGTGATAGAGAGTGTTTGATGTATGCTCCCGCTAGAGAGCTATACCACTCACTACAATACAAAAATAAAGTGTACTTCACACCCAAGTCCTCTTTTGGTGAGTGAGTTAAGTTGTTCAACGGGCACAAAACAAATAAACAGGAAATTCAAAAATAACTATTGTTTGCAAAAAAAAATAGATTTGTATTTTCATTTCATTTGTATTTACATTTCATTGGAAGCGGGAGGTAGGGATGATGTTGTCGTTGTTGGCACCATGTAAAAACTGTTGGTTTTACAAGTATGTATGTGTGTACACTAGCCTCTTTTTAACTCAAAGAAAAAATCGATGTCGGTCTTTTAGGCGGGACCCCCTAAATTGTGTTTAGTTTTGTTAGAATTTAAGAATGCCAACGTTTGAACACAAATGGAATATGTAAAACGTATAAAACCAGTTCATTTCTGTAGCTTAAAAAGTAATCCTACAATAAATTCTGAAAGTCGGCTGGATTTTAATTTAAGGCTATATTATTGGTCCCAAACTACCTAAAATTTGCCAAATATACTACTGGAGCAATATCAAAATATCACCCGATTTTCATAAATTTTTGTAGGATTCGTTTTCTAGCCACAGCAATGAACTGGTAAAAAATTCTCATCGATTGGACAATGAATGTGGCATTTAGAGAAATTTTGTGAAAATTCACCTTTGGCCCCATACAAATTACTATGGATTGTTATCAAACTTTGGCAATTTTAAAATATAGGAAAACTGGGCACCGCCTAAAAATCTGACATAGATTTTTTAAAACCATCCTAATGGTTATTTATCTACGTAAGCAATAGGAATATGGGTTGGTTCTCATATGATTGTTATTTAAAGCTATTCAATTTCGCAGGGTTACCATACTCATACATGACTTTGATTCGGCAAAGAGTAAAAAACTGATTCACATGGATATAAGTGATACGTTGCCATAAAAATCGGAACGAGAGTAGGGATTCTTATTGTCTTGCTGAAGTCCGTTAAAAGACATATATATTTTATTAGGAAGAATATTCTAGAGCATTAAGCATTAATACTACCCACTCTCATACACTGCAGCATAGCAAACATTATTATGTTCTGTAACAGCAGCAAACGTTTTATTTATTTTAAACCCCTACGATTATATCATTCATTTCAACTATTATGACAGAATTTATTTTTACACTTCAGGTACCTCAGCCGCCCGCCCTCTGTTACATTCATGTAATTCATCAACAGTAAAGTGTGAAAGGTTCACTTTTGAATACACTTTTAAGCCTGAATGTTTCCCAGGAAAGAGGAAGCAGAGTGTCTATGAATTGTTAGTAGAGTATGTAAACAGTTGTTATATATTTTGGTATTTATTTATGCTTTTGAACTTCGACACCCACACAAAAATGCACAAACTCTATATCACACTTCCACAAACAGACACACACACAAATAAATATCGAAAGAAACTAAACAATGAAGTTGTTTACATTTAATGTTTATGTTCGGTCACAAATAAATGTACAAATAAGTCAACAATAACAATAGCTTGAAATTAATGGAAGAAAGCAATTGAAGTAAATGAACACACATACACAAGCAAACACATCCCAATATTGTTGCCTTTACAGGCCGGAATTGTATTCTACTAGCAAACCTCAACCCAACCTCCTCTCCCTTATAAGCCCAACAACAAATGTTGTGATTTGGATAAGCACGATCACCTCAATGGTTGTGGCAGAAAGTGAAAAACTTGCACAATCAACTTCATATACTTGCAATAATATTTGGTTACAATATAAATGAAAAGAGTATGGCAAAAAACGAGAACAACATTTACAATGAACTATTTTTATGTTAAACATATTGCCGTGGATGTTATTACTGCTGTTATCAATGTTTATCGCTGCCGCATGGCCATGACATTATTTATGTTTATTTTTTTCTGTGTTGCTGCGGCTGCCGTTAAGTTGTAATTTGCACTTTTCATCAGCTAACCCCTCCCACCTTTCTACCAAGAATATTATCAGTGTTCTACTTCGTGTAATTACTTGCAAGTCCAATAAAGAAGCGAACGAAATGAACCAAACGCACAGTTAACCTCCATCTTCCTACAACAGCAAGCAGTTTTGTTTTGAGCTATTGAAACCATGCCGTTCGGGCATAACGTTGTACCAATTTAAAAGACAAAGCAACGGAACAGTAATTTGGTTCATCTGGTTCATGATGACACTCCTATCATCAGCCAACAAATATAAAATGGGAGACAGTGGTTGGAGCAATTTCAAATATATGTTTTAAAGAATTTTTTCAAGCGTGGAATTTTTATGAAATAATTTTATTCAAGCGTAGATTTTTTATGAATTTAGTGTTTCAATCGGGTATTTGTTAAGGAAATTATTTTTCAACAGCGGATTTTTGAAGAATGTCTTTTCAAGGGTGGACTTTTGAACAATTTTTGCGTGTATTTTTTTTAGAATTGTTTTTTGTTCAAAAGTGAGTTTTTTAAGAATTTATTTGTTAAGAAATAATAATTTTTCAAGAGCGGATTTTTGAAGAATGCTTTTCCAAGGGTGGACTCTTGAATAATTTTCTTTGCGTGGATTTTTAAGAATTTATTTATATTTTTCTTTTTAAGAATTTGCCTTTTCAAGCGTTGATTTTTGAGGATTTTTTCTTGTTCAAACGTGATTTTTTAAGAATTTATTTTTTTCTACCGTGAAATTTTAAAAAATTTATTTTTTCAAGTGTGGCCTTTTTAAGAATTTATTTTTTTAAAGTGTGGCCTTTTTAAGAATTTATTTTTGAGTGTGGATTTTGAAGACCTAATTTTTTTCAAGCGTGGATGTTTTTAAGAATTTATTATACCCTACACCACTATGTGGTAAGGGGTATTATGTGTTAGTGCATTTGTATGTAACATACAAAAGGAAGCAAGATAGACCCATAGTTCCTTCTAGGGATATACATAGAATCACTTTCTGAGTCGATTTATGCATGTCCGTCCGTCCGTCCGTCCGTCCGTCCGTCCGTCCGTTCGCAACATACAGGTCGCATTTGTTGACCGATTTCGCTGAAAATTGGGGAATACCATTTTTTTAGCCGTCGGAAGATCAAGTTCGAAGATGGGATATATCGGTCCACGTTTTGGTATAGCCCCCATATAACGGTACCCCCCGATTTACGGTATTTTGACGTTTTCAGCTACATTTTCAGACCGATTTGGCTATAATTTGACATTTAGGGTTCTTAAGTGTCAATAAACATATATAACAAAACTTGTGGACATAGGTCCACGTTTTGGTATAGCCCCCATATAACGGTACCCACCGATTTACGGTATTTTGACGTTTTTAGCTACATTTTCAGACCGATTTGGCTATAATTTGACATTTAGGGTTCTTAAGTGTCAACAAACATATATAACAAAACTTGTGGACATAGGTCCACGTTTTGGTATATCCCCCATATAACGGTACCCCCCGATTTACGGTATTTTGACGTTTTTAGCTACATTTTTAGACCGATTTAGCTATAATTTGAAATTTAGGGTTCTTAAGTATCAATAAACTTATATAACAAAAGTTGTGGACATAGGTCCACGTTTTGGTATAGCCCCCATATAACGGTCCCCCCCGATATACTTTATTTTGACGTTTTTAGCTACATTATCAGACCGATGTAGCTATAATTTGACATTTAGGGTTCTTAAGTGTTATTAAACTTATAAATTAGAAGTTGTGGACATAGGTCCACGTTTTGGTATAGCCCCCATATAACGGTACCCCCCGATTTGCGGAATTTTGACGATTTTAGCTACATTTTCAGACCGATTTAGCTATAATTTGACATTTGGGGTTCTTAAAAGTCAATAAACTTATATAACAAAAATTGTGGACATAGGTCCACGTATTGGTATAGCCCCCATATAACGGTACCCCCCGATTTACGGTATTTTGAAGGGTTTAGCTACATTTTCAGAACGATTTAGCTATAATTTGACATTTAGGGTTCTTAAAAGTCAATGAACTTATATAACAAAAGTTGTGGACATAGGTCCACGTATTGGTATAGCCCCCATATAACGGTACCCCCCGATTTACGGTATTTTGACGGGTTTAGCTACATTTTCAGACCGATTTAGCTATAATATGACATTTGAAGTTCTTAAATGGCAATAAACTTATGTGACAAAACTTGTGGACATAGGTCCACGTTTTGGTATAACCCCCATATAAGGGTACCCCCCGATTTACGGTATTTTGACGTTTTTAGCTACATTTTCAGACCGATATAGCTATAATTTGACATTTAGGGTTCTTAAGTGTAACTAAACTTATATAACAAAAGTTGTGGACCTAGGTCTAAGTTTTGGTATAGCCCCCATATAACGGCACCCCCGATTTACGGCATGTTGACGTTTTTATCTACATTTTCAGACCGATTTAGCTATCAATTGACATTTAGGGTTCTTAAATGTCAATAAACTTATATAACTAGTGGACATAGGTCCATGTTTTGGAATAGCCCCCATATAACGTTACCGCCCGATTTCAGGTATTTTGAGAATTATCTGTAATTTGAACATTTGACATTTGAAATCGTTAGTGGTCACCACACCTCTCCACCAAAAATTGTCAAGAAAGCCCCCATATAACGGTACCTCCCGATTTTCAGTAATTTGATGATTTTAGCTACAATATTAAACCGAACAAGCAGTAATTTGACATTTGAAGTTCTTAGTGGTCACAACACCTCTCCATAAAAAATTGTCAACATAGGTCCATGTTCGGATATAGCTCCCATGTAACGGTACCTCCCGATTTTCAGTAATTTGGCAATTTTAGCTTCAATTTTTAACAGAACTAACTGTAATTTGACATTTGAAGGTTGTAGTGGTCACCACACATCTGCATCAACAATTTTCAACATAGCCCCAATATAACGATACTTCCCTATTTTCGGTACTTTGAGGATTTTACTTAAAATGTTTAACCGAACGTAGGTCCATGTTTTTGTATAGCCCCAAAACAAACCTCCCGATTTTTCGTACCTTAGCTTTATTTTTTGGACGAACTTTCTGTAATTTGAAATTTAAAAGTCAACAAAAATTCTGCAACAAAAATTGTTCATTTAAGTTCATATTTTCGTATAGCCCAGATACCTCCGAACTAGCTGTTAATGACATTTGAAGTTCCCACGTTATGTACCGGTTTTCGATATTTTGAGGATTCTAGCTAAATTTTTTAACCGAATTAGGAGTTATTTGACATTAAAGGCTCCCATCAAAAACTGTCAACATAGGCCCAAGTTTTATTATAACCCCTATATAACAGTACCTCCCAATTTCTAGCCCACCAAAAATTGTCAACATACATAGTTAGATATAGGCACCATAAAAAAGGGCCTCCCGAATGAAGCATTTTATGTACACTATCTGACATTTTAACGTACTCACTTAAAGTTGGGGACAGGAATGAATATTTTATGGTGGAGGGTATGAAAAGTTCGGCCCGGCCGAACTTAATGCTTTTTTACTTGTTTTTTTAGTGTGGTGTTTTTGAGAATTTATTTTTTCAAGTGTGGCATTTTTAAAAATTAATTTTTTAAGTGTGGATTTTTCAAGGGAAATTTTTTAAGAATTTATTTTTCAAAGTGTGGATTTGTTGGATTTTATTTTTGATCGTGGATTTTTAAGAATTGATTTTTTTTAAAGCGTGCATTTTTTAAAAATTTATTTATTTTTTTATTATTCAAGCGTGGATTTTTCAAAAACTTATTTCTTTTCAATTTAAGAATTTATTTCATTTCAAACGTGGCTTTTTTAAGAACTGATTTTTTCAAGTAAGGATTTTTTTATACCCTCCACCATAGTATGGAGTGTATACGAAGTTTTTTTTCCGTTTGTAACGCATTGAAATACTCATTTGCGACCCTATAAAGTCTATATATTCTTGATCAGGGTAAAATTCTGAGTCGATCTATTTATGTGCGTCCGTCCGTCTGTGGTAATTACTCAAGCATCCACAAAATTGGAGATAGGACGGTGAAATTTTGGGAATATGCGTCTTTTGTTTGCAGGCAGGTCAAGTTCGATGATGGGCTATATCGGTCCACGTTTTGGTATAGCCCCCATACAACGATACCCCCCGATTTGTGGTATGTTGGCGTTTTTAACTACATTTTCAGACCGAATTAGCTATAATTTGACATTTAGGGTTCTAAAGTGTCAAGAAACTTATATAACAAAACTTGTGGTCCATGTCTTGGAATAGCCCCCATATAACGGTACCGCCTGATTTCAGGTATTTTGGCGTTGTTAGTCACATTTTTAGATGGAATTAGCTATAATTTGACATCTAGGGTTCCTAGTGACCACAAAACTTATATTCAAAAAGTGATGGACATAGGTCCATGTTTTGGTATAGCCCCCATATAACGGTACCTCCCGATTTTCAGTATTTTGAGAATCGTACCTAAAATTTTTAACCGAACTTGGTGTAATTTGACATTTGAAATTTTTAGTGGTCCCCACACCTCTCCCCCAAAAATTGTCAACATAGGTCCATGTTTGGATATAGCCCCCGTATAACGGAACCTCCCTATTTTAGGTATTTTGGTGATTTTTAACTGAAATTTTTAACCAAACTTGCTGTACCAAGTTTGACATTTGAAGTTGTTAGTGATCAACACATATCTCCACCAAAAATTATCAATAGATCCATGTATGAATATAGCCCCCATATAACGGTACCTCCCGATTTTCGGTATACAATTTTTAACCAAACTAGCTGTAATTTGACATTTGAAGTACTCAGTGGTCACCATACCTCTCCACCAAAAATTGTCAACATAGGCCCATGTTTGAATATAGCCCTCATATAACGGTACCTCCCAATTTTCAGTAATTTGAGGATTTTAGCTAAAATTTTTAATCGGAGTAGCTATAATTTGACACTTGAAGTTATTAGTGGTCGCCACACCTATCCACCAAAAATGTTCAACATATGTCCATGTTTGAATATAGCCCCCATATAACATTACCTCCCGATTTTTGGTGTTTTGAGGGTTTTAGCCACAATTTTTTGCTGAACTAGGTGTAATTTGTGGACAGGAATGAAAACTAATTATTTCCTTTTAGTTCAGAATATTTTGTGGTGGAGGGTATGTAATGTTCGGCCCGGCGGAACTTAACACTTTTTTACTTGTTTAAAATTGATTTTTTCAAGTGTGGATTTCTATGAATTGATTTTTTCCAAACTTGGATTTTTTAAGATTTTCTTCAAGTGTGGACTTTTAAGAATTTATTTTCTTCAATCGTGGATATTTTAAGATTTTTTCAATCGTGGATTTTTTGCGATTTTCTTCAATAGTGGATTTTTTAAGATTTTCTGCAATCGTGGATTTTTTAAGAATGTATTTTGTAAGTGTAGATTTTTTAAGAATTTATTTTTTTAACTAGAAGTTTTTAAGATTTTTAAGAAATCTTTTAAGCGTGGATTTTTTAAGAAATTTTTTTTTCAAGCGTTAAGATTTTAAAAGTATTCTTCAGCTCAAATTTTTAAATATATTTTTAAGTACAATTAGCCGCATTGAACGCGGATGTTTAAAGAAAATTTTTCAAGAATCCTTAGGCTCATCAGGCGTGGATATTTAAAGAAAATTTTTCAAGGATCCTTAGGTCCATCAGGCGTGGATATTTAAAGAACATTTTTCAAGGATCCTTAGGCCCATCAGGCGTGGATTTTTTAAGAACATTTTTCAAGGACCATTAGGCCCATCAGGCGTGGATATTTAAAAAAAAATTCAAGGACCATTAGGCCCATCAAGTATTTATTAAAAATATTTTTCAAGGACCCTTATGCCTATCAAGTGTGGATTTTTAAAACTGTTTTTCAAGGACCCTTAAACCCATCAAGCGTGAATTGTTTTAACATATTTTTTAAGGACCCATAAGCCCATCAAACGTGGATTTTTAAAGAATAGTTTTCAAGGACCCTTGTGCTGTGGATTTTTAAGAATATTTTTAAAAGTACTTAAGTGTGGATTTTTAAACATATTTGTTCAAGGACCTCAATGTCCATCAGTGGATATTCAAATAACATTTTTCAGGGATCACATCGCAAATACCTAACTTAAAACTTTACATGTAACCACAGTACATGCCTTTCAAAACATTTTTCAAAACAAATTTTCTAGAAAGGGACATATAAAAAATGGCCTTAACCTTTTTCCTGTATGTTATCTATAATTCATATAACTACCACGTGTATCGTCCCCCAGCCACTGTTGTTGGGAATCGATTTGTAACACAATTTCGTTACTTTTAGCTTCCATTATAGCCTGCAGCTTCAGGTCCTAGGAAGGCTTTAATTAAGTTGTAGGTACTATAATTGTAGTACAGCGGGTGATACAGCTACGGTTTCTGATGATTATAACGTGTTCGTTGTTGTTGCTGTTATATTCTGTTGTTATTAAAGCTATACTGGACCAAATGGTAGATGCTGTTGTTGATGATGATTTATATTAGCTTGATGCGGCACAGTGTTGGGGAGTCAATGTGAAATTGAAAATGAAAAAATGAAAAAAATAAATTACGCAAAACCTTTATTTGGTCAAAGTAAAAACACTCGACTACTGTCATAGACATGTAACCATATCCCGTATGTTTGCCTTTGAAACACGGTGGTACATTTGCCCTGGGGTCTATATGACCGCACAGCCAGCCTATTACACTACCACGTCCTTTATCAATTCCAAGTCTCTTTGGAGTTACTGTTCATAGCAGCTATTGCTGCTGCTTTAGATATTCGCTGGTCGCTCCTTTGGTTGTGTGTTGGTGGATTATAATTGCTTTTTGAATTATTGTGTGTGTATGTGTGTTTTTATTGCATGTAAATAATAACTTCCCGTTTTAAGTCTATATTAAAGGTGTAAATTTCCATAATAATTGCACAAATGTTATTTTTAGTCCGGTCAAAATAGACATACGTATAAGGGGGAAATAGCAAAAATTCCCACAAAGCTGAATTTTGGTGGAGAGCTAGGGTTGGCCATTAGAAGCAACGTCCTAAAAGTCCCCATCGATCCCATGTGTGCAAAACAAGTTATTCGGGGTCAAAGGTCATTTTTGGAGGCATTATTCAGTTTTTTTTTAATTTTTCTCAAAAACGGTAATACTTAGCAAAAGCCCGCTGAAGTAAAAGTTGTAGATTCAATAATTGTCTACAAGATTGGTCTTTATGATTCTTAAAAAAGACTTACCATTTTCGAGATATCTCGATCTAAACGTCAAATAAAAAATTAGCCGCGTAAGTACATTATGAGGCGAATCGGTTAAAGTAACGACACTATGTGTTAGATACTTCCGTAAGCTTTCAAACGATATCCACTTTGCAGTAATCGGTACAGTAGAACCGGGTCCAACCCGGTTTTTAAATTTGGACTTTCGGGTCGAATAACCGGCGAACCGGATCCGCAACCGTTTAAAATTATACATTTCCGTAATCAGCGCAACAAACCCTACCTTCAGACAAAAAATGAAAAATATAGGAGAGTTTTCGTTGGGGTCGTTCCCGTTGGGCTTACAATTATACATGTTAGTTAAATGGGCAAATGACTCTAACATTGAATCACTCTACTAAACACGCTCCGATTTTGTTGGAATTTTTTTAAAAGATAGCTATAATTTCTCTCTTCAAGAAAATATATATTTTTTAGGGGATAGACCCGGTTACTTCGCTTATTTTAGCCGGTTCGTATGAATATGTGCATATTTCCCCTACAAGTGCATAAAAATCATGTGTTTTTTTAGAACAGCTATATCTCAAGAATGGTTCCTTCTAGGAAATCAATAAATAAAAATCAAACTTGTAGATGATTTTTCTGTCTACAATATTTACTTTAATCACTTTTTGATTAGATCAACCGTCTTCAAAAAATAAATCCGAAAGCCTAAAAACCATTACAATTTTACCTTTGACCCCGAATAACTTTTTTGCACACATGGGATCGATGGGGACTTTTAGGACGTTGCTTCTAACGGCAAACCCTAGCTCTCCACCAAAATTCAGCCATGTGGGAATTTTTGCTATTTCAATGTCTATTTTGACCGGACTATTTATGTAACGCAACGTTCGAGCAGGCCACATTTACAAAATGTACAAATGAAACACCGCAGCAAAGCAAGGCCTTGCCAGAACAAGTTATGGTCTTTTGACAGTTACGCAGATATAACAGCAACAACAAAACAACATTCGCATTAACAAATACACATGTAATTTAATCGAGTATAAGGGTAATGTGTGGGTGGGTGTAATTGTCATCTTAATGTGTGCATGTGTTTCAGTCTCTGGATTTTGATATTGGCCTAAGGGAACTCTGATATTTTTCACAGATCACAAATGGCTATAATTAATAAAGAGTTTTTAGCCGGCAGTTGTTGATATGAACTTCACCATTGTTGTTGTTGTTGCAGTTGATGTTTTGACTGGAGCTGTTTGATTTGATATGGTTTTTTTGGCCAAGCTTATATTTTGGTTTAAATTTCAATGACATTTCCATCATCGCAACATACATATTTGCTATAGTTGTGTGTTTTCAACCATTTGGCCTTTAGGATTAAACGCGGAATTTATACGAGTATGTAATTCTACAGGCATCCAAACAGGTGGGAAGGAGGATTACCATTAACAGTGTGATATGAATTTGAAATAAGGCTTAGATTAGGGATACCCTATACCCTTTTTATACCCTACACCACACTGTGGTAAGAGGTATTATGTCCAGAGTAGGTAAAAATACTTTAAATAACATTTCCAATCGTTTTGTTTGGTATTTTCCATAGGAATAATACAAAACGAAACATAACCCACGTTGACCGAACTCGCTGTTTAGTTTTGTTTTGTTTACATTCGTGAGTACGAACAAAACGAATAGCGAAAAGTTCTTAATTCCACAACAACAGATAGAAAACAAAAAAGTTCAAAACACATGAACGATTTAATGAACGAATGATTCGTTTGGTGGTTGAAAACATCAACCACATTAACCGTAGTATGTTTAGTATGTTGATGTTAGCGATAGGAGGGTTCCCAGCAAACCAATCGTACCGATATCGTAACGAAATCGGAACAAAATTCGGACGTTACGTCCGATATCTGATCCGAAATCGTAACGATATCTTAACGAAAGTTGTATGAAGTGGTTGACATAATTTCGGAACGAAATGTCGGAGCGAAATCGGATCGATTTCGGTCAGAATTCGCAACGAAATCGGAAGAAAATCCTTGGGAAATTCGGAATGCGAATTTTTTCCTCCGAATTTTCGTACAGATCTCTGAACGATTTCGGAATAATGTCGTATGAAAATCTGGCGTACCTTCCGAACTTTCGTAAAGATTTCTGAACGATTTTGGAACAATTTCGTATGATTATTGAAGGAAAAAAATGTTCTCTGATGCCTCTCTTTTTTATTGATAAATTTTCTTTGTTATGTTTTTATTGGAAGATTATAATTTCAAAGTTATCTAATGATTTTCACTGTTGTTATCATTTTGTAGTTATAGTAGAACAATGTAAACTTTGTGTACGAATATATTGAGTCTATCAGCACTAGCTTGAGTTATTATATGTTGCATTTATATTTAAAATATTAAAAAAATGTATATGCGAATTTCATAACCAACCATTTTGTTTTTCGACAACAAACTAAAATGTTGCTTGTTAGATATATACAAAAGGTGGCTGTTGTGCGAAGGAAAATTTGTTTCCGACATATCGATCCGAATTCGTAACGAAATCGGAAGAAAAACATTAGCATATCGTCGGTGTCATGCTTAAGTGTTCCATACGCCATTTGCCTGATCCGAGAAAAACTCAGGTTAATGTTTAAGGTCATACAGAATAAAAATGGTGCAATAGTCCAATACTTTAAGAGCTCAGTTCTACTTAACTAAACTCATAGTATATATCAGTAGTTTATTTTAGTCAGATATCTGTGATAGTCTAGAAGTTATGGCCAACTTTTATAATTGCAAAAAGTTGCTGAATTGTTCCATGGAATCTTTTTTTCATGTTTTTGGCAGTTTGTGTCACATGGAACACGTTTTGTCACATTTCAACCAAAACACTTTTTAGCAATCGTGTTCCACCTCCCTTATATGAAGTGCTACTGTGGAGTTTAAAAATCAGGACTTTAAATGAAAAATTTCTTTTTCTCATATAAATACAATGGGGTTTCCTTAACATTTATTTAAGGGTTTGCACTACTTTTTTGTGGTAAAAATCTCGATCGCACAAAACGGATTGATTTTTTGCATTTCTAAGGTAACATAAAACATTTAAACGCGTTTTTCTTATAATACCATTTTTGTAGTCGGTGTCCACATAGCTTCAAGTCGATTCGACGATTTTGTGTATATTTTTGTGGACTTACATCAAAATTTTGTCTTTAAACTAGGGATTTTTTGTTTAAACGCTTGATAAATTTTCGTTTTCATATAACAATACAATATTCAAAAATATTTGGATTTAGAAACTATTATTCTTCAGTTTTTAAACCAAGTCCTTTAGAACAATTTGTTCCATACGCCACATTATTCGTAACTTCGCAAAAATGGGCAATTTTTTGTTCCAAACGCCATCATTTTTGGTGCGGAACAATTCGTTTTTGTTTCTTTTTGTTCCATACGCCAAACGACTTGGATATGGAACTAAAAAGTTCAAAGTTGTTTTGTTCCATACGCCAGGCTTTATGGATATGGAACAAAACGACAAGATTTTTTGGTTCACAAAGCGGATATGGAACATACTGGCATCTGAATATCTCAGAAACTAAAAGAGATAGAGAAAAACCGACTGAAAAATCTGAAAGAGCATGGTTCAAAACCTTGTAAGGTACCATTATCTCAAAATGTCAAAAATGGCGTATGGAACACTTAAGCATGACACCGACGATATTCGAAGGGAAATTTACTTCCGACATTTTCTCCGAAATCGGAACGAAATCTGAACGAATTCCCTTACGAAAAATTGTATAGAAATCGATACGAAATCTGAACGATTTTGCTTACGAAATTGTTCCGATATGTCGGACATCCGACATTTGGTTTGCTGGGTTGTTAAGCAATCAAATGTGTGTGTGTATGAGTGTGTCGTTGATCATTTCGCACAGAAAATGTTTGCCAAAAATTCTTTTTGTTTGGGTGGTGAATGAAACAACTCGGCAAAGCATAGCCGAAGTTACATTTCAGCAATCGTACGGTTTCCATCTTTTTACATTGAAAAGTTTGTGATTTTGTTTTGGTTGTGAGAATGAAACGATTCAGAGAAGCTGAAAAGTTTGTGGCTTTGTGTGATTGGTACGTGAATCGTTTTGTTTCTTTCCGTTCATTGATTATGTCTTTGTGCATTTGTATGAAACATACAAAAGGAAACGAAATAACCCCACAGTTCCTTTTGGCGATATACATATAATCACCTTCTGAGTCGATTTATGCATGTCCGTCCGTCTGTCCATGTATTTTTGTTCGCAACGTACAGGTCGTATTTTTTGTCCGATTCAGCTGAAATTTGGGTAACATAATTTTTTTAGCCATAGGAAGAACGCTATTTATTTTGGTAAAAATCGGTTCAGATTTGGATATAGCTCCCATATATAATTTCGGCCGATTTGACGTATTTGCTACACCAAACACGCTATATACGTCCGATTTTGATGAAACTTAGAATGTGTGACTGAATTCGGTCTAGAAATAAGTATGCCAAATTATTTCGAAATCGGTTTGGATTTGGATATAGCTCCCATATATATATTCGCCCGATTCCACGTATTTTCTGCACCAAACACGCTATATACTTCCGATTTTGATGAAACTTGGAATGTGTGACTGAATTCGGTCTAGAAATAAGTGTGCCAAATTATATCGAAGTCGCTTTAGATTAATATATAGCTCCCATATATATTTTCGCCCGATTTCACGTATTTGCTGCACCAAACACCCTATATCTGTTTAATTTTGATGAAATGTGGAAGATGTGAACGAATTTTGTCTAGTAATAAGGGTACCATATTATATAGAAATCAGTTCAAGTTGATATATATCTCATATATATATTTTACATATTCACAGTGGTGTAGGGTATCATATAGTCCGCCTCGCCCGACTATGATCCTTTCCTTACTGGTTTGTTACAAATTTCATGCAACCTTTTATAAATAAAATAAATACAGAGGAGACTAAAGAAAATACCACAATAGCTATAAACTTGTACTTTTCTAGAATATAAGAATACATTCCTGCGTTCTTATACCTTAGAAGATAGTATTATAAGCACTGTGCTGGTATATAAAATATACAGAAATATGTTTGAAAGAGAAAACTAAGAAATAATGATAAGAATACTGAAAATATTAAAAATTAACTATTCATTAAATTTTGGATTGTTAAAATACAAAGACGTCTGTAAATAACTATAGTTATAGTTATTTAAAAAGAATGCTGGGATCATACTGTTTGTTATACCCTACACCACAATGTGGAAAGGGTATTATAAGTTTGTTTTGGAAAAAAATCATGTAACACCGCGAAATATTCGTCGAAGACCCCCAATGTGGTATACCAATCTTCATATCTCGGCGAGATAAAGCGTCCGTCCGTCCGTCCGTGTGTCCGTCTGTCCATTATAAATTGGAATCAAACTCCACGTCGCAATTGTGGACCGATCGTCACGATATTTGATATGGAGGTCGGTTTCACATCAGAATAGATCGCTATTTTAAATGGTGATGATCGTGAAATATTTAGCGGGTGAAATGGACCAAAAACATAATTTTTAACCGATTTTGTAGCTGCTCTGTAGGTCGCAATAATAGTCCGATGGCCTCGAAAATTCGAACAAGGTAACAGTATATGACAAAGAAGATGCTTGCAATTTGAGATGGTGATCAGATAATATTTAGATGGTTAAATGGACCACAACTTTTGTGTGAAAATTGTGAAAAATTTTAATACACAGCTTTTAAGCCAGACAATTTTGAAAAAACAAAATTGCAAACGCTATCCCAATAAAAAAAAAAAACGCCACAATGCTTCAAATTGAAGACACTGGCACGACGTGTGTTGTTGTTGCTGTAAAGCAGACCAACCAAATTTTGGTGTGTGCATTTGTCGAAATTCGACGACACATACAAGTGGAAGAGGTTTGAATTGTTTTCGCAGACACTTTCGTCGGAGTTGTATGAGGTTGCCAAGGAAAAACTTCTCATTGAACTTTTTTCTTTGCTTACCTTTATACTTCGAGCTGACGATTGATGTTTGGGTATAAAAAGTTTCTTGTTGAAGAAGTTATTGAAAAATAACTTCGGTGGAGAATATCCACAAACAAGAAACAAGGGAACTGATGAGATCCAGTGGCGTGGATCGAAACTATAGTATTCCCTGCCTTACCCCTTGGCGAACAATGCCAAATCTTTTCCACTAATAAAATAGTTGTTTTAAAATATTAAAACAACAACAATGGGATTAAGCCAGACAATTTTGAAAAAACAAAATTGCAAACGCTATCCCAATAAAAAAAAACGCCACAATGCTTCAAACAGCAAGTAAGCTATACTTGGAAGAGGGACGCTTCACCTTTCTAGTGGTGTCAATTGTGTTGGTGTACATGATAAGATAACAGAGTTACAGCCTAATATACCCTGTTATTTGTTTGTAGTGCAATCATAAACACGCTTTAGGTCGCAATTATAGCTTAATAATCACGAAATTTTGCACGAGGTAAGACTTTAGGTCGGAGTAGATGCTTACGATTTTATATGATGATCTGATAATATTTATCGGGTAAAATGGACAATTACTTTTGTATGAAAAATAAAAAAAAAAATTTGGTCTATATTTTTTTTTTGGAGGACATATACCGCAAAGTAGACTACAAATGGAAATAGATCTACTGATCTTCCCACTGATGCAAATTGCAATAACGTATAATATATAATGCTTAATATATAATGGGTTTTGTGTAGACAACCACATTTGCCCATTTTTGCAAAATTGCAAATTACATGGTGCCCAAACGTTTTGATTGCCCAATCGGATTTTTATACATAAATTGCAGCATGGGTCGCTTTGCCACCTTTTTCAAAACGATTCCCCAGCCAGGCAAAATCAAATTTTCAATGGTGGCAAAATATCCTTCAGTAAGGTTTGCGACATTTTCTGAGTATTTGAGCCATATAAAACTTCTCTACAAGTGGTGTCTTAGGACACGCCGTTCGGACTAGGAGATAAGCTATGGGTCGCATATCATTGAGCGAATATGAATCGGGGTACACTCATTCATGGACATGAGAGAAGTCTCCCTTGTCCCTTCTAGGATGTTTGTGAAACAATTTTTATATTATTATTTAAGCTTGGTGTGATACGGTACCAGAATCCACAAAGTTACTTCTTACAATAAGTTTATTTGTACCATAAAGAAATTTTGATATGTGGAAAACTAATTCCCAGGGGTAAAGGTGTAGGGTATCACATGGTCGGCCCCGTCCGACTATAGCCTTTTCTTACTTGTTTTTCCCATAAAGTATATATGGGGATTTCAGGGTGAAATTGGACACTTTTTCAAGAAGAGGTTTTTTATTTCCTTTATTTTTTTCTATTGTGATGCTGCACATCAGCAAACAATTTCAGTATATTTTCAGATTTTTTTTACTAACGGTTCCTGAGATATCGCGTCCTGAAAAAATCAATTTCTGTAAAAACTATGTGTAAAGAAATATTCATAACTCTTTAATAATGGTCCAAACAGAAAACAATTTTTATGTTTTTTTGTTATTTTATCAGCTATCTAATAAAAAGTAGAAGAAAAATTTGCACAGTGGTCTTGGATGCAATTTTTGCGATTTAAAATTAAAAATCAATTTTTATCAATGATTGTATTCTTCGGTTTTCTCGAAAATTTTTGTATTAAACTACGATTAATTTCAAAAATTTTAAGTCCTATTTGTTAGTGGGATTCGAATGATTACTATTTTTTCTTAATTTTTTCAAATTTGTCAATACAATTTTTACTTTATAACAGTGTGAAACATTTGTTATATTACCAAAAAACAAGAAAGTTTCATCTATAAACATTCGTTTTGATGTTTTATTTAGGAATTTGTCTTAAAAATCTTAAAAACTTCTTCATTATGCGATTTTCAGAATGGTTTAGCAATTAGTGTACCAGCATTAATGCCTATTACTGAATGACGTTTTTTGTGCCAGCGATAGGCTTAGCCGTTGTATATCTCAAATTCAAATACCCCTTCGTATTTAAATAGCCATCTTCTGGTGGAAATATCACTTTATTATTTGGTAGATTGTTCGTCTCGGATGCCCATTCAAATAATTCCCAAGCTGCAGATATTTGATCATCACTTTAGTTAGTTTATTGTCCGGCTGGTACAATAACAGCTAAACCATTTTCAAAATCGAAAAATTGCGAAGTTTTTAAGATGTTTAAGATAAGTTCCCAAATAGAAGTACAAAACAAATGTTGAAAATTTTAATTTTTATTTTTTGGTAAAATAATAAAAGATTCACACTGGTATAAAGGAAAAATTGTATTGACAAATTTTAAAGTATTAAAAAAATAGTAATTTTCGAATCTCATTTCCAAATAGGACTTAAAATGTTTGTAATTAATTGTAGTTTAATACAAAAAAAAAATCAAAAAAATCGAAGAGTTAAATCATTGTTAAAGATTGATTTTAAATTTTAAATCGCGAAAATTGTACTCAAGACTACTGTGAAAAATTGTTTCTACATTTTATTACATAGCTGCTAAAACAACAAAAAATACAAAAAAAAAAAACAATTTATTTGGACCATTATTAAAGAAGTTGTGAGTATTTCTTTACACATCGTTTTTACCGAATTTGACTTTTTCAAAGCGCGTATTTTGAGGGTTTCAGTTACGTTTTTTGACTGAACTATCAGTAATTCGACATTTGAGGTTTCCTGCAGTTACGAAACAAAAATTTTCAGCATAGGTTCATGTTTTTGTACAGCTCCCATATAACGGTACTTTCCGATTGTAGGATTTTAGCTAATTTTTTTGACCGGACTACATGAAGTTTGACATTTGAGGTTCCCTACAGTCACGAAACTTCTTGACCAAAAATTGTCAACATAGGCCCATGTTGTGCTACAGCCCCCTTCAAATTCTAGAAATTTTGAGGATTTTAGCTACATCGTTCCTATTATTTTACATTTGAAGTTCCCAGTGGTCACAAAACTTCTCTGCCTAAAAATGTCAACATAAGTCCAAACTTTGCCATAGCTCCTATATTTCGGACCTTATAAGCGTGGTGGGAAAGAAAGGAAAACACAAAGCTTTGGATGCCTTAGTGTTCCTAATGTGTGTTCCAACATCATCCATTGTCAGCCAAATGTTACTGAGGTCCTATCTTCCTTCTTCGAAGACCTCGAGAGTATTTTAACCGTTGCCCATAATCCACTTATTAGGGTTCTAATGTAGCAACTCTTCAGATAATCTAGCCAGTTGTTCCGCGAAGCTCATCATACTAACTTGGTAGTCCCGCTGACTCTGCTGGGGAACTTTGTTGCACTTTGGGTATTCGATCATCAGACATTTAGGGGGTTGCCGACGCAACAGTGTCCTGGTCTGTCCTGATTGGTGCGCTGTCTGAAATCAAGCCAAGCTTTCCCATGATTGATGAATCTGTGGCATTCAGTGGTAAAGAAGTCGGGCATACTGCCAATGGAGACAATTATAAGGAGATGGTCTGATGCCAAGTTAGGTCAAATGTCAGATCAGTAATGTTATGGTAATATGTGGCAAGGATTGCCCCCATTCCTTGTAACGATTACAACACTGTAAGCTGCAATTGTTATTGAGTTTCCTGTACCGCCATGACCATGATATTCTTCCAACTCTGCGGACTGCGGGATAGTTTCGTAAGCCTATGGTGGTAATTGTAAAACCTACGAAAATGTCATACAGGCCAATCTTGTGGAGAATTATGCCAGATAAAACATTTGCACCATTTGCTAGGACGTGCTGTTTCAAATAAAATCGTGAAAACCTAAAAAACCTTAAAAATGTTTCGACGATTTTTTTATTTTTCTCATCTATGAACATTGTAATTTCAGAATCCGCAAAAACTTCCTAGGTGAAGTTGGTTAAGGCGAACCAAAACTATTACCTCGTGCAAAAATTTGTCAGTATTGAACTAAAACTGCGACCTCTAGCGTGATAAAAGTTAAACTACCCAAAATTAAAACTGAGGGATCCCTGTATATACTAGGCTCTAACTCAGATAACAGACCATGCACGACAACATAATGAAAAAGTCAAGCGTTCCTCTTCTTAACATAATTTACATGGGTTTAACATAGTTTCCAGAAATAAAGATATAGTAATTTTACTAAAAACTTTACAATTTTCACACACAATTTCTGGTCCTTTTAACCAGCTAAATTATAACACGTTAAATTGCAAGCTACTTCTCTGTCGTGAACTCAAACTTTACATAATAAAAATAGGTAAAAAAAACTTTTTAAGTTAAATGGTTTTATGTTAAGCATACATTGCAATGTTTAAGATAAATGTACTAAAAACCAAAAAACAATAAAATAGATACAGTCGTGGGAATTATAAACATATGCATAGACTAGACTAAAATAAAACCATGGGGCACGTCAATTGTCTACAAATTATCGACTTAATGTGCGATAGAAGAATCGTTTAATTCGTCGTTAGGCAGTTGGCCCGCAGACGGTGAGGAAATTACTTACTATTTTCTTGCTCATGGAAATTCCAATAGTTATACACTCCATGTAAATAAAAGAGATGTTTCAACTAGTTTATCGTTGGACATTCACACTGCTGGCTGGCGAGGAATCGTTTCACTGCTCGTAGTTTGTCTTTAATCGACAAAGTACTACTCGCTCACCACTATGAAACTGAACAACTGCCTAATTATAGTGTAACATTACAAAACAAACATTTGAATAAACGATTGTAGACAATTGCCCCACGGTTTTATTTTAGTATAGTCTATGCATATGTTTATAATTCCCACGACTGTATCTATTTTATTATTTTTTGGTTTTTAGTACATTTATCTTAAACATTGCAATGTATGCTTAACATAAAACCGTTTAACTTAAAAAGTTTTTTTACCTATTTTTATTTTCTAGTTTTTAGTTTTTATTTCGCAGTCTGTTTAATTCATTTAGTGCTTCATTATTGCAAGGTTTCTTGTCCGTTAGTTTATTGCAGTCCAACTCCTCTATACGTAGTCCCTGCAAAGATCTTACTCTACTAAGAGCCACGTAGGCTTGACCTTCTTCAAACAGTTTCGCACCTAAGTATACGACTGCGTGATCCACAGTGCTGGCCTGCATTTTATGTATTATAGAAGCCCATGATAGTATTAAAGGCAACAAACATCTGTGTGTATCGCTACCGTTGTTTTGTTAACCTGGCTTCATATTCTTCAGGCGTTTCTGACGCTATCATCTGTGTGTATCGCTCACGTTGCTTTGTTAACCTGGCTTCATATTCCTCAGGCATTTCTGAGGCCGTCATTTGTGTATATCGCTGACGTTGCTTTTTTAACCTGGCCTTATATTGCTCAGGTGTTTTTGACGCTAAATGTTCCCGTCGTTTCTGTAATCGACTATTTCTATTACCTTCACTTTCTTTAGCTCGTTTTGCTTTATACTTTTCTTTCGCTTTTTGAAGCCTTCGTTTACGTTGTGTTGCAGTTTCTGTTTTATTTGTGTTTGTATTTTTTATATATTTTTTTTACCATTTTGTTCCCACGAGTAATGGACATTTAAACGGTCGACCCCCCCAGAGGTCCAATAAAGGGGCAAGGCTTTGTACAACAAGATGCGCCTGAGTCTTGAGGGGAAAACGCTAACGACATATAATTTTTATCCACCCTAATGTCATACAGTTCTCGGCGCGTTTTAACCTTTCACCTTAACTTGGGTGGTGTACCGCTAACGACGTATCATTTTTAGCCACCCTAACGCCACACAGTCCTCAACACGATAAAAAATCTTGACTTAGGTGGCGGATTCAGGCTGGATTAATCAGATACCTAAATTACAGATTCAATTTCTAAATTTAAATCTTAATTATACGCACTGTATTCTTCTTGTCAAGCCGTTTTATTTGATATCCATATTGGTGGGATTGATAAAAAATTGTTATCAGCCATTTGGTAACGGCGGCCATCTTAGATTTCAATTTTGCATAGTAAATTGTATTCTACTTGTAGAGACCTTTCATTTGATACCCATATTGATGGGATTGATAAAACCTACGTTATCCGCCATTTTGCAGCGGCCGCCATCTTGGATTTAAATTTTTTATAGTATATTGTATTCTGTTTGTTGAGCCCTTTCATTTGATACCCATATTGATGGGATTGATAAAACCTACGTTATCCGCCATTTTGTAGCGGCCGCCATCTTGGATTTCAATTTTTTATAGTATATTGTATTCTGTTTGTTGAGCCCTTTCATTTGATACCCATATTGATGGGATTGATAAAACCTACGTTATCCGCCATTTTGTAGCGGCCGCCATCTTGGATTTCAATTTTTATAGTGTATTGTATTCTGCTTGTTGAGCCCTTTCATTTGGTACCCATATTGATGGGATTGATAAAACCTACGTTATCCGCCAATTCGTAGCGGCGGCCATCTTGAATTTATAATGATAATGAATAAACATAATTGTATTGTCACCAAAATCCAAAGTGTATACAAAATTTCAGATTAATCGGTTGACAGGAAGAGGGTGAAATTTGAATTACTAAATTTGACCCAAGAATAAATCTATATATATAAAATTGAAATTTGTTTGTCTGTTTGTTTGTTTGTGCCTTATAGACTCGAAAACCGCTGAACAGATCTTACTGAAATGTTTAGGGTACATTGCTACATGGCCTGGAATGAAAATAGGCTATATCATTTTTTGAAATTTCGCGTTGATCTGGAAATATAGCATCAAAACCGGAGGAACCTCCAAAAAATTTAGATTTTGTATGCAAATATCTTTAGAACTATTACAGATACAATCTCCAAATTTTGTATGTGTGACGGAATTTGATGTAGAAATATATTTACTACATTATATTCAAATCGGTTCAGATTTGGATATAGCTCCCATCTACATATATTTTCGGCCGATTTCCTTATTTTATGCACCAAGCACGCTATATATGCCCAATTTCGCTGAAATTAAGAATGTGTGATGGATATTGGCCTAGAAATATATGTGCCAATGTATTTTGAAATCGGTTCAGATATATATATATATATATATATATATATATATATATATATATATATATATATATATTTTCTGCCGATTTCATGTATTTGATGCACCAAACACACTATATATGTCCAAATTCACTGAAATTTAGAATGTGTTACAGAACTTGGTCTAGAAATAAATGTGCCAAATTATATCGAAATCGGTTCAGATTTGGATATAGCTCCCATATATATTTTCGGCAGATTTTCTGCATTTGATGCACCAAGCACGCTATATATGTCCAATTTCGCTGAAATTTGGAATGGGTACTGGTTTTTGGTCTAGACATAAATGTGCCGAGTTATATCGAAATCGGTTCAGATTTGAATGTAGCTCCCATATATATTTTCGGCCGATTTTCCGCATTTGATGCACCAAACACGCTATATATGTCCAAATTCGCTGAAATTTGGAATGTGTTACAGAACTTGGTCTAGAAATAAATATGCCAAATTATATCGAAATCGGTTCAGATTTGGATATAGCTCCCATATATATTTTCGGCCGATTTTCCGCATTTGATGCACAAAACACGCTATATATGTCCAATTTCGCTGAAATTTGGAATGTGTAACGGAATTTGGTCTAGACATAAATGTGCCGAATTATATCGAAATCGGTTCAGTTTTGGATATTGCTTCTATATAGATTTTCGACCGATTTTTGTATTTGATGCATCCAACACGCCATATGTGTCCAATTTCGCTGAAATTTGGAATGTGTTACAGAACTTGGTCTAGAAATAAATATGCCAAATTATATCGAAATCGGTTCAGATTTGGATATATCTCCTGTATATATTTTCGGCCGATTTCCTGTATTTTATACACCAAACTCGCTATATATGTCCAATTTTGCTGAAATTTGGAATGCGTAACGTGATTTAGTCTAGACATAAATGTGCCAAATTATATCGAAATTGGTTTTCGGTCGATTTTCTTTATTTTATGCACAAAACACGCTATGTATGTTCAATTTAAATGAAATTTGGAATGTGAGACGGGATTTGGTCTAAAAAAAAATTTGACAAATTATATCGAGATCGGTGCATATAGGAATATAGCTTCCATATATATTTTCGGTCGATTTCATGTTTTTATTACGTATGTTCAATTTCAATGAAATTTTGAAGACTTAGCAGTCAGTAGGAGTCATCATTATTTACACAAGTACTTATAGTTGGAAAGGAATTGACCAAGGCTACAGCTATTAAGTCTCATATCTTTGAGAGAATTCTTAAGATTTATGTTTTATTATGATATATCTAAATCGTTAGGAATACTTTCGGAAGAGTGTAACCTCCTGCCTGAAACATACAAAAATACCATAGTAGCTCCGTAACAACCCTGAATAGGTATATAACGCCTTCCTATCTCCTATATTTATGCGCTAAAATATTAAAAAGGTTAATATAATTATGCATTCCATTATATTTTGTCGTAGTCGGGGCAGCAAAGCGCACCGGGTTCAGCTAGTAATAAATAAAACAAACTGGGTGAGCTAAATAAAACCATTTAAAAATACATAAAATTACAGAGCCGCTTGGATGAAAAATTTGTTTTTGGTGCATTTCACGATTATCGCCAAAAATTATTGGGGTCTATTCAGGGCAGAACCCGACCTCCATCTTTCGTTAAGATTGGTCCATAATTGCGGCCTGTTGCTAAGCTGAATTGAAGTTTTTTCTATAAAAAAGCGTTAAATTTTTAATGGACAGACAGACAGACAGACGGACGCACATCTCAAAACCGCTTTACCTCGTCGAGATATGAATTTTGGTATACCTCATGGGGGGTCTACGACGAATATTTCGCTGTGTTACATGACTTTTTCGAAAAACAAACATATTACACCCTTTCCACGTTGTGGTTTAGGGTATACAAATTATAGTTTTTCGTCATAAATCCGTTAAACAATTTTTAAAAAAGTCTCCCGCTTAAGGTCAAGTCGTTTATGTGCATAACAATAACACAAAAACATATGAATATCTAATCATCCCTTTTAGAGCTACAGTGACCATAGCCTTCAAAAATGTCATTTTGAGAAAAAAACCCGTTAAAGTATCTATGTTACATACAAAACACAATGAATTTTTCAGCACTCATATATCAGCCATGCTTGTCCGATCGCCTCGATTTTTTTTGCGACATATCCTACTCTGTATGTACATTAAAAAGGACCAATAAAGAAAATATAGTTTTTTAAAGTTAAAAAGTGCAGCTTAAGACCTGGGCCCTATTCCGCGAAACAACTTATCAACTTTTCATTTTGCACTTATCAATATTTTTGACAATGCTCAAAGTTAAGTGTTCCACAGAACCATTATTTTTTGATAAGTGATAAGTTGCTAATTATAAAGTGAGTTTGCTTACTTTTCAAAATAATGTAGCTCTTTTTTTGATTTCTGTTCCACAAACGTTATTTCTGCTAAGTGAAAAGCTGTAACGGCAAAGCGTATTTTGCTAAGATTTTGCAAAAAAATTTGCTCTTTCGTTCCACAGAAAACTCTGCATTTTGATTTTGCAGATCAAATTTTGATAAGTTTGCCTTACATTTGCGAGGTAAACGTTCTCTTTGCCAATGTACATTGTTAAAGCGAGATTTTGTTCGGAAATAGTGAAAACACGGTTATGACAAGAAATTGTAAAGATTTTTCCGAACTTCTACCCCCTGAATCAACCATCCTACTTCGAACTCTCACCATTCCGAACTTCCACCCTGCGAACAACCTCACAAATCGATGTTTCTCGATTTTACATTTAGACTAAACTCTATTTGAGAGACTATTTTTATTTATTACTATACCCTCCACCATAATATGGAGGGTATATTAGGTTAGTCATTTCATTTGTAACTCATCGAAATAATCATTTGCGACCCTATAAGGTATATACATATATTTTTGATCAGCGTAAAATTCTAAGTTGATTTAACCACATCCGTCCGTCCGTCTGTTGTAATCACGCTATCTTCCGAACGAGTTGAGATAGGGGGATGAAGTGCTGTTCACACGTGTCTTAAATCAAGTTGGAAGTTGAGCTTTGTTATTGCCCCCATATAGCAGTGCCGTCGATTTCAGCTATTTTAAGGTTTTTAGCTACATTTTCAGAACGAATTAGTTATAATATGCTTCCAAAACTTACCGACATAGATCCATCTTTTAATATAGCCCCCATATACTGCCCAACTTCAGCTACTTTGGCGTTATTAGCTACATTTCCAGGCCGAATTATGTATAATTTAGTCAATCACCAAGAAACGTATCCACAAAAAATTATGGATATAGGTCTACGTTTTTGACAGCCCCCATATAGCAGTACCGTCCGATTTCAGCTATTTTAAGGTTTTTAGATACATTTCTAGAACGAATTAGTTATAATTTGGCAAGTAACTTCTCCACTTTGTGGAGAAAGAAAACTAATTACTCTATGCCGAACATAACGCTTTTTACTTGTTTTATTTCGCTTAATTTTATTGTATTTTATTTGTATTTGCCTTCATTTTATTTTAGATTATTTTATTTCACTTAATTTTTTTGTTTTATTTTACTTTAGTTTATTTTTTAACTTTATTTTATTTCAATTTACTTTACTTTATTTCACTTAATTTTATTTTATTTCACTTCATTTTATATTGTTTTATTTTTATTTATATTTTAATTTATTTCGTTTTATTTTACTTCATTTGATTTATTTTGATCTTATTTTAATTTATTTCATTTAATTATTATTTAATCTTTATTAAAATTATTTTATTTTATTTTTATTTCATATTAATTTATTTTATTTTATTTTATTTATTAGTTTTATTTTATTTTATTTATTTAATTTTATTTTATTTTATTTTATTTTATTTTATTTTATTTTATTTTATTTTATTTTATTTTATTTTATTTTATTTTATTTTATTTTATTTTATTTTATTTTATTTTATTTTATTTTATTTTATTTTATTTTATTTTATTTTATTTTATTTTATTTTATTTTATTTTATTTTATTTTACATTATTTTATTTTATTTTGTTTAATAATATCAGTTTCTTTTCATTTTTTCGCTCGTCTCAATTTTACATGTCTTATTTATTATTGCCAAGTAAAAAATAATGCAAAGATGATAAAACGTTCTGTGGAACAAATATCATTCACACTTTGCAAGAGAACTGAGAGACTTACCAAGATGGCGGAAAAATTGAGCAAGAGAGCACAACAACTGTGCTAAAAGAACAGCGATAGCCAAATTTGCTAAATGCAAGGGAAATTGAAAAGCAATTTTGTGGAACAAAAAAGGGTTATCACTTTTCAAAATAACTACTTTTTGATAAGTGCAAAATGAAAAGCGATAAGTTGTTTCGTGGAATAGGGCCCTGATCTCGAATTGCTTTAATTTTTTCTGCAACAACTTGTATTGGCTGCAAATTTGCAAATTGTAAATTTTCAACTATAAGTCAACGTCCCCGACAAATGTTCAACATTTCGCTGGGCTGTCTAAAGATGGTTTTGAAATTTTTACTGAAAATACTTCTGGATTTTCTGTTTTCAGCGATGCTATGTTTTTCGTGGGAAACATCATGCTTCCCGACCATAATGGTCCAACAGTGTCAAAATCATACAATGATCAACTAGAAGGCTGGTGGGCGGGATAAAAAGGAAGGTTATGTTTCACAAACTAAAATGGATTGTGTTGGCCCATTTTTAAGGGTACCAACTTCGCAAATTTTCAACACTTTTGCGCTTTAATCCAAATCAAATTTATTAGCAAAATGTAAGCTTTTATTCGGAAGATCCACAATCGTTACAGTAAATACCAAAAAGTCTGGATGTAAACTACCTGTAAATATTACATTTTAGGTTTCCTGCGTACACGAAACTTCTCCACCAAAAACTGTTAACATAGCTTCATGTTTTGGTATAACTCCCGATTTTCGGTTTTTTGAAGATTTATTGTTTGACGGAACTACCTGTTATTTGACATTTTTCGACCTAATAGATTGAAGTTTTTGTTCACATTATCTAATCGGAATTGCTGAAATTTAGTATCTCCAACAAAAACTGTCAACATAAGTCAATGTTTTGGTATAGCCCCATATAAAAGTACCTCTCGATTTTGTGGGGTTTAGCTAAATTTTTCGACCAAACTACCTATGGGTTGACATTTGAGGTCCCAGTGGTCACAAAATTGCTACACCAAAAATTGTCAACACAAGTTCACACTGTGATGTAGCCGCCATATTTCTGACTTGGTCAGATTACCTAATATATTGAAGGTTTAGCCACATTATCAAGAACTAGGAATAGGTAAAATTTGGTATTTAGTCATTGGGGATATACAGCATTCGTGAAAAGAATTGGCGGTATAACACCATGTTTTGTTATAGCCGCGTTATTCACAGAAATATCTGAAATCTGGTATTTAGTCTTCCTTGAGGATATAAAGGTTTATCTAAGAAATTTCCACGTTTCGATATAGCCCCCATAGAAGGGTACCTCCCGATTTTTGGTATTTTCAAGGGTTAGTCCGCATTGTCCTAAAGAGAATTGTCGGTATAGGTACACGTTTTGATAGAGCTCCTATAGAAAGGACCTCCCAATTTAGTATTGGTATTTAGTCTTTGCTAAAAATACAAACCATGATTACAGTCACAAAACGTCCCTTACAAAATATGGGGTAGCCTCCATTGAAGATTTAGCCACATTTTTCTACTGAATTGGTTGTCATTTGGAATTTAGTGTTCTTAGAAGACATAAATCTTACTCGCAACACTGTCTAACTATACATATATGTATATGTAGGTTTTAATATAGCCGGTACTACCCAAATTCAAGTATTTCGAAGGTTTTTTTTTGCCAAATAATCGAACCGAAGATGCTGTAGTTTTATACTGTGGGTTAGCAGAGGATACAAAATTCGGAAAATTGTAAACATTTTTCCATATTTTGAAAACAACAACGATGGCGCCCCATATGACCTCTCTTAATTTAAACTGAATATGTTGCTCCTGCAAGGAATAAGAGAAGGAGCTTAGTTCTCTCATGAACGAAGGGTACAAATTGTTCCTATTTACTTTAATACTGTTCGTGACCGGGCCGACCTTAAAGCCGTTCTTGCTTGTTTTTTTTTTTTTTTTTTGCTGGGGGAAGCCAACACCTATTTGCTGGTATATTAGCCCCAAAATTTTCCAATATTTAGGGTCATTTCTTCATACACCTTTCGCTCTACATTCAACAACGTAAACTGCGTGGGACAACGAAAACGGGATCCAACACTACTTCTAGGAAAGATCGCCTTCCAATCAATATTTGAGCCAAAAGTCGCATCCATCCTGTAAACAAAAGTCGCATCCATCCTGTAAACATTGTTACTTAGGCAACATACAGTGAATGATGATTATTTTAAACCCCAGTATTCCTTCTTCCATGACAAAATGGTGTAACCCTAAATGAAGTTCTGCTACACCATTCAAAAACTTGTCATGTTTTTTTTTATTACCAGGCAATCTTATAAGCTTGGATTTTTCTGAAAGAGAAGGATAATAAGAAAAATATACTGGGCTATACAGTTCAGTTTAAGACCGTTTAGAAGTGTGAAAATAGTTCTAATTGTGCAACGTGCAGTCCGGCAATGTGGCATTGGTCGGCTACCTTCCTTGTTAGCCCAAATACATTTTAATGTGGCATAAATAAATGAGTGTGATGGCGCGTGAACTTCCACTTGGTTGAGTGTGCCACATTAGAAGATGTTTTCAAAATTCAAGCTATTTGGTCATTCACCGTTTCCCTTTTATTCTACCCCTATTGGAATGTCCAGCATCAGAGGCGTAATCCAAGTGATTTTGTAGCCACTTGTTTTTAATCCATTTCCTAGTGTATGTCATTTTGCCTTGTATGTGCCTGCCACACACCCTTGGCTATTATTTGCCTTAAACACGTCACACAAATGCATGCATATATAAATTAGGGTTATGACTTTTTCACAACCTCATATCCCTGTATCACAGCGTGATGATTTTCTACATAAAATTTTAATCATAATGTGATTCGCTGAAAAACGCACGCACATTTTTAAAGTTTTTATATATGAGCTTTTTTGAAAATTGCTTGGAGTTACTTTAAGCACATATATAGTTCAAAACAAGGTTTAAAGCAGCACGACATAAACAAAATGACATAAGCTTTTCTTTCTCACCAAACTTATCGCCATATCATTACATATATAAAAGTTTATGTCATATATAACTTTATTCCATATATCATATCAAGTGAAAGTGGTTTGTGCGTGACCTTTTTCAATATTTAAATTTAATAAATGTTGTTAATAGGCAAAAGGTCATTCATTCGTGCAACAGGAAATAATTTTTTGAGAAAAAATGTTTTTTATAAAGAGGTTTGTGCGTGACCTTTTTTATAATTAAATGGAATAAACTTTATTTTTGGTATTAATAGACAAACATTTATTCATTCTCGCTACAGGAAATCATTTTTTTCGAAAAAGGTAAAAAAGTCATAACCCTAATATAAATGTCGTGTGTATGTATTGCATAAGAAGTCCAAGCATTAGATATGTGCGAAGGGAACTATTTGGAACTATCTAGTTCACTTTGCAGTTCCAACGGCCCGCATTTTTTCTTTGAACAAACTGCATATACTTAATATCACACGTCACATTTCATGATGTTACTCATACATACGTTTTGGAACTAGTACAAGGAACTACGAACTAGACTACCCAACTCCACCTAACATAATAATGCAATTCTAAACTTGTGTTTGAATGTTATTTTTGTTGTGCTTCACTCCAAATGTTGGGAAATACACTTGCGGCTATACTGCCAACCAAACACAAACGCATTTTTACACGTTCCCATACAAACAAACCAACAAGCGGCCTCCAAAGTTTTTGCCATCCAGCAATCCGTACTAATACACTGTAAATGCGGTTATGAGTGTCCTGTAGCTGATTTCAATGCTGCCTTGCCCAGAGATGGCCTGTCTGCAATTATGACGTATCTGACATACATTTCTGACTTATATTACATACGTCGAAAACTTCGTAAACCTAGCTAAACAAACAAGGTTTTTGACAGAATAAACAAACGAATTTTATAACCTAAAAATCGAAGTTATTTCATAATAATAAAACTCATTTTATTATTACTATTTTTTTTTTGTTTGTTTTGAGAACCTATTTTATTAAAAAACAGGCATAAAAAGATTTCACTCTAAAATGTACATTTTATATATATTTTTATATAATATGAACATTATACATATGTATGTTTGATTATTACATCACCCGCAAATTCTTTGAATCATACGTAAAGTAGTGGTAGTGTTCGGAATATATTGTATCCTATCCAATCCAATTTATTGTTCAATTATTTCAGTTATTTTAAGAATTAAAATATTAATAAAAATATGCTGTTATTTTCAAAAAAGGTACGGACGCTCTTTAATAAGAAAGACAGGCTTGCAGAATTAATATTAAGTGAAAAATATGATGGTAACATACATTTTTTGAGGTTTATGACGTTTACTACTTTTTATACGTTTTCTACGGGTATATGACGTTTTCGACGTTTACAACTTTCTTACCGTCGAAAACCTAAAAAATCGTCATACAGACCATCTCTGGCCTTGCCTTGGCTCGCTTTATTCACTTCATATGTCTTGGCAAGTGGCCAAACCAAACAGTTTCGCAGCTTTCTTTGAGGAGTGAAGAGAGTTCGGTTTCGGCTCTTAAGTTCTAAAAACATTTCTCTCGTTGGAATTTGAGATACATTAGTTTTAACCTATTAAGCCCAGCAAAAACATCCTTACTAAACAATGGGTTATTATAGTACTTTTTGGTATTCGTAACTACATACAAAACCCCTACTAACCCATTTCATTAATAAGGGCATGTCGCACTGATTTACTATATATCCTATGACCACTAGAATAACTATTTATTCTGTACCCATTAGAACTTGAAAAATAAGCTAAAAAATCTCTTTTTAGAACAGTTGAGGTGGAATCTGTTTTCAATTTCAACACACTTCATATTTATACCCTACACCACAATGTGGAAAGGGTATTATAACTTTATTTTTTTTGAAAAATTCATGTAACATCGCGAAATATTCATCGTTGACCCCCCATGTGGTATACCAAATTCATATCTCGACGAGATCAATCGAGTTTGAGATGTGTGTCCGTCTATCCGTCTATTAAAAACTGTACGCACGGTACAGGCAGCAATTAAGGACCAATCTTCACGAAATATTGTATGGAGGTCGGGTTCAGACCCCTATAATTTTTGGCGATGATCGTAAAATATTTAGGCGGTGAAATGGACGAAAACTAAATTTTTATCCAATTTTGTAGCAGCTCTGTAGTCGCAATGGTAGTCTGATCGGCGCGAAATATTATGTAAGGTTTGGGTTTACGACAGAGAAGTAGCTTGAAATTTAACGTGACGATCAGTTAAAGTTGTTAGAGAAATGACTTTGTCTTTATTCCTGGAAACTATGTTCAACCCATGTAAGTTATATTTAGAAGAGGAACGCTTGACCTTTCCATTGATGCTAATTATATTGATGTACTTGTTCAGATAACAGAGTTACAGCCTAGTATATTCAGGGATCCCTCTGCTTTAATTGTGGGTAGTGTAACCTTAATCACAATTGAGATTGCGCTAGGTGCCAATAATTGTTGACAATGATCGGATAGTATTTAGCGTAGAAAATTGAAAATAACCTTTTTGGGAAAAACACCCAAATTTAATTTTATAATCAGCAATTTAAATTTTGGGTACAACTTCATAAAACTAAACTTGAAAACCAACTCTTGTCCTCTCACTTGATGCAAATTATATCAATGTAGCAGTTAGATAGAGGAATAACTGTCTAATATCACGGTGCGCCTGAACTAACTTATGGAATGTGCTTATACCTGGGAAGTTTTTGCATATTCTGAATCTACAATGTTCATAGTAGAAAAAAAAGCAAAAAATCGCCGGAGCGCTTTTTTAATTAATCGCGATCAAAGTTCACATTTTTAGGGTTTTTTATTAAGTTTTCACGATTTTGCTTGGAAACCGCAAATCCTATTGAAATGGATTGTAGCTGTACAAATTCTCTACAAAATTGACCTTTAAGATATTTGCGTAGGTTTTACCATTTTTGAGATATAGAAGTTCAAATTGGGACAATGCACTGACTGTATCACCTCTTTATAAAACAATGCTACCAAAGTTTTGTAGAAAGTGTATATGAGAATTATTTACAAGCAAACAAAATAAAACAAAACAATCAGTTTTTAATCACCTAACTGTTCAAAATATGATCTGAAGATACATAATTATAATCACTTTTCAAACATCTGCATGACCCTTTTTTGATTAATCATTTTTCAATCTTCATGAAGATCAAAATGTGACAATAAATAACGAAAAAGTAGTTACATTTTAAACGCATTAATGATTTATTTGTGATTGCTACGCATTTGCTGTTGTATTTTAAATTGAACTCTTTTTAATCACAAATGTATATTCAAATTAGTAGTATTTCGCATAGGATACGTAACGGCAGTCGCACGATAGTCTGCGAAATACATGAACGCATTTTTAGACGGAAGCGAGAAACTGCTTTCCTTTCGTACAGGTTTCCGTGCGACATACATGAACAGGCGGTTAATATTTTTTTATACCCTCAGGCTTTAGGCTAGAAAGGGTATATACACTTTCATACGGGCAAAATGTGCCTCATCGAAATAATGGTTTTAGACCCCAAGTATGTTTGGACGAAATGTGTTTCAGACAATTTGGAGTCGATTTAGCAATGTCCGTCCGTCTGTCTGTCTGTCCGTCTGTCTGTCTGGCTGGCTGGTGCGCACGATAACTCTCGAATGGATCAACCGATTCGATCAAAAATTTGGCTTTGGTAATATTTTGCCCAAACTTAGTTTAAGTTCGAAGATGGGCTATATCGGTCCACTCCTTCCGGTACCTCCCCCACAAAAGTTCGAAAATGTTCGGAAAATTTGTGCGCACGATAACTCTTGAAGGGAGTAACCGATTTGATTCATACTTTCCACATTGTGAAATTTCTACCACTCTTAGATGAGGTTCGAATATGGACTCAATCGGTCCACTCCTTCGGGTACCTCCCACACAAAATTTCGGATAAGTTCAGATTAGGACCTGCTCTCGAATCGCTTCGACTTTTGCTGCAACACCTTGTATTAACTGCCCTCCATACGACGGTACAAATTTCATCAGGGGCAAGCCAATACTTCCTGAGAAAATAGCCTGAAAGATGCAAAAAGCCCCTATGGCACCGTGTGTAGTGGTTGGAGCGCAAGATAACTCTCGAGGGGATCTGCCGATTCTGTCCAAAATTTTGCCTTCGTAATATTTTGTCCAAACATAGTTTAAATTCGAAAACAAGCCATATCGATCCACTCCTTCAGGTACCGCCCCAACAAAAGTTCAAAAATGTTCGGAAAAAGTGTGCGTACGATAACTCCTGAAGGGAGTGACCGATGTAATCCATACTTAGCACATCCTAATATATCTACCAGATATAGATCAGGTTCGACTATGGACTATAGTTGTCTACTCCTTCTGGTACCTCTCACACAAAATTTCGGATAAGTTCACTTTAAGACCTGCTCACGAATCACTTTGTTTTTTGTTGAAGCGATTTGCATTCGCTACTTCCATTACGACGGTAAAAGTTTTTTTCAGCGGCAAGTCCATATTTCTTGGGAAAACAGCCCGAAGGTGTAAAAACCCCTATGTCACTATATGTGGCGGTCGGAGAGCACGATAACTCTCGAGCTGTTCAACCGATTTGGTCCAAGATTGGGTCTACGTCATATTATATCCAAACTTAGTTTCATGGCGCTATGACCAAAATGCTATGACGATATCACTTGAATGGGGCAACCAATTTTTTCCAAATTTTGGATCTCCTTATATATTGTAAAAATTTAGTTTAACTTCTAAAATGGATCATACCGGACCTCCCTAAGGGTACCTCACCCACAAAAGTTCAACATTTGTGTCTTAGTGCAGTTCATTCCTAATCCAGATTTTTGTCGGCAAGTTCAAATGTCCAAAAAGACAACAAAATTCTGAAGAGACCTTAAATACATTCGATCTGTCCGTAGGTTAAAGTTTCACTTCACATTGGCTGAGGGTATATATCGGTCGGCAAAGCCGACTGACACTTTTTTACTTGTTTTATTTTTTGAAGAAATATTTATTTATATTAGAGCTATAACCAAAAAAAAAAAAAATACCACGCCAGGATCATGTGCGTTATATTGTCGCGTGTTTTAATTCGATTCGGTGAAAAAAGTTTCCGCACCTTTTGATATTTTTTCTACTTAAAAAATTAAATTTTCTTTGTTCGAATTAATATTTCTAGAAAACAAATACGATTCCCACATGCAAAGTCTTTATGAACAGTCTGTAACTTTCGCGAATTCGCTGCAAATGACCACATATTCTCTTGTCCGATAAACATAAAATCCGCGAGTTTATAAAGAAAAACAAAAAATTGCAATATCGTCAAAGGCGCATTAAATGTTCTGAAATATCGCGATAAGATAACAAATTGGTCCAGAATGGTTTGATATTGATTTTAAATTAGATTTAAACTATTAATACGTTATTATGAAAGGCGTATATGTCATTATAACAAATAAAATTAAATTATGCATTACTGAACTTCAATGCATTTGGTGCGGAAACTTTTTTCGCGATATGCGAAGGTATCTATAAAGTAGAATGGACATTAGAACAAGTTTATCCCTATATTCAATTTATAATTCAAAAGAAAAATATCCCACAGTGCCTTACCATTGACCCTCGTGTCGGCACATACAACGGACGTGTTTTCCTGTTTGCCTTTGAACCAAACGAAATTGCAACATCTTGGTGGTACGTGTTTATGACACTTTTAGGGCAAGTGCAACACCACAACCACCATCAGTAACTGGGGAAAACGGCAGAAAACAAACACAAAAACATAAATAAATAATCCGAGCGTATTTATATTCCATATTTAAAATGAAGAAGACATCGTCGAATCGAAACTAACCACACTTTAACACTAGGACACATACTCAAACGCCTTGCATCACTTAAATGAAACTAATAAACTACAAATTTCAAGTCGAAGGATGAGATTTCTTATGAAAGAGCGTCTTTGGCCTGGAGCAATTATTGTAGATTAGATTCCGATTTGGAGGAAGTATGGAAAGTGGGAAAGGGGACATTAAAAAAAAAAACTGGAGGACAAATGCAATTATATTACCTTTGGAATTATTTTAAGGAACAGCTAATTCGGTTAAAAATAATAGCTAAAATCCACAAAATACTGAAAATCGGGAGGTACCGCTATATGGAGGCTATACCAAAAATATGGACTTATGTTGACAGTTTTCGTTGAAGAAGTTTTGTGACCACTACGAACCTCAATTATCAAATTATAGACAGTGCGGTAAGAAAATGTAGTTAAAATCCTCAAAATAACGAAAATCGGGTACCGAAATAATCCATATTCCAAAATATTGAAGTCTGAAAACTCCCACAAAAAACTATAACTGAATTTCTCATAATTTTCAAGAATATAATGTTTTTTTGTCTTTTTATACCCTCCACCATAGTATCGAACTAATCATTTGCGACCCTATAAAGTATATATATTCTTGATCAGTTTTGTTTTTTCAAAATAGTCTGGCTTAATCCCATTGTTGTTGTTTTAATATTTTAAAACAACTATTTTATTAGTGGAAAAGATTTGGCATTGCTCGCCAAGGGGTAAGGCATGGAATACTATAGTTTCGATCCACGCCACTGGATCTCATCAGTTCCCTTGTTTCTTGTTTGTGGATATTCTCCACCGAAGTTATTTTTCAATAACTTCTTCAACAAGAAACTTTTTATACCCAAACATCAATCGTCAGCTCGAAGTATAAAGGTAAGCAAAGAAAAAAGTTCAATGAGAAGTTTTTCCTTGGCAACCTCATACAACTCCGACGAAAGTGTCTGCGAAAACAATTCAAACCTCTTCCACTTGTATGTGTCGGAGTTGTATGAGGTTGCCAAGGAAAAACTTCTCATTGAACTTTTTTCTTTGCTTACCTTTATACTTCGAGCTGACGATTGATGTTTGGGTATAAAAAGTTTCTTGTTGAAGAAGTTATTGAAAAATAACTGCGGTGGAGAATATCCACAAACAAGAAACAAGGGAACTGATGAGATCCAGTGGCGTGGATCGAAACTATAGTATTCCCTGCCTTATCCCTTGGCGAGCAATGCCAAAACTTTTCCACTAATAAAATAGTTGTTTTAAAATATTAAAACTTTGCTTACTTTGCTTTATACTTCGAGCTGACGATTGATAGTCCGGTCAAAATAGACATGCGTATAAGGGGGAAATAGCAAAAATTCCCACAAAGCTGAATTTTGGTGGAGAGCTAGGGTTAGCCATTAGAAGCAACGTCCTAAAAGTCCCCATCGATCCCATGTGTGCAAAACAAGTTATTCGGGGTCAAAGGTCATTTTTGGAGGCATTATTCAGATTTTTATAATTTTTCCTCAAAAACGGTAAGACTTAGCAAAAGCCGAATAAAGTAAAAGTTGTAGATTCAATAATTGTCTACAAGAGTGGTCTTTATGATTCTTAAAAAAGACTTATCATTTTCGAGATATCGCCAGCTTAAAGTCAAATAAAGAATTAGCCGCGTAAGTACTTTATGAGGCGAACCGGTTAAAGTAACGACGCTATGTGTTTGCAGTAATCGGTTCAGTAGAACCGAGTCTAACCCGGTTTTTAAATTTGGCCTTTCGGGTCGAATAACCGGCGAACCGGATCCGCAACCGTTGAAAATTATACATTTCCGTAATCAGCGCAACAAACCCTACCTTCGGACAAAACTTGAAAAAATCGAAGAGTTTTCGTTGGGGTCGTTCCCGTTGGGCTTTCGATTATACATGTGGGTTAAATGGGCTATTTTCGCATAAAATGACTCTAACATTGAATAACTCTACTAAACACGCTCCGATTTTGTTGGATATTTTTTTAGAAGATTGCTATAATTTCGCTCTTCAAGAAAATATATATTTTTTGGGGGACAGAACACGGTTACTTCGCTTATTTTAGCTGGTTCGTCTGAATATGTGCATATTTCCCTTATAAGTGCATAAAAATCATGTGTTTTTTAGAACAGCTATATCTCAAGAATGGTTCCTCCTAGGAAAAAATTATAAAAGTCAAACTTGTAGATAATTTTTCTGTCTACAATAATTACTTTAGTCACATTTTGATTAGATCAACCGTTTTCAAAAAATAAATCCGAAAACCTAAAAAACCCTTAAAATTTGATCTTTGACCCCGAATAATTTTTTTTGCACACATGGGATCGATGGGGACTTTTAGGACGTTGCTTCTAATGGCAAACCCTAGCTCTCCACCAAAATTCAGCTCTGTGGGAATTTTTGCTATTTCAATGTCTATTTTGACCGGACTATGATGTTTGGGTATAAAAAGTTTCTTGTTGAAGAAGTTATTGAAAAATAACTTCGGTGGAGAATATCCACAAACAAGAAACAAGGGAACTGATGAGATCCAGTGGCGTGGATCGAAACTATAGTATTCCCTGCCTTACCCCTTGGCGAGCAATGCCAAATCTTTTCCACTAATAAAATAGTTGTTTTAAAATATTAAAACAACAACCATGGGATTAAGCCAGACTATTTTGAAAAAACAAAATTGCAAACGCTATCCCAATAAAAAAACGCCACAATGCTTCATATTCTTGATCAGGATAAAATTCTAAGACGATATAGCCATGTCCGTCTGTCCGTCTGTTGTTATCTTTCTAGCGTCCGCAATAATTGAGATAGAGTGCTGAAATTTTGCACCTGAGGGTATTTTTTCCATAGGCAGGCCAAGTTCGAAGATGGGCTATATCGGTCCACTCTTTGGTATAGCCCCCATATAACGGTACCTCCGGATTTGAGGTATTTTGACGTTCTTCGCCACATTTGCATACCGAATTAGCTATAATTTAGCACTTAGAGTTCATAGTCATCAACAAACTTATATACCAAAGGATATGGGCATAGGTCCATGTTTTGGTATAGCCCCCATATATCGGTACCTCCCGATTTTCGGTATTTTGAGAATTTTAGCTACAATTCTTAACCGAAATAGCTGTAATTTACCATTTGAGGTTCTCAGTGGTCATGAAATATCTCCACCAAACATCGTCAACATAGGTCCATGTTTTGGTATAGCCCCCATATAACGGTACCTCCCGATTTTCGGTATTTTAATCATTTTAGTTACAATTTTTAACCGAACTAGCTGTAATTTAAAATTTGAGGTTCTCAGTGGTCATGAAACATATCCACGAAACATCGTCAACATAGGTCCATGTATTGGTATAGCCCCCATATATCGGTACCTCCCGATTTTCGGTATTTTGAGAATTTTATCTACAATTTTTAACCGAACTAGCTGTAATTTGCCATTTGAGGTTCTCAGTGGTCATGAAATATCTCCACCAAACATCGTCAACATAGGTCCATGTTTTGGTATGGCCCCCTTATAACCATACCTCCCGATTTTCGGTATTTTAAGCATTTTAGTTACAATTTTTAACCGAACTAGCTGTAATTTAAAATTTGAGGTTCTCAGTGGTCATGAAACATATCCACAAAACATCGTCAACATAGGTCCATGTATTGGTATAGCCCCCATATATCGGTACCTCCCGATTTTCGGTATTTTGAGAATTTTATCTACAATTTTTAACCGAAATAGCTGTAATTTTCCGTTTGAGGTTCTCAGTGGTCATGAAATATCTCCACCAAACATCGTCAACATAGGTCCATATTTTGGTATAGTCCCCATATATCGGTACCTCCCGATTTTCGGTATTTTGAGAATTTTAGCTACAATTTTTAACCGAAATAGCTGTAATTTTCCGTTTGAGGTTCTCAGTGGTCATGAAATATCTCCACCAAACATCGTCAACATAGGTCCCTTATAACCATACCTCCCGATTTTCGGTATTTTAAGCATTTTAGTTAAAATTTTTAACCGAACTAGCTGTAATTTAAAATTTGAGGTTCTCAGTGGTCATGAAATATCTCCACCAAACATCGTCAACATAGGTCCATGTTTTGGTATAGCCCCCATATAACGGTACCTCCCGATTTTCGGTATTTTGAGAATTTTGTCTACAATTTTTAACCGAACTAGCTGTAATTTGCCATTTGAGGTTCTCAGTGGTCACTAAACATATCCACGAAACATCGTCAACATAGGTCCATGTTTTGGTATAGCCCCCGTATATCGGTACCTCCCGATTTTCGGTATTTTGAGAATTTTAGCAACAGTTTTTAACCGAAATAGCTGTAATTTGACATTTGAAGTTCTCAGTGGTCATAAAACATCTCCAATGAAACATCGTCAATATAGGTCCATGTTTTGGTATGGCCCCCCTTATAACCGTACCTCCCGATTTTCGGTATTTTAAGCATTTTAGTTACAATTTTAACCGAACTAGCTGTAATTTAAAATTTGAAGTTATCAGTGGTCATGAAACATATCCACGAAACATCGTCAACATAGGTCCATGTATTGGTATAGCCCCCATATATCGGTACCTCCCGATTTTCGGTATTTTGAAAATTTTATCTACAATTTTTAACCGAACTAGATGTAATTTGCAATTTGAGGTTCTTAGTGGTCACTAAACATATCCACGAAACATCGTCAATATAGGTCCATGTTTTGGTATAGCCCCCATTTAACGGTATCTCCCGATTTTCGGTATTTTGAGAATTTTAGCTGCAATTTTTAACCGAACTAGCTGTAATGATCGGTATTTAGAGAATTTTAGCTACAATTTTGTCTATTCAAAAATAATCGTCAATATACATATGTCCATGTTTTGGTATATCCACCCATATGACTGTACTTCCCTTTTTTCGGGAATTTTCAGTGGTCACGAAATTTCTTCACTAAAATTCGTCAACATGGGTCCATTTTTGAGGGTCAGCATTGTTTTGATGAAACTACCCTCAATTTGACTCTTGAAGTTCACTGCAGCTATAAAACTTTTACGCCAAAAATTTAAAGATAGGTTGACTCTTTGATATAGCCCCGTAGGTGGTACCTTTCACCTAGCTGAAGACATTTTTTTAGATTAGATTAGATAACACTGTGCAACAAAATGGAGGTGAAAGTCTGGGGCACGGAAAATTCCTCTTGGGGAAGAAAGGCCTTGGTGAGTATATTATGAACCCCGTGGGCCATCAGGAATAAGCGTTATATCTTTGTTCACTGTTGCTTAAGTGCTCTACAAAAACAACAAACAAAGATATAATGCTAATTCATGATGGCTTACAGGGTCTCTTGCAAAAACTTCATCACGCCATAACGCGGAAGTTCGACTCACGACGCATCTGTCCTTCGGGGTTTTTAATATGCACACACCAAGGGCTTTCATCTCCAAAAGGAATTATCTCTGCCCCAACATTTGTGTTCACAGTGTAATTTAAGCAATAGTGGGAGGCAGTAGGATTCTATCCATTGTCGAAAATTTGTTACACCTAAACTTGTGAAAGGACCATAATTATTCCATATTCGTATAAAAAGTTCGGCCCGGCCGAATTCAATATTTATTTTGAAAATTGTGAGCAATTGGATTATAGTTTTTTTGTGGGATTTTTCAGACTTAAACCACTACAACTTAGCCATTTGTTAACCGGTTTAAAAAATAATAACTTGTTCGAAAGATATTATTCACCCCTTTAAAGGGAAGAATGATCAATAGAAATCCGTTGTGAAAAAAAGATGATATCGCTCATTTACTCAAAGAGTGACACATTTCAAAAAAGCCAGTTTCGAGAAAAACGCGTTTTAAGTTCGCGATTGAAAATTGACTTCCCATTTTAAAAAGATTATTACACAAAAACTAAAATAACTACTTGGACCATATTTTGCAAACAGCTAGCCAGATATCAGTGCTAAATTTCTGTGCAAGATTAAGCATGATTTGTTTTAGTGCTTCATAAACTCAAAAAACTGTTGCTTTGAATTATGCGAAGCTCATAGTAAATAAGCTGTAACTCGTTGAGTTTTAGAGATATCAGCATGAAAATTTGACACAAGATAAAGTAGAAGTCGTAGAAAAAATAGAAGTTGGTAACTCAGAAAACGCATTTTTGAGTTATGCCACTCTTTGAGTAAATGAGCGATATGTCCGGTTAAATTTGAAAATGTAAGAAAATCAGATTTTCACTACTTTTACCGTTATAAAAAAATTAAACGAAGTCATACAAACGAACTAAAGGTATTGTCGTTGTCCATGGATCCCATAACGATATAATTTTCCATCAGAACGCTTGAATATTTTTCTGGTCAACTTTTGTAGCACAGTGCCATTTATCGACTTTTTTCGAAACGTTTGCACCTTCTCAAGGCCAAAACTGCCTGAAGGAGCGTTCCACTGCTTTTGCGATGTATTAAAGAGTTCTTAACTACTGTCATGGCTACAATTGTCGTCCTTGTGTTCGATCGAAAATCTCAATGGTTCGGCTGTTATATGCCAAAATGTCCAAAAAACGTGGATAAACAACTTTAAGTCAAAATCGGGAGGCTCAATTTTCACGATAGACCTATGGCCTAGTAGACTTTTTTGCTCAGTCCAATCCTAGGAATAAGAAACGAGAAGGGCGCATTAAGTTTTTTTTTCCTTCCATACAAATCGCCCCGGCCTAATACACACATATATTCCCACAACAAGGAAGACTTCGCAATCATATAAACAAATTCCGCGGAAAACTAGTACCCAGGAGAAGTTGTATTCACATGTTTTATTTTAATTTTAGGCCCTTTAAATAATATATCGCAACAATGTCTAAAAATGGTCCGTTGTCATTACAAATTATCGGATTCCACTGTTTTTATTAATTTCTTGTCCCTATCACACCATTCTCGTTTAAGATCATAACCATTCTTTCAAATTGTTGATATAAAGAGTTTCATTCCGCATCCCTGGTCACACAACACAACCATTATTTATGGGTAGCTATCATAGGCACTTTGAGTTGGACAAATCTTTAAGATCCCGATATAACCAAGAACTCCTGTAAGACTTAAAAAAAATGTTTGCCCATTTGATAAATGCAATATGAGTTAGCAATTGCATTTATCAAATGGGCAAACATTGTTTTCTTCACACACATACATATAAGCAAGGAACTCATTTTAGCCCTAGTACGACGCGACCTATAATTTGCTGCGGTTCGTTTCATTTCTACTGCATCCTTTTCTAGTTTTTGTTTTGTCCTTTGTTTAGTTTTTAGCCATCATATCAGTGTAGTTAATGGAGAACACTCAACAAATTACACCAGAGACAAGTAAACATTGCAACGCAAGTTAATGTTGTTGTTGCTGCCGCTGCTGTTTTGTTTGTTGGCCACTAGCAGTAACATAGACTAAGTTGAGGATGTAAAAACGTTGACACATGAAATCTGTAAGGATAAAGTCTGGGTTGTAAGTCTCTCGTTTGTAACGGACACAAACACACACACTCACACACCAATACACACAAAATTGTAGTTTAGTGAATGAATGGCCTTTCGTGAGAAATGCCACAGGATTACAAAATAAGGAAGAGATAGAGAATTAAAAGTACACCTATAAAAATGTCGTTATATCTCCGAAACTAGAAGAGATAGAGCGTTAAAAGTACACTTATAGAAAAGTCGAGATATCTCCAAAACTAGAAGAGATAGAGCATTACAGGTACACTTATAGAAAAGCCGTGATATCTCCGATACTAGAATAGATAGAGCATTAAAAGTACACCTATAAAATAGTCGTGATATATCTGAAACTAGAAGAGATAGAGCATTAAAAGTACAACTATAAAATAGTCGTGATATCTCCGAAACTAGAAGAGATAGAGCATTAAAAGTACAACCATAAAAAAGTCGTGACATCTCCGAAACTAGAAGAGATAGAGCATTAAAAGTACACTTATAGAAAAGTCGTGATATCTCCGAAACTAGAAGAGATAGAGTATTAAAAGTACACTTATAAAAGGTAGTGATATCTCCGAAACTAGAAGAGATAGAGCATTAAAAGTACAACTTTAAAAAAGTCGTGATATCTCCGAAACTAGAAGAGATAGAGCATTAAAAGTACAACTATAAAAAAAAGTCGTGACATCTCCGAAACTAGAAGAGATAGAGCATTAAAAGTACAACTATAAGAAGGTCGTGATATCTCCGAAACTAGAAGAGATAGAGCATTAAAAGTAGACTTATAGAAAAGTCGTGATATCTCCGAAACTAGAAGAGATAGAGCGTTAAAAGTACTTACTTACTTAGCTGGCCCATTACAGAACATTTGTTCTATAGGCCGAACTAAGAAAAGATCTCCTATTCCCTCTATTTGTTGCTTCGCTTTCTGGAATACCGCGCCTTTTCATCTCATCATCCACTTCTTTGCGCCATCTATTCCTTGGCCTGCCAATTCTGCGTGCACCGCCAAACGGTCCGTGTTTATACACCTTTTTAGCGGGATCATCATCGCTCATTCTCATGATATGGCCTAGCCAACGCAATCGCTGCATCTCGATACGTTTAACAATATTGATGTCGTTGTACAGCAGATACAGCTCGTGGTTCATGCGACGTCGATATTCACCGTCAACGCAGATTGGTCCGTAGATCTTTCGAAGAATTTTTCTCTCAAACACACCAAGCACTGCCATGTCTGCTGGCGCAAGTACCCAGGCTTCGGAGCCATACATCAGCACGGGTAGTATCAGTGTTTTGTAGAGCGTTATTTTGGTTTGACGAGATGTGGCCAATATAATTCTTCTTTTTATTTCACAACTGATGTCGTTTGTTGTGTTTACGGAGGTGCCGAGGTAGACGAAATCTTTTACTACCTCAATATTATAGGAACCAACTTCCACAGCCGGTCCGAGCTCAATGGACGCATTGCGCGTCGACACCTTCAACTTGGTCTTCTCACCGTTTACCGCCAGACCCACTTTAGCAGATTCTCCTTCGACCTTCATAAAGGTATCAGTTACTTCTTTTACTGATCGGCCTATGATGTCTATATCATCAGCATAAGCAAGTAACATGTGACTATTGGTGTAGATTGTGCCACTTCTTTTGACGTTTGCCTCTCGTATAACCTTTTCCATCAGGACGTTAAAGAGATCACACGAAAGGCTGTCTCCTTGTCTGAAACCTCTTTTGGTACCAAACTCTTCGGAGAGGTTCTTTCCTATTTTAACTGAGGACCTCGTGTCAGTTAAAGTCATTTTGCAAAGACGGATGAGCTTTGCGGGGATACCAAATTCAGACATGGCTTGGAATACCTTTGAACGGAGCGGGTTGTCGAAGGCTGCTTTATAATCGACAAAAATGTGGTAGGTGTCGATCTGCATCTCTTGGGTCTTCTCCAGGATTTGCCGCAGGGTAAATATCTGGTCAATGGTGGACTTGCCAGGTCTAAAGCCGCATTGGTATGGTCCAATTATCTCGTTGACCATAGGCTTTAGTCGTTCGCACAATATCCCTGACACGATCTTGTAGGCAATAGGGAGTAGACTTATGCCCCTATAGTTAGAGCATACAGTCTTATCTCCCTTCTTGTGGACGGGGCACAGGATACTCAGGTTCCAATCGCCGGGTACTCGTTCTTCCTGCCAGATGGTGCTAACTAGCGCTAACTAACTCCGCCCTTGGACAAAAATCGAAAAATTTATGTCGACAAATTTGATTGCGATTGAAATAAATATTCTCTAAACACATTAAATTTTTATTATCTAGTATTATTTTTGCCAATTTTCAGCGGTAATATGCCAAGTTAAGTCGTACAAGTTGAGATTTGTATGTGGTACCATAAAAACGAAAAAAAGATCCGCAAAGCATTCGTAGTTTGTGAGTGAAATTATTAAAAAATTAAACTGTAAATGTACAATTTCCAAAATGAAACTTATAATTGATGGCATAGGCAATATTCTTACGAAAAAACAATTTCATAATTCGTTATCTAAGTTCCTTAAAAATAATTTTTTTGTAAATGACTTTTTGTGCTATTTTTAATATCATTGCTATATATTTATGTTGAGTTTTCCTAATGTTGGCCCCGTAAGTCAAGTCCATATTTTTTTAAAAATACAGGGGAAAGTCTCTAGTTTACGATAAAAAGAAATCCAGCTGCCACCATCTGCCACCCTGTAAGTTATTCCCCTTATACCACGCCTGTAAAATCGCCAAAATTCCGAAAATCGGGAGGTACGTTTATATGGGAGCTATACCGAAACGTGGCTCTATATTGAACATTTTTTGCAAGGAGGTATGGTGTTCCCTCAGAACTTAAAATGCAAAATTGCAGCCAAATCGGGTGGAAAATTTGGCTTAAATCTTCAAAACAGCGAATATCCGGAGGTACGTTTGTATGGGAGCTATACCTAAACTTGGACCTATATTGAACATTTTTTGCACGGACGTATGATCTTCCCTCCGAAGTCAAAATACAAAATTACAGCCAAGTCGGTTAGAAAATCTGGCTAAAATCGTCAAAATACCGAATATAGGGAGGTACGTTTATATGGGAGCTATTCCTAAACGTGGACCTATATTGAACATTTCTTGCAAGGTGGTATGTTGTTCCCTCAGAACACAAAATGCAAAATTACAGCCAAATCGACTGGAAAATTTGGTTAAAATCGTCAAAATATAAAAAATCGGGGGTACCTTTATATGGGGGCTCCACCCAAATGTGGACCTACATCCATTAAATTAGTTTTTCTCCCTTTTGGGCTCGGTATAAAACTATGTTTAAAATTTCTAGGCGTTAACTCGATTAGAACCATTTTTGGCACTGTTTTTCATACAAGTGGGACCACTGTGCAGCGTGTCGCCTCCGGTTTTGAACAGCTCGGCTGGTAAGCCATCGGCTCCTGCTGCCTTATTATTCTTCAGCCGATTTATTGCTGTCTTCACCTCATCTTGGCTGGGCGGTATACATTCAATACCATCTTCTGGGATTGGGACTGTGGTATCTTCGTCGTCTTCGCTGCTATTGGATACCAATAGTTTTGAAAAATGCTCTTTCCATATCCTGAGTACGCTATCTGTATCAGTTACCAAATTACCTTGCTGGTCTCTACAGGAGGATGTGCCTGTACCAAAGCCATCAGTTTGATGCTTGACTCTTTGGTAGAATTTTCGGACTTCATTCTGGCTCCTATACATCTCGATTTTTTCAGCCTCCCGCTTTTCCATCTCTCTCTCTTTTTCCTGCGGAAAAGACGTTTCTCCTCTCTCCTTTTCTCGCTGTATCTCTCTCGTGCGCTACGCGTTGCTACGGATTGTAAAGTAGCCCTATATGCCGCATTTTTCTCTTCGGTGGCAGCACGACACTCCTGATCATACCATGGATTCCTTGGTGGAGGTCTCTGGTATCCAAGTGTGGATTTTGCGGCTGTTTGCATGGAGTGGGCAATGCTTTGCCATTGCGCTGATATGTTATCGGGATGAGGAGTGCTTTGATTAAGCAATTGGGCTAGTTGAGTGGAATATGCTGTGGCTATCTGTTGTGATTGCAGCTTACCGATGTCTAACTTTCGTGTTGTGTCTGTTCGTACTTTGTTTGCTACGTTTAAGCGGGTGCGTACCTTTGCTGCAACAAGGTAGTGGTCCGAATCAATGTTTGCGCCTCGGAACGATCGTACATCCAACACGCTCGATGAATGTCTTCCATCTATCACAACTTGATCAATTTGATTTCTTGTTTTCTGATCTGGAGACAGCCAGGTGCCCTTATGAATATCGAGATGATTAAATCTGGTACTGCTAACTACCATGTTTTTTGCAGCTGCATAGTCTATCAGCCTCATACCATTGTCAGATGTTTCACTGTGGAGGCTGAATTTCCCGACTGTTGGCCCAAAGATATTCTCCTTTCCAATTTTGGCATTAAAATCGCCTAGAATGATTTTAATGTCATGGGCAGGGCAACTGTCATATGTTTCTTCCAGGGTTTCCGACTCCGACTCCAGACGAGTTTTTTTCACGACTCCGGCTCCGACTCCGACTCCGGGTCGACTCCGAGAGTAAATTCCTATACCACTAAAAATGATTAATTCATTGGAAAAGGCATTCATTCGAATACATTCGAATATATCAATATTGTTTCTGTCGAATCTTACATTGAAAAATAGCAAAGTTAGAAAATTTTTGTCGGGTTTCCATTTTTTGCACCAGTATATTCTGGACGGAATTTGCGTGAGAAAATCTTTAAGATTTCACGCGTGAGAAAATCTTTAAGATTTCAAAATATATGAAGATGAAGGGGCAATACAAATCATAAGGACTACATGCAATAAAAATTATAAGCAATTCAAAACCACGTTTCAAACTGAATGTAAAGCTCAACAAAAGCCATTTTTCATGATATTTTTCCGAGAAAACTATGTAACTTTTTGGCAGATTTTTTTCTTCATCTGAAAGAGAAAAATATTACAAAGTTTTGAGGCCGTCTACGAAACAATGTTTTTATTAAAGAATTTTGCGGTGCCAACTCTATCTCGAAAACTAATAAACCAATTATCATATATTTTTGTGGCCGATTTGGAGAAAAACACAGTTTATATGCTGCATACAAAATAAAATACATCCATCCACCGCTCATACTAAGGCAATATTGTTCCGATCGACTTAAAAATTTGACCACATATTCTATGCTATTTATACTTTCTACTTTTTTCTGAAATTTATAAGTAGGGATCACCCCTTAAACTAACATTCAGCGCTCACATTTCGAACTTTGGTGTGGAGTGAATAATTTGAAATATTGAAATATTTGAGATATATTGTGTACACCACTCAGCACGTAGGCAGATGGATGTTTTCTGGAACTGAAAAATTAGCACACGATGAGATTTCGTTCGTGCATGAAAATATTCTACAAAAATGTTGCTATGAAAATTGTATGTAGGGTCGGTCCACTAGGACAAGAAATCGATATTGTCATGTTTTGATTGTCCTTTATCACTATTACCCGATCCTTTCTCATGAAAACTCTATGATTATGTATTTCATTGAATTTCGTATATGCTATTGACTGTGTAGAAAACTCGGATACACAAGAACTATATCTGTTCCTGGCGGGCAGATCCGGTTATTTGAATGTCTACATCTAATGCCCTCATTGAGTATATAATGAATCCTAGAAGAAAGATTCGCCGTTTGTCAGAAATTTCAGCTATGGGATCCTTTGGGGTTCTCAATTGCGGCTTTCATTCCGAAAAGGAATTTTTCCTCCCCCAGATCTTAACTTTCATTTTGTGCCACAAGGTATTCAGTAAGATTTCCCACAAAGACCACAATGGTTTTAATAAAAGACAAGAATGACTTCTCATAAAAAACAAGATGAGAATACCAATAGATCTTTGTCAGAAGACCAGTAAGACTTTTGACGAATGAGGTTTTTGACGAATGAGGTTTTGTTTGCAAAAATGTAAAGAATCAATTGGATAAACAAAATAAGGATGAATAGACTACACTTCAGAGGATAGTAAATATCCTGTGAATTGTCCTTTAGCTTAGTATAATATACTGTTTGCATATGTATATGTTTTCTTATACCTTTCTTTTAAAATAAATAATGATTTTTAAAAAAATGTTCTTGTTCCAAATTTAATGTTGTATTACTATAACGTGGAAAAAATTTCGCCCGGAGTCGGAGTCGAGTTATTTTTTTCGACTCAGACTCCGACTCCGACTCCAGCAAAATTGCTCGACTCCGACTCGTAGACTCCGACTCCGAAACCCTGGTTTCTTCTAAGCGCTCGTAAAATATATCTATGGTCTGTTCGTCCTTTTCTTCAGTGGGAGCATGAGCGCAAATAAAGCTGATGTTGAAGAATTTAGCTTTTATTCGAATTGCAGCAAGTCTTTCATTCACTGGAGTGAAGCTGGATACCAGATGTTTTAGTCTCCGACTAACTACAAATCCGCAACCAAACTCATACTTTACGTCATGGCAGCTATAATACAGTGCGTCACCTTTAGGTGTTGTTGTGACGCCTTTCCCAATCCATCGTATTTCCTGTATGGCAGTAATATCGGCCTTGTAATTTTCAAGTACGTCTGCCAATGCGAAGACAGCACCTTCTCTATAAAGAGTGCGAACATTCCAGGTGCAGATTCGCAGATCATGGTCCTTAAAACGTTTGCGTGGTTCGTCAACTTTAGAGGGGGTTGTTTTTCTTTTCTTTCGTTTTTTCATAGTATGCTGTTTTTTCTAGGGGAGGGTTACTAACCCGACGCCCAAACCCAAGTTTTTAACGTTCTTATGGGAGCGTCAAAAGTACAACTATAAAAAAGTCGTGATATCTCCGAAACTAGAAGAGATAGAGCATTAAAAGTACACTTATAGAAAAGTCGTGATATCTCCGAAACTAGAAGAGATAGAGCATTAAAAGTAGACTTATAGAAAAGTCGTGATATCACCGAAACTTGAAGAGATAGAGCATTACAAGTACACTTATAGAAAAGTCGTGATATCTCCGAAACTAGAAGAGATAGGGCATTAAAAGTACTTTTATAGAAAAGTCGTGATATCTCCAAAACTAGAAGAGATAAAGCATTAAAAATACAATTAATGAAAAGTCGTGATATCTCCGGATCTTGCAGATATATAGCATTAAAAATACACCTATAAAAAGGTCGTGATATCTACTAAACTAGAAGAGATGACGAAAGTCAACAAAATTTAACATTGATGAAGCCAAGGTTTGCACTCTTATAATTCGCGAAATATTGCAGTGTACCACGAAATATTAGTTTATTTGCGCGGAAGCTATTACCGTGTAAATAAATAAAAATAGGTAAAAACACGTTGAAGCAAACGAGTTTTTACGTTATTATTCGATTGGCGGTTAAACCGTTTAAATTACGGATATATATCCAAAGTAAAAGTAGAAGAATACAAAATGAAGATTACACTTCTAATGTATCACATTTCATAATCTCCACTACATCAAAAAACACCTAAAATCTGGCTTGAAGATATTTTATTTTTTTGTCGGTCCGGATCATATAAATCATAGATCGTGAAAATCCATCCACTAGAACGGCGAAAACAGCAACTGCAAAAACCGAAAAATGTGCGTAAAAGGTTTTTGAAAATATCGCGGAAGTAATCGCGTTTTCTGTGGATCGTTTCCTCTTCAATGAAGAAACTGACACATCACTCGCGTTTTTGCGAAAACAGCGTTTTAAAAAAATTAGTGGCATGGGAGCTGTATCCGATTTATCCCAAAAATAGTGTGTGATGCTACATCCACGGTTCTTGATGGATTTTATCGAAATATGTTTAGATTGATGTATTTTTTCATGGATGATAGTGAAATCGGATGCGCATAAAAAGTATATGCACTTTGTGCAAATTATAAGCGTTATACAGTTTGTTGCACACTAAACTGCAGACGATGCTACATCTTAGCGGCCAAAGTAAATTCTGGCAAATGTGTACAAATTAAAAGAGAAAAATTCGCTGTATTGGTAAACCGCATGCGCATCAAGTGATTTTGAGGATTTCGCGATTTACACGAATTTCAAAATGAACAGTACCCGATACAGTTTTATTTCAAGATTATACCCCATTTAGAGGATCCCAACATTTATTTGAAAGATACCCATATCTTCTGCTAGATGTTAGCGTGTATTCGAGAAGTGATTAGAATAAAAAATGTGGTTTTTTGCGTGAAATTTTACTAAAATAGAACAATAATTCCGACCTATTTTTCTTGCATTTTGAAAAAAAGTATCATACCTGCTGTACAAATCGGAACTTTTGTTCGGGATGAGTATAGTGGGTGGTGTATACAAGTTGTGATTCGAGAGCAGGTCTTTTAGTGAACTTATCCGAAATTTTGTGTGGGAGGAACCCGAAGGAGTGGATCGATATAATCCATATTGCAGCTTGAACTATGTCACGATGTGCAAAGTACGAACCAAATCGGTTACTCCCTTCAAGAGTTATCGTGGGCACAAATTTTCCGAACATTTTTCAACTTTTGTGGGGGAGGTACCGATATAACCCATCTTCGAACTTAAACTAAGTTTGGACAAAATATTAAGAAATCTAAATTTTGGACCAAATCGGTTCATCCGTTCGAGAGTTATAGTACTCACCAGTCAGCCAGACAGACGGACATTGCATACATTTTGTATGCGCATCCGATTTCACTATCAACCTTAAAAAAAAAAATACATGGATCTTAATATATTTCAATAAAATACATCAAGAACCGTGGATGCAGCATCACACAGTATTTTTGGGATAAATTCGATTCTGCTTCCATGCCACTAAATTTTTTAAACCGCTGTTTTCGCAAAAAAGCGAGTGTTGTGTCAGTTTTTTCATTGAAATGGAAACGATCCACATAAAACGCGAATTAGTCCGCGATATTTTCAAAAACATTTTTCGCAATTTTTCCAGTTTTTGCAGTAGCCGTTTCCGCCGATCTAGTGAATGGATCTATTGTAAATACTGTACTCAAAAAATAGGTTTTTTAGACAAAATATCGCACTAAATTTTGGCATTTGGCAGTAGATTACTATAATGCTGTGTGGGCTAAATATGGATATATGTACATATAAAATTTTGCGTAATCGCGAGTACTTTAATCCTATGACTGTTTTTTTTTAAATATCCGAGTGCGCGTCTAAGTTAAATAAAAAATACAAAAGACACCCAAAATTCGGCTTCAAAATGTCAGCATCCATAACAGGTGGATGCAGTGGAAATTTTGAAAAGTGAGACATTAGAAGTGTAATCTTCATTTTGTCTTCTCTTACTTTTACTTTGGATAGATGTCCGTCATTTGAATGGTGTAACCAGCAATCGAATAGCAACGTAAAAAACCTCGCTAGCTTCAACGTGTTTTTGCCTATGTTTATTCATTTACGCGGTCATAACTTCCAAGCAAATAAATTTTTTTTGCTATATTTTGGAGCTTTGTTACAAAACACTCAATTTGATCCAGTCATAGCCATAGTTACTGGTAAAACTACAATAGCTCGCGTAAGTTATGTAGATTAAAACACATAAACCATATTTTGTTAAATTATTTAATTCAGACTTTATTTCTTTCTTAAACGTTACAACTTGCCGGTTTAAACTCCACATTAGAACTGAACTCCAAATAAGATGTGAACAATATTTAAAACATAATTTGTAACAACTAAAAGTAACTGTTGATAAAATGAGTGAATCGATTACAACAACAAAAGTGACTTAAAAATAGATAAAAAGAAACGTAATGAATGAAAGTACTAAGATAGAGATGATGATGAAATTATAAGGAATTAATAATAAATTAATGCATAATGGAATATTTGACAATAGATTAAATGACAGATTAATGTACAGTGAATGACAAAATTTAATAAAGGTTTTTAGACTAATATATAACTTCCCCTTCGTTTAAATAAAGACAATGTCCTCATTGTTGTACTATATTAATAATGATACATTAGAATTAATATACTTATTATATTAAAATAAATGTAATTTTCTTTTAGTTTGGATTAAGACATTTAATATCAAGTTCATTTTTGTATTTAGTTTTCCTTTTTATATTAGAATTGTGTACATTATTAAGATCACTAACTCTAAATTTCGGCTCATCTTTATGCCTTGGGGATTTATAATTTTTTATATAACCTGTGTCTCTATTCTCAGTATAATTTTCTCTTTCAACATTTCTCTTAGTTATAATATGTTTTTTACTAGCAATGGCTCTTTCATAGATCTTCCTTTTGTCACAAAATCCATATTCTATATCAAAGGGTTTTTCTCTGGTAACCGAATGGTAACTGTTATTGTAAAATTCTACTGCCTTGCTAACTTTTTCCTTAATAGTTAAAATTTTATGATCGATGTACAACATTCTAATTTTTTCCGTAAGTGTATTATGAAACCTCTCAATATCTGAGTTTCCGGTATGATTATTTGATTTGACAAGGTGAAATTCAATGCCCTCATTTCTAAAATATTCTTTTATATTTACACTTTTAAATTCATTATCAGTTATCAGCTTATTAAAATGTCCCATCTGTGATTTGTATAGTCGAATTACTTCTATGATCGTTTGATTATTTCTGTCTTCTAAATAATACGCTGTGGCAAATTTTGAGAATCTATCAAAAAATGTTAAAAAGCTGGATTTTGAATTCATATAAATATCCATGTGGATTATTTGTCTAATATCTGTCGGTGTTTCGGTGATTTTGAACTCCGCTTTAATAGGTTTTCGGTCGAATTTAACTCGACTACATATATCGCAGTTATTGACGTACTTCTGAATTAATAGTTTTAGATTTGGGAAATATATTTTCCTCTTCAAGCCTTCATAGTTTTCACTGATTCCTGTATAGCTTGAATGTGATCTATTTCCATTTCCAAATTATTATTATTTCTTGTATTGCCTTCATTATTTCCCCCCGATCCATGAGCGAAAGAACCACTGCGTTGATAAATTCTCTGATTTGTATTATTATAAGATCTTCTTGTTTGATTAGAGTTAAATGGTATGTTTCTGTTAGTATTATTGTTATAAGAACTATTAACATACATTCTATTATTATTAAAATTATTTCTGTTGTTATTGCTATTATTATAATATTTTTTCTCTTGTTCTTTTTCTGTTTTCTTATCAACTATTCTGATCAAACCTTCACGTTCGAGTAAATTGTATGCGTCACGAAGCCTATCAATATTTCTGTTAATAATAACAGAAGCTAAATTAATATCAATGTTATTTAGAAAAGTTTTTAAAATTATTTTCTCCACATACAATGGACTGAACTCCAAAGGTTTGTCTTTATCATATTCGTGTTTTTCATTAACCTTACATAAAATTGTTCTCAGCTCCTTGTAGTAATTTGTGATGCATGTATTTTTTGTCTCGAATGCCTGTTGATATAATTGCCCAGTGGGAAAATGTAATCGATGGGAATCGAACGGGTAATACAGAGCCACTATGTTTTATTGATTACCGAATACATTATTCGTAACACGGTGCATGTCCTAGGAAAATAATATATTCCTTTATAGTATCCATAGAAAGCATCGTGTAATCAATGGGTATATTCTTTTATAGTTGTTTAGTAATATATAATGGAATTCATATACTGGAATGCATCGTATTATGTATGTATTCTCTTTATACCCTCAGCCTTTAGGCTAAGGAGGGTATATACACTTTGATACGATGAAAATGTGCCTCATCGAAATAATGGTTTTAGACCCCAAGTATGTTTGGACGAAATGTGTTTCAGACAATTTGGAGTCGATCTAGCCATGTCCGTCCGTCTGTCTGTCCGTCTGTCTGTCCTGCTGGCTGGAGCGCACGATAACTCTCGAACGGATGAACCGATTCGGTTCAAATTTTGGCTTTCGTAATATTTTGCCCAAACTTAGTTTAAGTTCGAAGATGAGCTACATCGGTCCACACCTTCCGATACCTCCCCCACAAAAGTTCGAAAATGTTCGGAAAGTTTGTGCGCACGATAACTCTTGAAGGGAGTGACCGATTTGGTCCATACTTTGTATAGCGTAATCTTTCTACCAGAGTAATATGAGGTTCCAATATGGTCTCAATAGGTCCACACCTTCAAGTACCTCCCACACAAAATTTCGGAAAAGTTCAGTTTAGGGCCATCTCTCGAATCGCTTTGATTTTTGTTTTAGCAACTTGTATTCACTTCCCTTCATACGACAGTACAAGTTTCATCAGGGGCAAGTCCATACTTCCTGAGAAAATAGCATGAAAGTTGCAAAAAACCCCTATGACACCGTGTGGGGTGGTTGGAGCGCAAGATAACGGATCTGCCGATTCGGTCCAAAATATGGCCTTTGTAATATTTTGTCCAAACATAGTTTAAGTTTGAAGATAAGCCATATCGGTCCACTCCTTCAGGTACCTTCCCCACAAAAGTTCAAAAATGTTCGGAAAAATTGTTCATACGGTAACTCTTGAAGGGAGTGGCCGAATTGGTCTATACTTTACGCATCCTAATATATCTACCAGATATAGATCAGGTTCAAATATGGACTATATTTGTCGACTCCCTCCGGTACCTCCCACACAAAATTTCGGATAAGTTCACTTTAAGACCTGCTCTCGAATCACTTTGATTTTTGTTGAAGCAACTTGCATTCGCTGCCTCAATTACGATGGTAAAAGTTTTTTTCAGGGGCAAGTCCATACTTCTTGAGCAAACAGCCCGAAGGGTGTAAAAACCCTCTATGGCACCATATGTCGTGGCTAGAGATCCACTTCCATAACGGTCAATGTCGATCCATTCCTTTTAGTATCTCCTCCGCAAAACTTTTTATCTTTAATCCTAATCAACATTTTTGTCGTCCAAAATTTTTAAAACCCCCTAAATACATACGTACCTATTTTGGGAAAAAATTGTTTCAATATACACAGGCTGAGGGTATATCTCTGTCGGCAAAGCCGACGGATACTTTTTTACTTGTTTTATAAGTAATTTATTCCCCCGTATGCCTTAAGTAATTTATTGGATTAAAATAGAAAACAATTAATTTTAATTCATTTGTTATTTATATTTAGAAATATAAGAATTTTATGTAGTTAAAAAAGTATTCATAGAATACAAAAAAAGAATATTCATTAAAAACCGAAATTAAAATAGTTCATTACATTTTTTTTACAAAATTACGTCTTTATTGTTACACGACACAAACAAAACTGGCAAATTTATGCTGCGACTTAAAGGCGTCGGCAAATAACGGGATTACAAAAAAAAAATACAAAAAGAAACATTGCATTCCCTTGTCGTATCCAGTGGGAATGTAAGAGGTAATTAATATGAATTTTTAGTCAAGTGGAATTACTCGTTCGATTCTTTACGGTATATTATATAACGTATCTTCTATAATATATTTAATAATTTAACTTTTTGTCCAATTATATTCTTTTCTCGATTCTTACGGATACGTTTTGGAACGTATTGCTTATAACGCGTTAATTAATATATTTTCAATGTAATATGTTCCCAATTTTCCCACTGGGTGGTGATATGATTCTCGAATTCCAAAATTGCTTATTAACGCCTCTTTCGTCACCTCCCAGGTTGGATTTGGCCCCAAAGTTCTTAACACATGGAGCGCCTCTCCTTGTATTTTATTCAATATAACTCTTTTGTAGATGTACTCTCTTGCACCTTCATCACTCTGAACAAGAGATAAAATTGTATCCACCTCACGTAAAAAAGAAGTGAGAGCATACGTTTCATCTCCTCTATACTCATGAATACGCTGAGCATCTTTAAGAACGTCGTTGTGTGAGAGTGTTAGCTGTGACATTTTGTTAGTCTCTTTAATTATCTCTTAATCTAGTGATAACTTCTGAATACTTAATTGTCTCTTAGTTTTAATTTTGTTGATGATAGAAGTCACGTAGGCTTTTTTCTTATAGGTGATTTGTTTTTGTTAAATTATTATTGTTGTTGTTGCACCTTGTTGTTATTTCTTTTTTATCGATGGCAATTGTTTTAAAATACTTTTCTAGGTTAAATTGAAGTTATTGAGGAGTTAGACTGACCTTGAAAGGTCATTAGATGTCATTAAATGTTTGATTATTTAACACTTAAACAAAAACTTTTAATGCTTCATATATTTTATTTAGTTTTATAAATATTTTGTTGGCAAGTTTGTTTATTTTGTTTGTTTGCAAGTAGTAACATAAAGTTCTTCACTTAAGAATATTTTCTTCACAAATTATTTCCGAGTTGCAGTTGAATTGATATTTTCAAATTTATTAATTTCAAATAAAATTAAGTTTATTATAGTTTTTAATTGCAACAAGTAGACTTTAAAATCTTTGTCGTAGCACTAAATAGGCTCATAAATTAGACTGCGCCAGTTATGTAGATTAAAACACATAAACCATATTTTGTTAAATTATTTAATTCAGACTTTATTTCTTTCTTAAACGTTACAACTTGCCGGTTTAAACTCCACATTAGAACTGAACTCCAAATAAGATGTGAACAATATTTAAAACATAATTTGTAACAACTAAAAGTAACTGTTGATAAAATGAGTGAATCGATTACAACAACAAAAGTGACTTAAAAATAGATAAAAAGAAACGTAATGAATGAAAGTACTAAGATAGAGATGATGATGAAATTATAAGGAATTAATAATAAATTAATGCATAATGGAATATTTGACAATAGATTAAATGACAGATTAATGTACAGTGAATGACAAAATTTAATAAAGGTTTTTAGACTAATATATAACTCGTATTATAATATTGCAAACCTTGGCTTCATGGAAACTAATTTTGTTGTCCCTTACTCATATATCCTCGTTAGCATAAACGCTAAGGGTATAAAGAGAGTACAACAAATCCAATAACAAAACCAGTAAGGAAAGGATCATAGTCGGGCGGTCCGACAATATGATACCCTACACCACTGTGAATATATAAAATATAGGCGATATATATCAATTTGAACTGATTTCTATATAATACTAGCTGACCCGGTCCGCGTTGCTGGCCCGTTGTTTGGGTTCTCCGTGTAAACTTTAGTTATCTATCCAGTATTGATACAGCCATAATTAGGCATCCCTATAGAAACTTCATAATATAAATCAATGTTTTGACATAAATTCCATGTAATGGTATCCCCCAAATTTAAGATATAAAATCTCTTTTATTATACCCTTCACCATAAATCGACAGTTTAAAGCACTTTATGACCCACATATAATGGTCGGGGCACGTCAATTAACATTGCTATATATTGGATTGTTGGTCTCGATTGGGGTCGTAATTATTACTGCAGAGAATTGTCAGTATAGGTCCACGTTTTGATATAGCTCTCACAGAACGGTACCGGCTGATTTTCGCTATTTTTGAGGATTTAACATCATTATCACACCGAAATGGCTGAAATCTGGTTTTAATATATTTTAAAGAGGAGAGCATAAATATTGGGATCAACCGAAAGACACGCCTTTTCATTTGCGCTCGGTATGTAACAGTTATAGGTTCACGTTTTGATATAGCTCCCATAAAACAGTACCTCCCGATTTTCGATAGTTCATAGATATAGCCACTGTTGGGAGTCGTAAACAGTCTTGCAGAGAATTTTCAGTATACGTCCTCGTTTTGATATAGCTCCCATAGAACGGTGGCGCCTGATTTTCGTTATTTTTGGTGGATTTAACCTCATTCAGCCCGATCGAACGTAACGCCTTTTTTCTTCGCGCTCTATATGCAATAGTGTTAAAATACCCCTCAGCGAAATGTATGTTCCTTCGGGATATGTATGGCAACATTTATATAATTCATAAAAAAATTACTTCTATAAATTGTAGTTGTTATTATCGAGATTTTGTTGTATTTAAAAAATGTATCTTTATCTAGCTATTCCAAGGATTGAAATCAATGATTATGAAGTTTCACTTCCCACATTTTGAGATTTTATCCGTAATTATAATATTTTCAAAAATCGAACACGATCGCGGTATTCTGATTCCAATGAGGATATTGTATTGTATGTCAATAACTTTGTCTGATTTCCAATCGATCTTTCTGGAATTTCGATCTAGTGACATCTCAAGTTATCGGGATTTTACTGTATTCCAAAATGTGGAGTTTATCGCGCTATCCCACTTATTGTTTAGTGTTCAGCGTTAATGATATAATATATGTTTGCAAATTTTGTGATGCCCGCGATATTTCACTTTTCGCGATATTTCATTTCCGCGAAGACCATTCAGGGTCAAGACAGTAATTACAGTAGTATTGCAAACAGTCTGTAAACGATACGTTCAAAAATATCAGGTACTTCAGATTTTTTTAAAAAAAAAGATGAAGGAGAACCTCCGGTCACTACACTTAGCCGTATTATAATAGCTCACGACCGCGATATCCGACTTGTTCAAGCTAGTGTTTATATCATTTTTGTGTCACGCTTACTAATATTATGTATATTAATTGAAATAATACATTTTTGAAAACTTTGTGATGACCGCGATCATTCAGGGAAAACAATCTGTAAACAATACGTTCACAAATATCAAAGATTTCAGATTTTCTTAAAACATTGTGGGAGAGGACCACTGGTCGCTACTCTTAGCCGTATAAAAACAGCTTTTGAAATTTTTGGGATGACCGCGATATTTCACTTCCGCGACGACCATTCAGGGTCAAGACTGTAATTACCATAGCATTGCAAACAATTCGTAAGCAATATATTAAAAAGTATCTTGAATTTCGCGGTTTTCTTAAAAAAATTGTGGGGTGGACCACCGGTCACTACACTTAGCGAGATAAAAAAATAGATTACGACCTTTTCTCAGACCTAAAAACTCCACATACAAAATTTCATAAGATTTCCCAATCGATTTTTCGGAATTTCTATATAGTGACATTTCAAGTTATCGGGATTTTACTGTACTCCAAAATATGGCGTTGACCCCGTTATCCCACATATTGAAGCCAGTGTTATAGCGGTTTTGTAGTCACGCTTACTAAAATTAGGTATATTATCTGAAATAATACATTTTTGAATAATTTGGGATGACCACGACATTTCACTTCCGAGACGACCATTCAAAAAAATATATAGCCTATTTTCACCGCCGGTGTTCCCAGTACATTATCTGAAATTTTCAAGAAAATCTATTCAGCCGTTTTTGATTCTATTCGGAACATACAAACAAACAAACATACTAACATACACACATTGCCTTTTATATATTAGATGGTAAACTTATTACTAGACAAAATTCAGTCAGACATTTAAAATTTCATCAAAATTGGTGCAGCAAATACGTGAAATCAGGCGAAAATATATATGGGAGCTTTATCCAAATCTGAAACGATTTTCAACAAAAGCAGTAGCGTTCTTACTATGGCTAAAAAAAAAATTATTACCCAATTTTCAGCTCAATCGGACAAAAATGCGACCTGTACGTTTCGAACAAAAATACATGGACAGACGGACGGACGGACATGCATAAATCGACTCAGAAAGTGATTATATGTATATCCCCAAAAGGAACTATGGACCTATTTCGTTTCCTTTTGTATGTTACATACAAATGCACAAAGACATAATACCCCTTACCACATTGTGGTGTAGGGTATAAAAAGCATGGAAAATTGTCTATTTCGAGTGGACGTTCAAGCAATTGAGAGCTTTTCGGTAGTTATTTAGAGCTATGCTCCTGTACATCTCGTTTTTTTCACACTCTCGCTTTCCATGTCTCTCTTTTTCCGGTTGAAAAGACGTTTCTTCTCATTCCTTTTCTTCCGATACCTCTCCCGTGGGCTACGCGTTGCTACTAATTGTTGGGTGTATCTATCTTGTTCACAGCTTACCGATGTCCAACTTTCGTGTTGTATATGATCGCACTTTATTTGCTACCTTTATTCTGGTACGTACATTTGCTGCAACAAGGTGGTGGTCCGAGTCTATGTTTGCTTCTTGGAACCATCGAAATCTATCAGCCGCTGCGAAATCTATCAGCCTAATTCCATTGTCAGATGTTTTACTGCGGATACTTAACTGTTGGGCTAAATTCCAATTTTGGCATTAAAATCGCCTAGGATAATTTTAATGTCATGGTTACGACAACGGTCGCATATGTATATGTTTCTTCTAAGCGCTCGTAAAATACATCTTTGCTCTGTTCTTCCTGGTCTATGGTGGGAGCATGAACTTATTGCAACAAGTTTTAACCTCCGGCCAACTACAAATCCGCAACAAAACTAATGCTTTATGTCATGACAGCTATAATACAAAGTCACATTTAAGGGTTGTTGAGACGCTCTTCCCAATCCATCGTATTTCCGAAATATTATTGCCATATAGGAAATACGATGGCTTGTACTTTTTAAGTACATCACCCAATGTGTAAAATGTTAAGGTTACTAGTTCAACGCCCAACCCAAGGTTTTAACGTTCATATGGGTAATCTCGCGCACTTGTTAGCTCGCTATCTTTAACGGGTGTTAAAGGAGGCTCCCCAGGTAACACCACGGGGACGTAGCACAGTGTCACGACTGTGGCCAAAAATGGTAAAAACTAAATACTTCGTTGAACAAATTTATTGATGAGGAGTGATAGAAAACATATTAATTAAAAAGAATCTGAATTTTGGTACTGATACGTGAAGTAGTTTTTGCTATATAAGGATTTAAATCCGACTATTTTAGTTAATACGTATTTTTGTGTGTTTTTTTTCTACAATTAATAAATTATATTATGCGTTAATATTTAAAATTTAAAAGTAACGGTCGCTGCAAAAATGGTTCCTAAGTTCTCTTGGGATGTAATTAACTTGGCTACATTTTTGTTTGCATGTAAATATTAATCATATGGTGTTTACATTTACCCACACATGTATTACTAAGTTTATTAATTTTCTGAAGCAAATTTTAAATTGAGTGGAGTGGGTATAAAAAGGTATATCGATATTTTTTGCTGTATGAGTAGTAAAAAGTGAGTACTTCAAATATATAAAGGTCCCAGCTGCAGAGGTTTGAAGACGAATGTGTCATTTCTCTTTTTCAGCGACCACCTCACTGAGAACAAATCGTTTTGTGGTGTTGGCTATAGCGCGAAAACAAATGAACCGATCATCATATATTTTTGTGGGCTTATTAAGTACCTAATAATCTTGCTTTAAAACGAGAGAATTTTAAAAATATCAGTTTAAAAAAAAAAATTGTGAACAGCGAAAATCAAAATTCGATTTTTTACAAAAAAATTACTGTTATTGGCCACTAATCGGTCAAAAAAAAAAAATTTAAAGGAAATTTCTCATATATAAAGACAATAGTTTGATATATTCAATATGCTCACAAACAATTTGAAGACTGACCATCAAATTTCACTCATATCGAGTGGATATTGAGGTCACAACACTCAAAATACCGAAAATGAGGAGGCACGGTTCTATGGGGGCTATAGGAAGTTGAGAACCTATACCGACATATTTCTGGTGGAAGGTTATAAGTCCCCAAACGGATACTTAATACTAATTTTCAGCCATTTCGGTGTGATACCGAAAATCGGGAGGTACGGTTCTATGGGGGCTATATCAAAACGTGGACCGACCAACCCAATTTCTTGTCCTGAAGATTGTAAGTCAATAATAGAAACGTGTACCAAAATTGATACACCTACGACAACTCCTTCTATTTTTGGCCACAGTTAATATGAACTCGTGACATTGTGCGTCGGTGTACACGTGAAATCGACACCTCCAAATAATAGTATGCTAAGTCTAAAAAGTGAGTTTTGCAGGAGAACCTCTCAAAGTGTGGAAATTTTTTTGAACTTCAGTACTATGCTAAGTCAATATTTGTTTATAACTTCTGTTCGGATTGACCGATCATTACCAAAATTTCACAGAATTTAAGTTAAAGGACGTTCGACACCTCCAAATAATAGTTCGCTAATTCTGAACAGTGAGTTTTGCAGGACAAGCTCTAAAAGTTTGGACATTTCTTTGACCTTCAGCACTATGCTAAGTAAAGATTTGTTTATAACTTCTGTTCGGATTGTCCGATTATTATCAAAATTTGACAGAATTTAAGTTAAAGGACGTTAAATATAAAAATGTAAGGAACTTGAAAACATGCTAAGTCGACTTAGCATACTATTGTTTGGAGGCGTCGAAATGAAAGATGTTAATGCCGATCAGTGCCGTTGCTTGGTATCTTTCACCTCCTACCCATATTCTTCACCTAAGTTCTATATTTTGCAGCATTGACGGTTCTCACTAGAGCAGTTTTTTTTTGTTTCTTAGCGCTCTTGAAGAAGATGGGTTGAAGTCGAAATGTGAGCCAGCATTACACTAAGGGGATTTGCCACAGCCTACAATGTTAATTAAATCGCAGACTTTCTGAGTGCATGGCGGCCGTGCTTACTTTTGCACCATTGTGACTTTACATATTTTGATATTTGTAAACTTTCTATTATATAAAAAGTTTATTTTCCAAGTTAGAGGTGTCATCTGGTAAACGTTTCTTCCTATTTTAAAAGATTTGAATAACTACATGTATATGGAGACATATGTATGTAAGTATGTATATTTTACAACTACAAATGTCTTCTAGGCTTATATTGGTCAAAATCACATGAACCTTTTCATGAATATATGTTTACATATATATCCCATAATATGCATATGTATGTATACCTATATATTTCAATCTGCATAAGTGCAGGCATCGATGAGAAGAAAAACAAGAAATACATAACCGAATGTGTGCTTACTATTTATGTATGTATATTGTACATTCAAACAAGAGAGAACAATGCTGCATTATAATTTCAAATAGTAAATTTCAAGTTAGTTATATTTAACTTTCAAATTCAATTATAGACATTCACCGAAGAAGAAAGCTGAAAAGTTGAACAATGGAGAAATTAATTTTAATATAAAATGAACACAACAAATATAATTGTTGTTTCTCTTTTTCTCTCGTTTTAGAACTTTTTTCAGCATTATGTTTTTCCTTTGTAATTTTATGTTGTTGGCTTATTAAAAAATTACTCAACAAATGTTGTTGTTGTTCGTGCTGTTAGAACACTCATCACATTTTTTCTTTTTGTACAATGGTATTCTTGTTTGCCTCATAAAAATATGTGGTTTTAATCTACTTTTCTCCCTACTCTCAATCAGATATTTGTGTGGGGTTTTTTCTACCAACTAATAATAAAGGAAAGTACATTTTAATCTTGTCAAGCTTTATGCTCCTTGATGTCGTCATACCGGTTCTGCGGACTTTCTGGTGCATTGTCAACGAAATCTTATTAAAGTACATAACAAAATACATGCTGATGATGAAGAGAGAAAAAAAGAAACGAGAAATAGTTTTAATTTGACATTTCTTTGAACTGTGAATGGACTTTTTATGGACGTTATACTACTAAAAATAGATATTTTCTATCTTACTTCTTCGGTCCATTGTCAAACCGAGGAAGATTTTAAATTTATCAACTGATTTTGTATGTAACCTTACTTTTCTCTTACGGACTTTGTCGGATTTTTTCGCCCATTGATGCTGTTTAGGATTTATTATCGTCCATGTCCCCTGTCTTTATCCTAAAGCGATCTAATTATAAAAGTTAAAAAATGGCTGAATGGCGAATTCTCCCGCTTATTGAGACTTATATGTTTTAGTTTTTCATGGCTGATGGACGGTTCAACCTCACCATTTACGGACATTTGTAAATATAACATTTTTCTGGAAAACTAATTTGCAAACCGATGCACTCATAAGTTTAGCAAATATAGCGATTATAAAACAATAGGACACCGAAATTCGTCCACAAATGTATAGCACGGGACATTTCTGAACATTTTGAATTGCATGAAATTAGGTTCAGTAGTTTTGGAAAAATAACACTGTGCAACAAAATGCAATTTTTTTCAAAATGATGGAAAAAACCCGGTTACATTATGAAAGTAGAGCTAAAAATATGAGACACGTATATCGGCGTTTTTAAAGTTTACGTCGGAAAGTAACCAAAATAGGCGGGGCAAGTTCCGCCCATTTTTAAATTTTTCGAAATATTCGAGTTTAGATATATTGGAATCCTTGCATTTCAAGTATATAGTGTCTTTGGCAACTTTACTTAGGACGGTGTGGGAAATATTTTTGTTAAAAATGTTAACCCTCATGCGGTTCATTAAAGTGGTCTTTTTTGTCCTTTTTTCGAAAATCTTTCAAAAACTCCTTTAGAATGTGATCATATCAAATCCGAATATTCTACAAAATTGTTCGCCATAAAATTTTACTATAGGTCTCAGAATACACCAAAACTGTAACTATTGCCTAATCGCCAGGAATCTCTAAAAATGAAAAACACGTTTTAGGGTTAAAGTCGGACTTCATTTGAGTTTATTCAAAATTGTCCCACAAAACATAATTGTAGAGAGATGATGTCAGAGACAAAAGTATTCTTAGTCAAATTTCACCATAGGCTACCAAAGAAATGAAATGTCTATTTATGTTCTATAACATGAAAATATCAGTATCAATTTTGCTGAAAAAACATGAAAATATTTCCCAATTTTTTTGATGAATTTTTTTTCTTATTATTTCTAGTTGATACATGGAAGTAATTTAAAACTTGCTTATAGGTAAAAAGTGTCAAAGGATGAAAAAATCTACACAAAATTTCACTATGAGCTTCAAAACAAACCATAAATCTATGTACACTATTTCCTTAAAAAAATTAGATTACAAATTTATATATATTAGGATGAAATTATATGTATTAATTTTGGACTGTTAATTTTACATAATTCCATACTGGACCAAAAGAAATTTCATTATGAGTGTCTGAATAAAAGAAATCTGTAACCATACCATATAACATTCTTAGCAGGACTTGTTTTCGATATATAGGTTTAAGGCCATATTTTCCAATTTTCATACAGATTGTCGTTGTGATTGAAAAATATAAATATGTTATTGATGGTTTTTCGTTATAAATTCATACAGAAGATGTTGTGCGTTCAATTTAAACATCTTTAAAAACATTTGCGTTAAATATATATTTGAAAAATATTAAAAAACCCAGATCGGACCTGCCAAAATTGCGTATTTTTAATACTTTCAACTTAAATTCCGTAGTTAGGATAAGCCATTGGTTACTTATATTGCATGCGAAAATACATTAGAGGTATACGGCTATGGTCCAGTGAAAATATAGGTGTCATATGGGCTCTCACATGCACAATTTGGGTTGGTCCAAAAAAACTACAATGATGGGACTCACTCCTACTTTGGTGGCATTTACGGAATAAACCTTAGAAATTGACATAAATGACTATATCCTAACTGGGTTCGTTATGCTCATTCATTCATGATACAGCTATATATTTATATTGTATCAACTAGAAAAAATAAGGAAAAAAATTTCATCAACAAAATTGGGAAATATTTTCATGTTTTTTCAGCAAAATTGATACTGATATTTTCATGTTATAGAACATAAATAGACATTTTATTTCTTTGGTGGCCTATGGTGAAATTTGACGAAGAATACTTTTGTCTCTGACATCATCTCTCTAAAATTATGTTTTGTGGGACAATTTTGAATAAACTCAAATGAAGTCCGACTTTAACCCTAAAACGTGTTTTTCATTTTTAGAGATTCCTGGCGATTAGACAAGAGTTACAGATTTGGTGTATTCTGAGACCTATAGTAAAATTCTATGGCGAACAATTTTGTAGAATATTCGGATTTGATACGATCACATTCTAAAGGAGTTTTTTAAAGATTTTCGAAAAAAGGACAAAAAAGACCACTTTAATGAACCGCATGAGGGTTAAAATTTTTAACAAAAATATTTCCCACACCCTCCAAGGTGAAGTTGCCAAAGACACTATATACCTGAAATGCAAGGATTCCAAGATATCTAAACTCGAATATTTCGAAAAATTTAAAAATGGGCGGAACTTACCCCGCCTATTTTGGTTACTTTCCGACGTAAACTTTAAAAACGCCCATACACGTGTCTCATATTTTTAGCTCTACTTTCATAATCTACTCGATTTTCCTTGTCATTTTTTTTGTTGTCGCACAATGTAATGTATTGAAAAGGGTGGGCGTGGTCATCAGTTTTCAAGATATAACATATTTAAAAAAGTGGGCGTGGTCCGGTATATTGATTCCAACCCCAGTTCAGTAGTTTTTGTAGAAAAGATTAAAATTGAAAAAAGTGAGCGGAAAAGTAGGGGTGGTCAAATCTTCTTTGATAAAAACCTTAATTGGGTTCTGACGAACATTTCAAAATATTCAAATTATCCTTTGTAGGATTCAATAGATTATATGCTTACTCATTTATATGGCTGTGCTTGCGCCCATAACATTTGTCCCATAAGTCCGTAGTTTGATGGGTTACCATTATCCACGATCTCTTGCTCTCATAACTTTGGAAACCACACTATTTTGAATTTATGGATCTTTTGATCTACTACTTTTGGCAAAACTATTACTCTATTATTTCAACCTATCCTATTCAACCTATAGTAAACATATGGATTTTTTAAAAAAAAAGTTGCATGTGTTCTGTTCCCAACTACCGGGATACTTATTCCATTAAGCTTGTCTACTCTTGTAGCGAGTGTTATTCCAGTACTACGTAATGTCTCCCTCTTATTACCAACAATCCTGTTTTCTCTTTTATTTAAATTTCGATGTTGTTTCCTTTTTATTTTCATTTCTTTGTAGTGTAGTTTTGTGTGTTGTGTTGAACAAACATTCTTGTATAACTCTTCTCCAAACATTGCAACAATTATCAAAATTTATTTTCTTGCTTTTGTCCATTTTAAATGTTTACTTATTTATTATTTATACAATAAAAAGGAAAAAAAGAAGAGGAATGGAAATACATTTTCCACATGCAAATACCAAAACAGCTCATATGTAGTTTTAGCTATCATAATGAGAAATAGGTTAACGAATGCATATTGTGGCCCACCTATAAAGGGGTAATTAAAATAAAGCTGAACGAGGATGATTTTTATAGCATATATACAACGGCGACAAAAAATGGAACACCTACCCCAATTTTTTCCTATTTCATCCAAAAAACTTATATATGCAACTTTGTGGTGATCGGTTAACGTTAACCCTTGCCACCCGTACTAATTTGTAAGGGGCAATAAGTGCATTTTCACGAAAATTCTCTAAATGCCACAATTTTGGTCCAATTGAACTATGATATACCTCTAATATGCATATTTGGCAAAAAATAGATATTACGGGCCCTATGTATAACTATATCAAAATCCGATTTGATTTTCACAAATTTTTGTTTTACCACAACAATGGTAAAGTTTGTTCATCGATTGGACCACAATTACGGCCTTTGGAGAATTTTCGTAAAAAGCACAAATTACTATGGAAACAAAGATGGCCACAAAATTTCATAAAATAGAAATTGAAAAATTTAGGGGGTAGGATTTGCAAAAAAAATTGGGTCGCTCTAATATATATATGTACCTTCAATGAAACATTATTTCCATTTATCTGACCTCTTTCACAAATACAGACAGAGACTCAGTGTCAAACTAAGTTAACCAAGCAAATTGACACTAGTCAAAGCTGAATCATAAAAAATTGCTTTCATACCATTGGGCATGTCAAACTCATGCTCTTTAGCTCTTTCTCTGTCATTGCCATGCTGCTGCCCTGTCAAGTAGTATTTTTCGGTTAATCAATCCACATCTCAATAATATAGTCCACAAATTGATCCAACTGATTGACCACTAATAATAAGAAGATTACTTTGCGAAGTAGGAAGATGGAAGTTAATTTTTGTCATCAACAGCGACAGGAGTAGCAGCAAAAACAGCAACATTAAATGGCAGGAAATACATGTGACATTTAATGATTTGTGTGTATGCGGTTGTTACAGGTGTGTTTCTGTGTGTGGTTCCTTTGTCTTGTACACCTGTCATGTGGCATTCATTGTATTGTAAGTCATTGAATTGTAAGTTGTCATTTTAACTTTACGATTGTGCTACAAATCACGTTTTATTGGAAGAGAGGCGGACGTTGTAACTTCACTTAGGATATATTGAAGTTTTTGATTCCAGCCAGGTATCACTTAGGCAAAGGGAAGCATGATATGCTGTCGACATACATACATAGTTGTATGTATGTGCGTGTCTATAATCTATATACATTGAATTTATGTTGACAACATAATATAGTTGTTGAACATGGTTCGGACATGTTCAATACATCCTTACAGCCATTGAAAGCTAATCTTTTAAATTGCTAGTTTATTAGTTGATATGTAGGTGCGCCAAAGCTATTCAGGGAGATATGCTGAAGTTCTTAACAAGATATCTGGAGTAATACCCGGATGTAATTAGAAAGAAAAATATAATAATTTCATTTAACAACACATCGTCATTGTGTTGTTGCTATGTATCGGTGTTGATTAGAAATGTTTTACAAGTTAAGTAAAACAGCTATGAGTATATATTTTGAAGTAAAAGTAGATTATTAAAAGAATATTTTTCAAGCTACCATAGCACACAAAACTTGGATTTTAAAGAATATTTTCCACAGGACAATATCCCACAAAAAGTGGATTTTTTAAGAATATTTTTTAAGCAGCAATAGCTCACAAAACGTGTTTTTAAGAATATTTTCCACAGAACAATATCCCACAGAACGTGGATTTTTTAAAGAATATTTTCCACAGACCAATAGCCCACAAAACGTGGACTTTTTAAAGAAAAATTTTCACAGACGAATAGCCCACAAAACGTGGATTTTTTAAAGCAGATTTTCCACAGAACAATGGATTACAAAACGTGGATCTTTTTTAAAGTAAATTTACAACAGACCAACAGCCCACAAAACGTGGATTTTCTAAACAAACATTTCAACAGATCAAAAGCCGATAAAACGTGGATTTTTTAAAGAAAAATTCACACAGGCCAATAAACCACAAAACGTGGATTTTTTAAAGAAAAATTCACACAGGCCAATAAACCACAAAACGTGGATTTTTTAAAGAAAAATTCCCACAGACCAGTAAACCACAAAACGTGAATTTTTTAAAGAAACATTTCCACAGACCAATAGCCCACAAAACGTGAATTTTTTAAAGAAACATTTCCACAGACCAATAGCCCACAAAACGTGGATTTTTTAAAGAAAAATTTCCACAGACCAATAGCCCACAAAACGTGAATTTTTTTTAAGAAAAATTTCCACAGACCAATAGCCCACAAAACGTGGATTTTTTAAAGAAAAAATTCCACAGACCAATAGCCCACAAAACGTGGATTTTTTAAAGAAAAATTTCCACAGACCAATAGCCCACAAAACGTGAATTTTTTTAAAGAAAAATTTCCACAGACCAATAGCCCACAAAACGTGGATTTTTTAAAGAAAAATTTCCACAGACCAATAGCCCACAAAACGTGAATTTTTTAAAGAAAATTGTCCACAGACCAATAGCCCACAAAACGTGGATTTTTAAAGAAAATTGTCCACAGACCAATGGCCCACAAAACGTGGATTTTTTAAAGAAAATTGTCCACAGACCAATAGCCCACAAAACGTGGATTTTTAAAGAAAATTGTCCACATACCAATAGCCCACAAAACGTGGATTTATAAAGAAAATTTTCCACAGACCAACAGACAACAAAACGTGGATTTTTCAAAGAAAATTTTCCACATACCAATAGCGCACAAAACGTGGAATTTTTAAAGCATATTGCCCACATACCAATAGCGCACAAAACGTGGAATTTTAAAGAGAATTGTCCACATACCAATAGCGCATAAAACGTGGAATTTTAAAGAAAATTGTCCACACACCAATAGTCCACAAAACGTGGATTTTTAAAGCAAATTGCCCACATACCAATAGCGCACAAAACGTGGAATTTTAAAGAGAATTGTCCACATACCAATAGCGCATAAAACGTGGATTTTTAAAGAAAATTGTCCACATACCAATAGCGCATAAAACGTGGATTTTTTAAAGAAAATTGTCCACAGACCAATAGCCCACAAAACGTGGATTTTTTAAAGAAAATTGTCCACAGACCAATAGCCCACAAAACGTGGATTTTTTAAAGAAAATTGTCCACATACCAATAGCCCACAAAACGTGGATTTTTTAAAGAAAATTGTCCACATACCAATAGCCCACAAAACGTGGATTTTTTAAAGAAAATTGTCCACATACCAATAGCCCACAAAACGTGGATTTTTTAAAGAAAATTGTCCACATACCAATAGCCCACAAAACGTGGATTTTTTAAAGAAAATTGTCCACATACCAATAGCCCACAAAACGTGGATTTTTTAAAGAAAATTGTCCACATACCAATAGCCCACAAAACGTGGATTTTTTAAAGAAAATTGTCCACATACCAATAGCCCACAAAACGTGGATTTTTTAAAGAAAATTGTCCACATACCAATAGCCCACAAAACGTGGATTTTTTAAAGAAAATTGTCCACATACCAATAGCCCACAAAACGTGGATTTTTTAAAGAAAATTGTCCACATACCAATAGCCCACAAAACGTGGATTTTTTAAAGAAAATTGTCCACATACCAATAGCCCACAAAACGTGGATTTTTTAAAGAAAATTGTCCACATACCAATAGCCCACAAAACGTGGATTTTTTAAAGAAAATTGTCCACATACCAATAGCCCACAAAACGTGGATTTTTAAAGAAAATTGTCCACATACCAATAGCCCACAAAACGTGGATTTTTTAAAGAAAATTGTCCACATACCAATAGCCCACAAAACGTGGTCCACAGACCAATAGCCCACAAAACGTGGATTTTTTAAAGAAAATTGTCCACAGACCAATAGCCCACAAAACGTGGATTTTTTAAAGAAAATTGTCCACAGACCAATAGCCCACAAAACGTGGATTTTTTAAAGAAACATTTCCACAGACCAATAGCCCACAAAACGTGGATTTTTTAAAGAAAATTGTCCACAGACCAATAGCCCACAAAACGTGGATTTTTTAAAGAAAAATTTCCATAGACCAATAGCCCACAAAACGTGGATTTTTTAAAGAAACATTTCCACAGACCAATAGCCCACAAAACGTGGACTTTTTAAAGAAACATTTCCACAGACCAATAGCCCACAAAACGTGGATTTTTTAAAGAAACATTTCCACAGACCAATAGCCCACAAAACGTGGATTTTTTAAAGAAACATTTCCACAGACCAATAGACCACAAAACGTGGATTTTTTAAAGAAACATTTCCACAGACCAATAGCCCACAAAACGTGGATTTTTTAAAGAAACATTTCCACAGACCAATAGACCACAAAACGTGGATTTTTTAAAGAATGTTCTTCTCTTACCAATAGACCACAAAACGTGGATTTTTTAAAGAATGTTCTTCTCTTACCAATAGACCACAAAACGTGGACTTTTAAAAAAAAATTTCACAGACGAATAGCCCACAAAACGTGGATTTTTTAAAGCAGATTTTCCACAGAACAATGGATCACAAAACGTGGATCTTTTTTAAAGAAAATTTTCAACAGACCAACAGCCCACAAAACGTGGATTTTTTAAATAAACATTTCAACAGACCAATAGCCCACAAAACGTGGATTTTTTAAAGAAACATTTCCACAGACCAATAGCCCACAAAACGTGGATTTTTTAAAGAAACATTTCCACAGACCTATAGCCCACAAAACGTGGATTTTTTAAAGAAACATTTCCACAGACCAATAGCCCACAAAACGTGGATTTTTTAAAGAAACATTTCCACAGACCAATAGCCCACAAAACGTGGATTTTTTAAAGAAACATTTCCACAGACCAATAGACCACAAAACGTGGATTTTTTAAAGAATGTTCTTCTCTTACCAATAGACCACAAAACGTGGACTTTTAAAAAAAAATTTTCACAGACGAATAGCCCACAAAACGTGGATTTTTTAAAGCAGATTTTCCACAGAACAATGGATCACAAAACGTGGATCTTTTTTAAAGAAAATTTTCAACAGACCAACAGCCCACAAAACGTGGATTTTTTAAATAAACATTTCAACAGACCAACAGCCCACAAAACGTGGATTTTTTAAATAAACATTTCAACAGACCAACAGCCCACAAAACGTGGATTTTTTAAATAAACATTTCAACAGACCAACAGCCCACAAAACGTGGATTTTTTAAATAAACATTTCAACAGACCAATAGCCCACAAAACGTGGATTTTTTAAAGAAACATTTCCACAGACCAATAGCCCACAAAACGTTGATTTTTTAAAGAAACATTTCCACAGACCAATAGCCCAGAAAACGTGGATTTTTTAAAGAAACATTTCCACAGACCAATAGCCCACAAAACGTGGATTTTTTAAAGAAACATTTCCACAGACCAATAGCCCACAAAACGTGGATTTTTTAAAGAAACATTTCCACAGACCAATAGCCCACAAAACGTGGATTTTTTAAAGAAACATTTCCACAGACCAATAGCCCACAAAACGTGGATTTTTTAAAGAAACATTTCCACAGACCAATAGCCCACAAAACGTGGATTTTTAAAGAAACATTTCCACAGACCAATAGCCCACAAAACGTGGATTTTTTTAAAGAAAAATTTCCACAGACCAATAGCCCACAAAACGTGGATTTTTTAAAGAATCATTTCCACAGACCAATAGCCCACAAAACGTGGATTTTTTAAAGAAACATTTCCACAGACCAATAGCCCACAAAACGTGGATTTTTTAAAGAAACATTTCCACAGACCAATAGCCCACAAAACGTGGATTTTTTAAAGAAACATTTCCACAGACCAATAGCCCACAAAACGTGGATTTTTTAAAGAAACATTTCCACAGACCAATAGTCCACAAAACGTGGACTTTTTAAAGAAACATTTCCACAGACCAATAGCCCACAAAACGTGGATTTTTTAAAGAAAAATTTCCACAGACCAATAGCCCACAAAACGTGGATTTTTTAAAGAAAAATTTCCACAGACCAATAGCCCACAAAACGTGGATTTTTTAAAGAAACATTTCCACAGACCAATAGCCCACAAAACGTGGATTTTTTAAAGAAACATTTCCACAGACCAATAGCCCACAAAACGTGGATTTTTTAAAGAAACATTTCCACAGACCAATAGCCCACAAAACGTGGATTTTTTAAAGAAACATTTCCACAGACCAATAGCCCACAAAACGTGGATTTTTTAAAGAAACATTTCCACAGACCAATAGCCCACAAAACGTGGATTTTTTAAAGAAACATTTCCACAGACTAATAGCCCATAAAACGTGGATTTTTTAAAGAAACATTTCCACAGACCAATAGCCCACAAAACGTGGATTTTTTAAAGAAAAATTTCCACAGACCAATAGCCCACAAAACGTGGATTTTTTAAAGAAACATTTCCACAGACCAATAGCCCACAAAACGTGGATTTTTTAAAGAAACATTTCCACAGACCAATAGCCCACAAAACGTGGATTTTTTAAAGAAAAATTTCCACAGATCAATAGCCCACAAAACGTGGATTTTTTAAAGAAACATTTCCACAGACCAATAGCCCACAAAACGTGGATTTTTAAAAGAAACATTTCCACAGACCAATAGCCCACAAAACGTGGATTTTTTAAAGAAACATTTCCACAGACCAATAGCCCACAAAACGTGGATTTTTTAAAGAAAAATTTCCACAGAACAATAGCCCACAAAACGTGGATTTTTTAAAGAAACATTTCCACAGACCAGTAGCCCACAAAACGTGGATTTTTTAAAGAAAAATTTCCACAGACCAATAGCCCACAAAACGTGGAATTGTTTAATGAAAAATTTCCACAGACCAATAGCCCACAAAACGTGGATTTTTTAATGAAAAATTTCCACAGACCAATATCCCACAAAACGTGGATTTTTTAAAGAAACATTTCCACAGACCAATAGCCCACAAAACGTGGATTTTTTAAAGAAACATTTCCACAGACCAATAGCCCACAAAACGTGGAATTTTTTAATGAAAAATTTCTACAGACCAATAGCCCACAAAACGTGGATTTTTTAAAGAAACATTTCCACAGACCAATAGCCCACAAAACGTGGATTTTTTAAAGAAAAATTTCCACAGACCAATAGCCCACAAAACGTGGATTTTTTAAAGAAAAATTTCCACAGACCAATAGCCCACAAAACGTGGATTTTTTAAAGAAACATTTCCACAGACCAATAGCCCACAAAACGTGGATTTTTTAAAGAAACATTTCCACAGACCAATAGCCCACAAAACGTGGATTTTTTAAAGAAACATTTCCACAGACCAATAGCCCACAAAACGTGGATTTTTTAAAGAAACATTTCCACAGACCAATAGCCCACAAAACGTGGATTTTTTAAAGAAACATTTCCACAGACCAATAGCCCACAAAACGTGGATTTTTTAAAGAAACATTTCCACAGACCAATAGCCCACAAAACGTGGATTTTTTAAAGAAACATTTCCACAGACCAATAGCCCACAAAACGTGGATTTTTTAAAGAAACATTTCCACAGACCAATAGCCCACAAAACGTGGATTTTTTAAAGAAACATTTCCACAGACCAATAGCCCACAAAACGTGGATTTTTTAAAGAAACATTTCCACAGACCAATAGCCCACAAAACGTGGATTTTTTAAAGAAACATTTCCACAGACCAATAGCCCACAAAACGTGGATTTTTTAAAGAAACATTTCCACAGACCAATAGCCCACAAAACGTGGATTTTTTAAAGAAACATTTCCACAGACCAATAGCCCACAAAACGTGGATTTTTTAAAGAAACATTTCCACAGACCAATAGCCCACAAAACGTGGATTTTTTAAAGAAACATTTCCACAGACCAATAGCCCACAAAACGTGGATTTTTTAAAGAAACATTTCCACAGACCAATAGCCCACAAAACGTGGATTTTTTAAAGAAACATTTCCACAGACCAATAGCCCACAAAACGTGGATTTTTTAAAGAAACATTTCCACAGACCAATAGCCCACAAAACGTGGATTTTTTAAAGAAACATTTCCACAGACCAATAGCCCACAAAACGTGGATTTTTTAAAGAGACATTTCCACAGACCAATAGCCCACAAAACGTGGATTTTTTAAAGAAACATTTCCACAGACCAATAGCCCACAAAACGTGGATTTTTTAAAGAGACATTTCCACAGACCAATAGCCCACAAAACGTGGATTTTTTAAAGAAACATTTCCACAGACCAATAGCCCACAAAACGTGGATTTTTTAAAGAAAAATTTCCACAGACCAATAGCCCACAAAACGTGGATTTTTTAAAGAAACATTTCCACAGACCAATAGCCCACAAAACGTGGACTTTTTAAAGAAACATTTCCACAGACCAATAGCCCACAAAACGTGGATTTTTTAAAGAAACATTTCCACAGACCAATAGCCCACAAAACGTGGATTTTTTAAAGAAAAATTTCCACAGACCAATAGCCCACAAAACGTTGATTTTTTAAAGAAACATTTCCACAGACCAATAGCCCACAAAACGTTGATTTTTTAAAGAAACATTTCCACAGACCAATAGCCCACAAAACGTTGATTTTTTAATGAAAAATTTCCACAGACCAATAGCCCACAAAACGTGGATTTTTTAAAGAAAAATTTCCACAGACCAATAGCCCACAAAACGTGGATTTTTTAAAGAAACATTTCCACAGACCAATAGCCCACAAAACGTGGATTTTTTAAAGAAACATTTCCACAGACCAATAGCCCACAAAACGTGGATTTTTTAAAGAAAAATTTCCACAGACCAATAGCCCACAAAACGTGGATTTTTTAAAGAAACAATAGCCCACAAAACGTGGATTTTTTAAAGAAACATTTCCACAGACCAATAGCCCACAAAACGTCGATTTTTTAAAGAAACATTTCCACAGACCAATAGCCCACAAAACGTGGAATTGTTTAATGAAAAATTTCCACAGACCAATATCCCACAAAACGTGGATTTTTTAATGAAAAATTTCCACAGACCAATAGCCCACAAAACGTGGATTTTTTAAAGAAACATTTCCACAGACCAATATCCCACAAAACGTGGATTTTTTAAAGAAACATTTCCACAGACCAATAGCCCACAAAACGTGGATTTTTTAAAGAAACATTTCCACAGACCAATATCCCACAAAACGTGGATTTTTTAAAGAAACATTTCCACAGACCAATATCCCACAAAACGTGGATTTTTTAAAGAAACATTTCCACAGACCAATATCCCACAAAACGTGGATTTTTTAAAGAAACATTTCCACAGACCAATTTTAAAGACAATTTAACACACATATGGTAATATTCAAAAAAGTTTTACAATCGTTGAAGTTGAGGTTCACCATTTAATAAGTCGCGAATTGTTGATATATTTTATAAAATATGGATACATTTATATTAATTGAAGTGTTTTAGCCAAGATCTCATAATATGGACCATAACAATTAATTTTCGTGGAAGCTGCGTTGGTGGTAATATAAAAAAATGGGAAACATGTGTTGAATTAATCAAGTTTTTTTGTGTTCTTTCTTAATTTCTGGCCAAACCACGCAAAATTCAAACCTGTGCTCAAAGAAAGAACTAAATAATACCCCTTGGGAAACATGGTTCTAGTGCATGACTTTTCGATATATACACTACATCCCACTAAAATCGATGCTGACATTTTGAAGTTTTGATTTCAGTGTTTTTCGAATTTTTCTTATAATTATATGGTGCAACTGGATAATATTTTCAAACTAGTTACAGGATTGTAGAACTCGCGATTCCACGTCGTTCGATGTATATCTCATGAGTGTGCTCCCTACAGCTTCCTAGTAATAGGAGCCCAAAGGCCAAAATTTGGTGCGTAAATTTTCTGAAAAAACCTATTTTTTGGCTTTAAAATTTACAACTGTCGTACAGGTACCCCTGAACACCGCGTGATTTTAGTTTTTTTTACGTGCCGGATCTAATAAGACCTTTCGCGTTCGAATCCATCCACTAAAACGCCGGATATATATACCTTGAAAGTAGGAAATTCTGCAAAAATATATTTTGACAATTCCGCGAATTGAACCGCGATTTTCTTTGATTACACTGTGATACAAAAGTGGACAAAATTTTTTTGCAGGATTTCTGATGCACAAATTCGGTTTTGTGGGAGTCCATAGAAGACGAAAATACCTTTGGTTTCTTTGGGTCACTTAGGGTTTTGATTTTATAACGGTAAATGTAGTGGAAAATGGGCTTTCTTGGATTTTCAAATTTAAACGGACATTACTTCTTTTTTCCACAACCGATTTGCACACACTGTTTTTCATTTTAAGTGGAAGAGTAATGGCTTTCGAACAAGCCATAGATTTTTAAAATCGGTTAACAAATGGCTAAGTAATAGTGGATTAAGTGTGACAAAAACACATTAAAAAACAGTAAAATGTTTTTCCTTGTGCTCTAGGCTGCGTAAACGACACCTAACAGTACAATTATTTACTGTTAACAAGTAGGAAATTTAGTTGGCTCTCCAAAATGGGAAAAACCAACGAAATCGGTTGAAAAATGAATGCGTTATGGCATTTTTTGTGTTTCAACTTTTTGGTTTTTTTTTTCATATTTTCCTTTATAAAAGATGGGTATCTTAGCATGTGTGATTCTAATTGTGATTATCCTGCTAAAAAATTACGCACAAGGTATCAATGTTTTATAAAGGGAAATATGAAAAAAAACCAAAAAGTTGAAACACAAAAATGCCATAACGCATTCATTTTTCAACGGATTTTGTTTGCTAAAAAGAGGTGTCACAAATTACAAAGATTCGGGAGTAATATCCCTATTTATCCCAAAATAGAATGCGGTGGCACATCCGCAGTTCTTGACGAATTTGTCTAAAATCATTTATATTGACGTATTTTTAATAGGCGGCCATTGAAATCGGATGCACCTTATAATCATATGCACATCGCGCAATTTTTGCCCACTTGAATGTTTTTTGAATAGTAAGATGCAACTGATGGCACACTTTGGCCGCTGAATGAAACATGGGAAAATCCATGCATATTGATCGCCAAAAAAGTTTTTAATTTTTTTTCTATGTAATTGTAAAAGAAATTTGAAATTTACCATATGTATATAGCCCACAAAACATGGATTTGTTTAAATAAGATTTTCTACAAGATTATTGTCCCACAAATCGTGGATTTTTTTAAAGAAGACTATCCCCAGACTACTATCCCACAAAACGAGGATTTTAAAGAATATTTTGCACATACATACAGCCTGCAAAACGTGGATCTTTTAAAGATTTTTTTCAGCAATCGATAGTATATTATAATTTAAAATACATTTTTATTTATTAAAAGAATATTTTTATTTTTGATAAAAATAAGAGTATTCTTGTATGCTCACCTCAATTGAATAAAGTAGCCACAATTTAATGCAATGTAGCAAAAACGTTAAGATATTTGCATGCAATCACGCAAAAATCTGCACAAAAAACACAAAGCGAGAAATGTGAAAGTATGAAACTTAAGTTTAATTTGAATGTTGCATGTTAAGAAAACTATTTTTTTAAATATGTTTATATTGGGTTTTTTGTTGTCGTTTCTACAATAACGTTTCCGCAATTTTTAGATCCTTTAATAATTGTTGGGCGTATATGGCAAAGCAAAAACGAAATTAACCTGAAAGGAAGCCCACCACTTTTACTGGGTAAGGGATATCGTTTACAGCGATTCATTTCGAAGCAGAGGACGAAAAGGTGAGGAATAGTTTTTACATTTGCTTAGCAAGAATACAAGTCGAATATAATTATTATTCCAAACAAGCGAGGTTTCTTTTACAATTGTTGGCGGCATAGTTTTTAGGACCTTTCATTTACAGTTTTTATTGGAAAAAATAAAAAAAAGATAAGAAAAGCCTCAAAGAAGTGTTGACAGGCGACCAAAGTTGATTGTGTTATTTCACAAAACTATTTATTTAAAATACTGCTTTAAAGTTTGAGGTTTTTTTCAAGACTTGCAATTTTACCAAGCATGGAATATGTCAATTTGATATACATTGAGCCAGAGCAAGAATACTGTATATTTTCCATAGCAAAGGAACCAAGTATTTTTTCCCCCTTTGCTTTTTTTTTGGTGTTTCGAGCTTTAGGCACTACCTCTGAGGCTTTGATTTGCTTTAACCATTGGCATTGCTATGGCAATTGCTCTGGCTGATTTGATGACCCAGTTCAAAAGGTGAACCTGTTTTGCATTGTTAAACAGCAAATTAAATCCATGGAGTGCCGAGAAACGTTTAAAAGACATTAAGGCTAAGACCGTTCATTCTAAGCTTTTAAATACAAAGAATCTATTAAAAATGGGGGTTTTCAAATGCTTACAATAAAACCAGGATATGGGAAGGCATTTTTGGGGTACCCTTTCGAAAGATATGGCCCTTGAAAAAATCTCTAAAAACACGTTTTGTGGTTTAATGTCCCTTGAAAAATATTCTCCAAAAAATCCACGTTTTGTGATTTAACGGTCCTTGAAAAATATCCCTTAAAAATCCATACTTTGTGATTTAACGGTCCTTGAAAAATATCCCTTAAAAATCCATGTTTTGTGATTTAACGGTCCTTGAAAAATATCCCTTAAAAATCCATACTTTGTGATTTAACGGTCCTTGAAAAATATCCCTTAAAAATCCATGTTTTGTGATTTAATGGCCCTTGAAAAATATTCTCTAAAAAATCAACATTTTGTGATTTAAAATATCCCTTAAAAATCCAGGTTTTTGGTTTAATGGTATTGAAAACTATTCTTTAAAAAATCCAAGTTTTGTGATTTAATGGTATTGAAAACTATTCTTTAAAAAATCCAAGTTTTGTGATTTAATGGCCCTTGAAAAATATTCTTTAAAAAATCCACGTTTTGTGATTTAATGGCCTTGAAAAATATTCTTTAAAAAATCCACGTTTTGTGATTTAATGGCCCTTGAAAAATATTCTTTAAAAAAATCCACGTTTTGTGATTTAATGGCCCTTGAAAAATATTCTTTAAAAAATCCACGTTTTGTGGTTGAATGGGCGTTGAAAAATATTCTTTAAAAAATCCACGTTTTGTGGTTGAATGGGCGTTGAAAAATATTCTTTAAAAAATCCACGTTTTGTGGTTGAATGGGCGTTGAAAAATATTCTTTAAAAAATCCACGTTTTGTGGTTGAATGGGCGTTGAAAAATATTCTTTAAAAAATCCACGTTTTGTGGTTGAATGGGCGTTGAAAAATATTCTTTAAAAAATCCACGTTTTGTGGTTGAATGGGCGTTGAAAAATATTCTTTAAAAAATCCACGTTTTGTGGTTGAATGGGCGTTGAAAAATATTCTTTAAAAAATCCACGTTTTGTGGTTGAATGGGCGTTGAAAAATATTCTTTAAAAAATCCACGTTTTGTGGTTGAATGGGCGTTGAAAAATATTCTTTAAAAAATCCACGTTTTGTGGTTGAATGGGCGTTGAAAAATATTCTTTAAAAAATCCACGTTTTGTGGTTGAATGGGCGTTGAAAAATATTCTTTAAAAAATCCACGTTTTGTGGTTGAATGGGCGTTGAAAAATATTCTTTAAAAAATCCACGTTTTGTGGTTGAATGGGCGTTGAAAAATATTCTTTAAAAAATCCACGTTTTGTGGTTGAATGGGCGTTGAAAAATATTCTTTAAAAAATCCACGTTTTGTGGTTGAATGGGCGTTGAAAAATATTCTTTAAAAAATCCACGTTTTGTGGTTGAATGGGCGTTGAAAAATATTCTTTAAAAAATCCACGTTTTGTGGTTGAATGGGCGTTGAAAAATATTCTTTAAAAAATCCACGTTTTGTGGTTGAATGGGCGTTGAAAAATATTCTTTAAAAAATCCACGTTTTGTGGTTGAATGGGCGTTGAAAAATATTCTTTAAAAAATCCACGTTTTGTGGTTGAATGGGCGTTGAAAAATATTCTTTAAAAAATCCACGTTTTGTGGTTGAATGGGCGTTGAAAAATATTCTTTAAAAAATCCACGTTTTGTGGTTGAATGGGCGTTGAAAAATATTCTTTAAAAAATCCACGTTTTGTGGTTGAATGGGCGTTGAAAAATATTCTTTAAAAAATCCACGTTTTGTGGTTGAATGGGCGTTGAAAAATATTCTTTAAAAAATCCACGTTTTGTGGTTGAATGGGCGTTGAAAAATATTCTTTAAAAAATCCACGTTTTGTGGTTGAATGGGCGTTGAAAAATATTCTTTAAAAAATCCACGTTTTGTGGTTGAATGGGCGTTGAAAAATATTCTTTAAAAAATCCACGTTTTGTGGTTGAATGGGCGTTGAAAAATATTCTTTAAAAAATCCACGTTTTGTGGTTGAATGGGCGTTGAAAAATATTCTTTAAAAAAATCCACGTTTTGTGGTTGAATGGGCGTTGAAAAATATTCTTTAAAAAATCCACGTTTTGTGGTTGAATGGGCGTTGAAAAATATTCTTTAAAAAATCCACGTTTTGTGGTTGAATGGGCGTTGAAAAATATTCTTTAAAAAATCCACGTTTTGTGGTTGAATGGGCGTTGAAAAATATTCTTTAAAAAATCCACGTTTTGTGGTTGAATGGGCGTTGAAAAATATTCTTTAAAAAATCCACGTTTTGTGGTTGAATGGGCGTTGAAAAATATTCTTTAAAAAATCCACGTTTTGTGGTTGAATGGGCGTTGAAAAATATTCTTTAAAAAATCCACGTTTTGTGGTTGAATGGGCGTTGAAAAATATTCTTTAAAAAATCCACGTTTTGTGGTTGAATGGGCGTTGAAAAATATTCTTTAAAAAATCCACGTTTTGTGGTTGAATGGGCGTTGAAAAATATTCTTTAAAAAAATCCACGTTTTGTGGTTGAATGGGCGTTGAAAAATATTCTTTAAAAAATCCACGTTTTGTGCTTGAATGGGCGTTGAAAAATATTCTTTAAAAAATCCACGTTTTGTGGTTGAATGGGCGTTGAAAAATATTCTTTAAAAAATCCACGTTTTGTGGTTGAATGGGCGTTGAAAAATATTCTTTAAAAAATCCACGTTTTGTGGTTGAATGGGCGTGATTTAAAATATCCCTTAAAAATCCAGGTTTTTGGTTTAATGGTATTGAAAACTATTCTTTAAAAAATCCAAGTTTTGTGATTTAATGGCCCTTGAAAAATATTCTTTAAAAAATCCACGTTTTGTGATTTAATGGCCCTTGAAAACTATTCTTTAAAAAATCCACGTTTTGTGATTTAATGGCCCTTGAAAAATATTCTTTAAAAAATCCACGTTTTGTGATTTAATGGCCCTTGAAAAATATTCTTTAAAAAATCCACGTTTTGTGATTTAATGGCCCTTGAAAAATATTCTTTAAAAAATCCACGTTTTGTGGTTGAATGGGCGTTGAAAAATATTCTTTAAAAAATCCACGTTTTGTGATTTAATGGCCCTTGAAAAATATTCTTTAAAAAATCCACGTTTTGTGGTTGAATGGGCGTTGAAAAATATTCTTTAAAAAATCCACGTTTTGTGGTTGAATGGGCTTTGAAAAATATTCTTTAAAAAATCCACGTTTTGTGGTTGAATGGGCGTTGAAAAATATTCTTTAAAAAAATCCACGTTTTGTGGTTGAATGGGCGTTGAAAAATATTCTTTAAAAAATCCACGTTTTGTGCTTGAATGGGCGTTGAAAAATATTCTTTAAAAAATCCACGTTTTGTGGTTGAATGGGCGTTGAAAAATATTCTTTAAAAAATCCACGTTTTGTGGTTGAATGGGCGTTGAAAAATATTCTTTAAAAAAATCCACGTTTTGTGGTTGAATGGGCGTTGAAAAATATTCTTTAAAAAATCCACGTTTTGTGGTTGAATGGGCGTTGAAAAATATTCTTTAAAAAATCCACGTTTTGTGGTTGAATGGGCGTTGAAAAATATTCTTTAAAAAATCCACGTTTTGTGGTTGAATGGGCGTTGAAAAATATTCTTTAAAAAATCCACGTTTTGTGGTTGAATGGGCGTTGAAAAATATTCTTTAAAAAATCCACGGTTTGTGGTTGAATGGGCGTTGAAAAATATTCTTTAAAAATCCACGTTTTGTGGTTGAATGGGCGTTGAAAAATATTCTTTAAAAAATCCACGTTTTGTGGTTGAATGGGCGTGATTTAAAATATCCCTTAAAAATCCAGGTTTTTGGTTTAATGGTATTGAAAACTATTCTTTAAAAAATCCAAGTTTTGTGATTTAATGGCCTTGAAAAATATTCTTTAAAAAATCCACGTTTTGTGATTTAATGGCCCTTGAAAAATATTCTTTAAAAAATCCACGTTTTGTGGTTGAATGGGCGTTGAAAAATATTCTTTAAAAAATCCACGTTTTGTGGTTGAATGGGCGTTGAAAAATATTCTTTAAAAATCCACGTTTTGTGGTTGAATGGGCGTTGAAAAATATTCTTTAAAAAATCCACGTTTTGTAGTTGAATGGGCGTTGAAAAATATTCTTTAAAAAATCCACGTTTTGTGATTTAATGGCCCTTGAAAAATATTCTTTAAAAAATCCACGTTTTGTGGTTGAATGGGCGTTGAAAAATATTCTTTAAAAAATCCACGTTTTGTGATTTAATGGCCCTTGAAAAATATTCTTTAAAAAATCCACGTTTTGTGGTTGAATGGGCGTTGAAAAATATTCTTTAAAAAATCCACGTTAAAAAATATTCATTAAAAAAACCACGTTTTGTGGTTGAATGGGCGTTGAAAAATATTCTTTAAAAAATCCACGTTTTGTGGTTGAATGGGCGTTGAAAAATATTCTTTAAAAAATCCACGTTTTGTAGTTGAATGGGCGTTGAAAAATATTCTTTAAAAAATCCACGTTTTGTGGTTGAATGGGCGTGATTTAAAATATCCCTTAAAAATCCAGGTTTTTGGTTTAATGGTATTGAAAACTATTCTTTAAAAAATCCAAGTTTTGTGATTTAATGGCCTTGAAAAATATTCTTTAAAAAATCCACGTTTTGTGGTTGAATGGGCGTTGAAAAATATTCTTTAAAAAATCCACGTTTTGTGGTTGAATGGGCGTTGAAAAATATTCTTTAAAAAATCCACGTTTTGTGGTTGAATGGGCGTTGAAAAATATTCTTTAAAAAATCCACGTTTTGTGGTTGAATGGGCGTTGAAAAATATTCTTTAAAAAATCCACGTTTTGTGGTTGAATGGGCGTTGAAAAATATTCTTTAAAAATCCACGTTTTGTGGTTGAATGGGCGTTGAAAAATATTCTTTAAAAAATCCACGTTTTGTGGTTGAATGGGCGTGATTTAAAATATCCCTTAAAAATCCAGGTTTTTGGTTTAATGGTATTGAAAACTATTCTTTAAAAAATCCAAGTTTTGTGATTTAATGGCCTTGAAAAATATTCTTTAAAAAATCCACGTTTTGTGATTTAATGGCCCTTGAAAAATATTCTTTAAAAAATCCACGTTTTGTGATTTAATGGCCCTTGAAAAATATTCTTTAAAAAATCCACGTTTTGTGATTTAATGGCCCTTGAAAAATATTCTTTAAAAAATCCACGTTTTGTGATTTAATGGCCCTTGAAAAATATTCTTTAAAAAATCCACGTTTTGTGGTTGAATGGGCGTTGAAAAATATTCTTTAAAAAATCCACGTTTTGTGATTTAATGGCCCTTGAAAAATATTCTTTAAAAAATCCACGTTTTGTGATTTAATGGCCCTTGAAAAATATTCTTTAAAAAATCCACGTTTTGTGGTTGAATGGGCGTTGAAAAATATTCTTTAAAAAATCCACGTTTTGTGATTTAATGGCCCTTGAAAAATATTCTTTAAAAAATCCACGTTTTGTGGTTGAATGGGCGTTGAAAAATATTCTTTAAAAAATCCACGTTTTGTGATTTAATGGCCCTTGAAAAATATTCTTTAAAAAATCCACCTTTTGTGGTTGAATGGGCGTTGAAAAATATTCTTTAAAAAATCCACGTTTTGTGGTTGAATGGGCGTTGAAAAATATTCTTTAAAAAATCCACGTTTTGTGGTTGAATGGGCGTTGAAAAATATTCTTTAAAAAATCCACGTTTTGTGGTTGAATGGGCGTTGAAAAATATTCTTTAAAAAATCCACGTTTTGTGGTTGAATGGGCGTTGAAAAATATTCTTTAAAAAATCCACGTTTTGTGGTTGAATGGGCGTTGAAAAATATTCTTTAAAAATCCACGTTTTGTGGTTGAATGGGCGTTGAAAAATATTCTTTAAAAAATCCACGTTTTGTGGTTGAATGGGCGTGATTTAAAATATCCCTTAAAAATCCAGGTTTTTGGTTTAATGGTATTGAAAAATATTCTTTAAAAAATCCAAGTTTTGTGATTTAATGGTCTTGAAAAATATTCTTTAAAAAATCCACGTTTTGTGATTTAATGGCCCTTGAAAAATATTCTTTAAAAAATCCACGTTTTGTGGTTGAATGGGCGTTGAAAAATATTCTTTAAAAAATCCACGTTTTGTGGTTGAATGGGCGTTGAAAAATATTCTTTAAAAAATCCACGTTTTGTGGTTGAATGGGCGTTGAAAAATATTCTTTAAAAAATCCACGTTTTGTGGTTGAATGGGCGTTGAAAAATATTCTTTAAAAAATCCACGTTTTGTGGTTGAATGGGCGTTGAAAAATATTCTTTAAAAAATCCACGTTTTGTGGTTGAATGGGCGTTGAAAAATATTCTTTAAAAATCCACGTTTTGTGGTTGAATGGGCGTGATTTAAAATATCCCTTAAAAATCCAGGTTTTTGGTTTAATGGTATTGAAAACTATTCTTTAAAAAATCCAAGTTTTGTGATTTAATGGCCTTGAAAAATATTCTTTAAAAAATCCACGTTTTGTGATTTAATGGCCCTTGAAAAATATTCTTTAAAAAATCCACGTTTTGTGATTTAATGGCCCTTGAAAAATATTCTTTAAAAAATCCACGTTTTGTGGTTGAATGGGCGTTGAAAAATATTCTTTAAAAAATCCACGTTTTGTGATTTAATGGCCCTTGAAAAATATTCTTTAAAAAATCCACGTTTTGTGGTTGAATGGGCGTTGAAAAATATTCTTTAAAAAATCCACGTTTTGTGATTTAATGGCCCTTGAAAAATATTCTTTAAAAAATCCACGTTTTGTGGTTGAATGGGCGTTGAAAAATATTCTTTAAAAAATCCACGTTTTGTGATTTAATGGCCCTTGAAAAATATTCTTTAAAAAATCCACGTTTTGTGGTTGAATGGGCGTTGAAAAATATTCTTTAAAAAATCCACGTTTTGTGATTTAATGGCCCTTGAAAAATATTCTTTAAAAAATCCACGTTTTGTGGTTGAATGGGCGTTGAAAAATATTCTTTAAAAAATCCACGTTTTGTGATTTAATGGCCCTTGAAAAATATTCTTTAAAAAATCCACGTTTTGTGGTTGAATGGGCGTTGAAAAATATTCTTTAAAAAATCCACGTTTTGTGATTTAATGGCCCTTGAAAAATATTCTTTAAAAAATCCACGTTTTGTGGTTGAATGGGCGTTGAAAAATATTCTTTAAAAAATCCACGTTTTGTGATTTAATGGCCCTTGAAAAATATTCTTTAAAAATCCACGTTTTGTGGTTGAATGGGCGTTGAAAAATATTCTTTAAAATATCCACGTTTTGTGGTTGAATGGGCGTTGAAAAATATTCTTTAAAAAATCCACGTTTTGTGGTTGAATGGGCGTTGAAAAATATTCTTTAAAAAATCCACGTTTTGTGGTTGAATGGGCGTTGAAAAATATTCTTTAAAAAATCCACGTTTTGTGGTTGAATGGGCGTTGAAAAATATTCTTTAAAAAATCCACGTTTTGTGGTTGAATGGGCGTTGAAAAATATTCTTTAAAAAATCCACGTTTTGTGGTTGAATGGGCGTTGAAAAATATTCTTTAAAAAATCCACGTTTTGTGGTTGAATGGGCGTTGAAAAATATTCTTTAAAAAATCCACGTTTTGTGGTTGAATGGGCGTTGAAAAATATTCTTTAAAAAATCCACGTTTTGTGGTTGAATGGGCGTTGAAAAATATTCTTTAAAAAATCCACGTTTTGTGGTTGAATGGGCGTTGAAAAATATTCTTTAAAAAATCCACGTTTTGTGGTTGAATGGGCGTTGAAAAATATTCTTTAAAAAATCCACGTTTTGTGGTTGAATGGGCGTTGAAAAATATTCTTTAAAAAATCCACGTTTTGTGGTTGAATGGGCGTTGAAAAATATTCTTTAAAAAATCCACGTTTTGTGGTTGAATGGGCGTTGAAAAATATTCTTTAAAAAATCCACGTTTTGTGGTTGAATGGGCGTTGAAAAATATTCTTTAAAAAATCCACGTTTTGTGGTTGAATGGGCGTTGAAAAATATTCTTTAAAAAATCCACGTTTTGTGGTTGAATGGGCGTTGAAAAATATTCTTTAAAAAATCCACGTTTTGTGGTTGAATGGGCGTTGAAAAATATTCTTTAAAAAATCCACGTTTTGTGGTTGAATGGGCGTTGAAAAATATTCTTTAAAAAATCCACGTTTTGTGGTTGAATGGGCGTTGAAAAATATTCTTTAAAAAATCCACGTTTTGTGGTTGAATGGGCGTTGAAAAATATTCTTTAAAAAATCCACGTTTTGTGGTTGAATGGGCGTTGAAAAATATTCTTTAAAAAATCCACGTTTTGTGGTTGAATGGGCGTTGAAAAATATTCTTTAAAAAATCCACGTTTTGTGGTTGAATGGGCGTTGAAAAATATTCTTTAAAAAATCCACGTTTTGTGGTTGAATGGGCGTTGAAAAATATTCTTTAAAAAATCCACGTTTTGTGGTTGAATGGGCGTTGAAAAATATTCTTTAAAAAATCCACGTTTTGTGGTTGAATGGGCGTTGAAAAATATTCTTTAAAAAATCCACGTTTTGTGGTTGAATGGGCGTTGAAAAATATTCTTTAAAAAATCCACGTTTTGTGGTTGAATGGGCGTTGAAAAATATTCTTTAAAAAATCCACGTTTTGTGGTTGAATGGGCGTTAAAAAATATTCTTTAAAAAATCCACGTTTTGTGGTTGAATGGGCGTTGAAAAATATTCTTTAAAAAATCCACGTTTTGTAGTTGAATGGGCGTTGAAAAATATTCTTTAAAAAATCCACGTTTTGTGGTTGAATGGGCGTTAAAAAATATTCTTTAAAAAATCCACGTTTTGTGGTTGAATGGGCGTTAAAAAATATTCTTTAAAAAATCCACGTTTTGTGGTTGAATGGGCGTTGAAAAATATTCTTTAAAAAATCCACGTTTTGTGGTTGAATGGGCGTTGAAAAATATTCTTTAAAAAATCCACGTTTTGTGGTTGAATGGGCGTTGAAAAATATTCTTTAAAAAATCCACGTTTTGTGGTTGAATGGGCGTTGAAAAATATTCTTTAAAAAATCCACGTTTTGTGGTTGAATGGGCGTTGAAAAATATTCTTTAAAAAATCCACGTTTTGTGGTTGAATGGGCGTTGAAAAATATTCTTTAAAAAATCCACGTTTTGTGGTTGAATGGGCGTTGAAAAATATTCTTTAAAAAATCCACGTTTTGTGGTTGAATGGGCGTTGAAAAATATTCTTTAAAAAATCCACGTTTTGTGGTTGAATGGGCGTTGAAAAATATTCTTTAAAAAATCCACGTTTTGTGGTTGAATGGGCGTTGAAAAATATTCTTTAAAAAATCCACGTTTTGTGGTTGAATGGGCGTTGAAAAATATTCTTTAAAAAATCCACGTTTTGTGGTTGAATGGGCGTTGAAAAATATTCTTTAAAAAATCCACGTTTTGTGGTTGAATGGGCGTTGAAAAATATTCTTTAAAAAATCCACGTTTTGTGGTTGAATGGGCGTTGAAAAATATTCTTTAAAAAATCCACGTTTTGTGGTTGAATGGGCGTTGAAAAATATTCTTTAAAAAATCCACGTTTTGTGGTTGAATGGGCGTTGAAAAATATTCTTTAAAAAATCCACGTTTTGTGGTTGAATGGGCGTTAAAAAATATTCTTTAAAAAATCCACGTTTTGTGGTTGAATGGGCGTTAAAAAATATTCTTTAAAAAATCCACGTTTTGTAGTTGAATGGGCGTTGAAAAATATTCTTTAAAAAATCCACGTTTTGTGGTTGAATGGGCGTTAAAAAATATTCATTAAAAATCCACGTTTTGTGGTTGAATGGGCGTTAAAAAATATTCATTAAAAAAACCACGTTTTGTGGTTGAATGGGCGTTGAAAAATATTCTTTAAAAAATCCACGTTTTGTGGTTGAATGAGCGTTAAAAAATATTCTTTAAAAAATCCACGTTTTGTGGTTGAATGGGCGTTGAAAAATATTCTTTAAAAAATCCACGTTTTGTGGTTGAATGGGCGTTGAAAAATATTCTTTAAAAAATCCACGTTTTGTGATTTAATGGCCCTTGAAAAATATTCTTCAAAAAATCCACGTTTTGTGATTTAGTGGCCCTTGAAAAATATTCCTTAAAAAATCCACGTTTTGTGATTTAATGGCCCTTGAAAAATATTCTTTAAAAATTCCACGTTTTGTGATTTAATGCCCTTGAAAAATATTCTTTAAAAAATCCACGTTTTGTGATTTAAGGCCCTTGAAAAATATTCTTTAAAAAATCCACGTTTTGTGATTTAATGGCCCTTGAAAAATATTCTTTAAAAAATCCACGTTTTGTGATTTAATGGCCCTTGAAAAATATTCTTTAAAAAGTCCACGTTTTGTGATTTAATGGCCCTTGAAAAATATTCTTTAAAAAATCCACGTTTTGTGATTTAATGGCCCTTGAAAAATATTCTTTAAAAAATCCACGTTTTGTGATTTAATGGGCCTTCAAAAATATTCTTTAAAAAATCCACGTTTTGTGATTTAATGGGCCTTGAAAAATATTCTTTAAAAAATCCACGTTTTGTGATTTAATGGGCCTTGAAAAATATTCTTTAAAAAATCCACGTTTTGTGGTTGAATGGGCGTTGAAAAATATTCTTTAAAAAATCCACGTTTTGTGATGTGAAATATCCCGTAAAAAATATGCCTTGAAAAATATTCTTTAAAAAATCCACCTTAAAAAATACTTTATGTTAATATTCCCCGGAAATGCAATCTGTTAGTCCTTCACCATATTAATCCAAGTCATTGCCCCATTGTTATAATTCAAAAGCATTCACCATTACCTTAGCAATCGATAATATTAATGGTATTCACGTTTCTTCCATTTGCACCACAAAACTTTTCCATAAAGTTTTAGCTAATACACCATATTTCAACGCTTAACCCATGCGGAATTTGAGGCTTGCCACAACACACTCATGTAAATGTGCCGTTAATAATTGTTCTTCCGCATCGAAAGCAAAAGAGAAGGAAATCAAAATGAATGAAGAAGGCAAATTGAAAATACAAAACCAACAAAAACTAAAGAAATAAGGTGTGCTAATTTCTAACACGAATGCTGTTGAATATACAGCACATAGACATACACTCACATTAAGCGAACAATAGAAAAATATGGGATGGGAGTTCTAAATATCCTTCTAAAATCCACACGAGTGTGAGAGTGTGTGTCATAACGACCATTCCATCGGTAATGTTTGTCACAGCTGGTTTTCTGGTTGCTGAGTTGGTTTTGTCCGTTACTTGCTTGATTGCCTGGTGAACTAGGGCCACTTGAAACAAGAATTTGCTTTATATTGCTTTGCGTGTTCGGCGATAATTTCAATTTAGCCAAAGCACTAAAACTTAAAACAAAAGTCCACAATAGTTTTCATTTTTATTACGGGTTCAGTTAAATGACTGCACCAATGACTGCCATCCTCGTCATTGCCATCGTCCGCGAACACCAACTGTATCACCACCACAACCACTCAAACCGTATTAGCTATTCCTATTAAGCTATCAACCCGCAAATTCCTTCCAATCTAGCCAATACTACATGGATTATGATGATGACGACAATGGTGAACAGAAAAGGAACATGAAAATCATGGCTAACATGTGGAGGACGTCGATAACTACGTTGATGTCGTAGGTTGTTGAGGTGGTACAACTAACCATTTGTGCAGTATGAGGGCGAGCATTTCCAACACACATTGTTCGTCCAGTGTCCCTAGCTGGTAATTTACTGTTTATTTTTTTAAGCGCAACAATTGCAGCTGAGCGAAGTAAGGAAAAGAAAAACTACAAAAAATTGAGCGAAACCGAAATTATAATCCCTTTATTTAGGGGTTTCACAAGGTATTATATAAGTTCTAAGGCCCAACCAAGAACTTCAGTTTAAAAATCCCAATGACTGGGAAGAAAATATTAAAGAAAACTTTTTGAAATTATAATTTATAGTAATTTTACTTACATATGTGTTTATATAATAGAGTTACCTACCAAACTACCAACTAAGCCCCCGTGTAGGGATCATGAAAACTAACGTGCCACACATATCCCCCTATTCTCTGGCAGAATTTAATGACTACCATTCAATCATGAATGGGTTTCTTTATGTTGTGCAGTGGATTTTCCTTATGATTAACATTTGATACTAAACTAGGACAATAATGTCCTTTAGAGTAAATTACTATGAAGCCACAGTCAACTAGGATAGCAAAAGTTGTCACTGAAATGCACTCGAACATGTGGAACCCTACCTTTATTTGCTACTTTAAGGAATGTTTTTTTTCAAATACCCATATTGTAGATTTGATTATAGCCTTGGTAAGAAGAATACACAACAAAGTAGCACACTGCTGCTATCCATGAGTGGTTCCACCCATTCCATTTTAAGGGACAACTGCTAGCTATTTAATGTTCAATGTTAAAAATTAAGTTATCGATAAATGTTCGTGTCCATGTTATGCGTGAATATGTTAAACGGATTAATTTGGATTGGCGATATTGTGAACAATGGGGTAAATAGGGTAAGAACTGTGGTTTGGAAAATTATTAAAAAAGTCTTTCTATACTTTTAAAAAGAAGTGTTTATAAGCTTCTATAAAAGAGTTTTATAGAAGACGTTATAGGCTCCCATAAAGGATTTAATATATTCTCCTATTAGGGGGCCTTTATAGGATCCTATTATGGAGTTCTTATAGACAACTCTGAATGTGACTTTATAGGACTTGGCTTCACAGACACCTATGATGGAGTCCTTGGATTTTTTAAGAATATTTTTTAAGAACTCATAACCCATAAAACGTGGATTTTTAAGAATATTTTTCAAGAACTAATAACCCACAAAACGTGGATTTTTTAAAGAATATTTTTCATGAACCCATAACCCACAAAAAGTGGATTTTTTAAAGAATATTTTTTAAGGACCCATAACCCACAAAACGTAATTTGTTTAAGAATATTTTTCAAGGACGAATCAAAACCCACAAACTTGGATTTTTTTAAGATTATTTTTAGTGGACACATAACCCACAAAACCGGATTTTTTTAAGAATATTTTTCAAGTACCCATAATCAACAAAACGTGGATTTTTTAAAGAATATTTTTCAAGTACCCATAATCCACAAAACGTGGATTTTTTAAAGAATTTTTTTCAAGTACCCATAATCCACAAAACGTGGATTTTTTAAAGAATTTTTTTCAAGTACCCATAATCCACAAAACGTGGATTTTTTAAAGAATTTTTTTCAAGGACCCATAACCCACAAAACGTGGATTTTTTAAAGAATATTTTTCAAGGACCCATAACCCACAAAACGTGGATTTTTTAAAGAATATTTTTCAAGGACCCATAACCCACAAAACGTGGATTTTTTAAAGAATATTTTTCATGGACCCATAACCCACAAAACGTGGATTTTTTAAAGAATATTTTTCATGGACCCATAACCCACAAAACGTGGATTTTTTAAAGAATATTTTTCAAGGACCCATAACAAACAAAACGTGGTTTTTTTAAAGAATATTTTTCAAGGACCCATAACCCACAAAACGTGGATTTTTTAAAGAATATTTTTCAAGGACCCATAACCCACAAAACGTGGATTTTTTAAAGAATATTTTTCAAGGACCCATAACCCACAAACATGGATTTTTTACAGAATAATTTTCTTGGACCCATAACCCACAAAACGTGGATTTTTTAAAGAAGATTTTTCAAGTACCCATAATCCACAAAACGTGGATTTTTAAAGAATATTTTCGAGGACCCATAACCCACAAAACGTGGGTTTTTTAAAAAATATTTGTAATTGTCCCATAAACCACAAAACGTGGATTTTTAAAGAACATTTTCAAGGACAATATACCACAAAACGTGGATTTTTAGGAATATTTTTCAAGGACCCATAACAACCAAAACGTGGATTTTCAGGAATATTTTTCAAGGACCCATAACAACCAAAACGTGGATTTTCAGGAATATTTTTCAAGGACCCATAACAACCAAAACGTGGATTTTCAGGAATATTTTCACAAGGACCCATTACAACCAAAACCTGGATTTTTTAGGAATAAGGACCCAAAACCTCCATAACTTGGATTTTTTAGGAATATTTTTCAAGGAGTTATAACCCCCAAAACGTGGATTTTTTAATTTTTTTTTTTTTGAACAACTTAAATAAACTTGACTTTATCAACAAAATGTGATATTTATACCCTACACCACAATATGGAAAGGGTATTATAAGTTTGTTTTTTGAAAAATGCATGTAACACCGGGAAATATTTGTCGTAGACCCCACATGTCGTATGCCAAAATTCATATCTCGACGAGATAAACCGATTTGAGATGTATGTCTGCCTGTCCCTCCATTAAAAATTATACGCACGCAGAGGCTGCAATTATGGACCAATCTTCACGAAGTTTTGTATGGAGGTGGGGTTCAGGCCAGGGGGTCAATTCTCTTTCAATGAAAATTTCGAATGAAAAAATTGTTTTCATTTACAAAATCAAATTTTGTGATTCAGGAGCTCAATTCTTGTTCTATGAAAATTTGAAATGGAAACTTTTGTAAAGGAAATAAAAGTCAAATGAAAAATTTTATAAGGCAAATATTTTTCATTTCAAATTTTCAAAGAACACGAATCCAGCCCCTGGTTTATTTTATGAAAAAACATGTTTCAATTTCATGTAACAATGAAACTTTTGAAATAATAACTAAATGTCAAAACAAAATTAGAAATATCCAATTTTTTGGTAAAAATTTATTGTTTTTAATATTTATGAATGAAAAATATGTATACAACAAATTGTCGCGGTTTGGCACAGAGCTGTAAATGTTAATGGTCTCTTTTGATGCAATTTAGCGTTGATTATCGGCCGATTTTGCAGTCATTTTGGTTCTTCATGGGGAAGTTCTCAACATATGAATGTACATACACATTAGGCCGGTCGATTTGAAAATATTAGTGGGCTCTTCGCGTTGCTTATCCCTGGGATTAAACTGAGCAAAAAAGTCCACTAGAACATAGGTCTACGGTGAGAATCGAGCCTCCCGATTTTGACTTTAAGTTTTTTATCCACGTTTTTTGGATAATTTGGCGTATAACAGCCAAACCATTGAGATTATCTATCGAACGCAAGGACAACAATTGTGGCCAAGACAGTAGTTAAGAACTCTCTAATACATCGCAAAAGCATTGAAACGCTCCTTCAGGCAGTTTTGGCCTTGAAAAGTGCAAACTTTTCGAAAAAGGTCGATAAATGGCAATGTGCTACAAAAGTTGACCAGAAAAATATATAGCGTTCTGATGCAAAATTATATCGTATTGGGATCCATGGACAACGACAAAGCCTTTAGTTAGTTTGGGTCACTTCGTTTTATTTTTTTTATAACGCTAAAAGCAGTGAAAATCTGCGTTTCTTATATTTTCAAATTTAAACGGACATATCTTATTTTTTTCACCGAGGATTTCTATTGATTTTTTTCCTTTTAAAGGGGTGAATAATATCTTTTGAACAAGTTTTCGAAAAGTTTGCACCTTCTCAAGGCCAAATCTGCCTGAAGGAGCTTTCCAATGCTTTCGCGATGTATTAGAGGGTTCTTAATTACTGTCTTGGCTACAAGTTTTGGAATAGTGTTTGATCGAAAATCTCAATGGTTTGGATGTTATATGCCAAAATATCCAAAAAAACGTGGATAAAAAACTTAAAGTCAAAATCGGGAGGCTCGATTTTCACGATAGACCCATGGTCTAGTAGACTTTTTTGCTCAGTTCAATCCCAGGAATCAGAAACGTGAAGAGCCCATTATGGTTCTTTTTCCTTCCATACCAATCGCCCCGGCCTAATACATATATTCAAACGTAAATTTTTGTTCTCGTACTTTTTATTAAAGTAAAAGGTTACGCCGTTTTCGATTTTTGACTGGTCATCGTTTACATAAGTGTCCAGTGAGTGCACTTGATGCATATTACCTAAATGATATGTGATGAACTATTTATAAGCGTGTCCGAATGACGTGTCTTACGAAACTATTTGCTGATAAGATTTAAATGGCTGACATGTCGCCAATATTTTCCTGAATGGATTTTTTATGTACATGGATTTTGCATTTATTCCAATACTCCTTTCCAAAAGCTATAAGCATCACATAATATTTCAGCGTTATTTCTAGATAATACTGCACGCATTTTTAATTACTACAGTATTTAAGTTAAATATTTTATTCTTCATTTATAATCGAGATTCACTTTGAACAAAAAATATCCGATCATGAAATCTAGAGATTAATCGCCCTAAAAAATTCGCGATGTACACGTCAAAAGTCAAATATTGGTAATATTAATTATAAGTGGAAGATTTGTTCAAAGAATACATATAAAAATCGCGTTTTTTACTCAAAAATATTTATGAAAAAAATTTTCATATGATAAAGTTTTTGAATTTTTATTCACAGTAACATAGAAACCGAATGCCTTTCTTTTTGAAATTGTGAAAAAAAAAAATTCCATTTTCCCATCTTTCCTTCCATATGCATGACAACAGCTGTTTTTTTATTTGAATGAAATCTGAATCAGAAATGGTATGAAAGCGTGAAAAAGCTTTGCATTTTAAGTTTTCATAGAAAAAGAATTGACCCCCTGAGTAGACACCTACTATTATATTTATGGAATAAAATGGCGCTAAATTTTATTTAAGGTTTGGGTTTACGACAGAGAAGTAGATTGCAACTAAACGTGATGATCAGATAATATTTAGCCAGTTGAATTGACCAGAACTTTTGAGTGTTAATTGAGTGAAATGACTATAGTAAAATGACTATATCTTTTTTCCAGGAAACTATGTTAATCCATTGAAAGTTACATGTCTTTCCATTGGAGCTAAATATGTTGATGTACGTGGTCAGATAACAGAGTTACAGCCTAATATATACAGGGATTCCTCAGTTTTAATTGTGGGTAATGTAACCTTAATCACACCAGATGTCGCAGTTATAGTTATATAAACAAATTCCGCGTAAAACTTGTGCACAGGGGAAGTGGTGTAGGGTATCACATGGTCGGCCATGTCCGACTATAGCCCTCTTTTACGTTTTTTTCTTTTTCTTTTCTAACAAAACAGAAATAATGACAATTGAAAAGTAAACAGACAACTGAATGGTCAGACCACTGACTTTTTGGGTTTAACTGATTATTTCTGCACCCACTAGACAAGCAAACCAAGTCAGATAACCAACTTTGTGTTTAGTTTTGGTTTGCGTGTCTTTCAATTGGCGTTAATTAACGCCTGCGAGAATTGTTAGAGAATTCCAACAACGACTGTATTGACAAGCAAATTTGTCAAATATTATTAAAACGAATTTCGGCACCTGTTTCATTAATCAATGACATGACCTAAATGGTTTGCTTAAGTTTAACAGACACAAAATAGATTATGCAAGCTCTCCCTTGGCTGGACAGTTCAAGGTAATCGAATTAAAGCGATAATAAAGTTTCAACGTATTAAAGAGGGTATTGACTTTGGCTGTTCGGCGTTATGGCCACAAACCACAGGAATTCTAGGAATTTTTATTAATTTTAATGGGTGTGGTGGAAGTTCATATTATGACATAGAGGAAACATGAAAAGAGATTGTAAAGATTTTATGAAAGGCTTTTCAATTTGTTTTCAAATCACTTCAAATATTCATGCTGATTAGCAAGATTTCAAATGAAGCTGTAACAGAAAAAATATTTAAGTTTATAGTAGAGAAACTGCTGTGTAATGTCGTCCCAATGGCGAACGAATGAATGAACGAACGAAATCCCTTCCCTTCATAAAATCAATTTATGGTGACAGAGAGTATTAAAACTTAATGCTGCAGCTCTTCTCAGAATAAATGGCTGACTGGCAAACTAACTGACTCGCTGACTGAAGCAGTGGTGTTAATAAAAACTGAAAATATTCAAACAAAGTTATGCAGTCAATGACTTATTATTATTGCCTTTGGAAAAGCATCGTATAAAACTACTTATGGATGGATGCGTAAATGTGTGATTCTGTGAATGTAAAAGTCTCCGACAGTGAGTTAATGACAATATTAACATTTCCATAACGATAATATTTATGCTTAACATTAAACTATTAATATTTAATGTATTTATTGAAGTTTAATAATGATAATTTGTTGAAATATTGAGTGAGAGAAAACTATAAATTAGGCTTGTTAAGAGGAGGATGGAGATGGCAACACAAAACAACAAAAGATTATAGCAATGTAATTTTAAAGATATTTAAAACATAGAACCAATTCCAAGTGATATTATTGAGTGTAAAACGTTGAACCAAAATGAGTTCCGAAAATCAATTAATCAGCTCCACAGCGCAATTTACCCCTAAGTGAAGAGAGAAGGCAATAATATTCTTTCTGGACTTCTATAATGTAGTTTTTCAAGACAGATTCCAGTATAAAGTCTTTATAGACTACTATAAAGCAGTGCTATAGATTCATATGTGATAAATAGATATTTTCCAGTAGTGGGACGGTTTAACGCATTTTTTGGTTAACACCAAACATCGGTAAAATTGGAATGCTTATCGGTAAGTTAGTAACCAAAATAAATTCGTCGCTAAGTCCTACCGATAGTAACAGTGTTGCCAACTATTATTTATTTACGTTTTAATTTTACCGATTTTTGTCGGTAACAGTAAACTGTAAACAACGAAAATTTTATGGTATGAAGGAAAAACAAGCAAAAAGCCGCAGTGACGTACGCAGGGTGGGGGCCCAAATGGTTTGTTCGAACAAAGTTGTTTAAGCTATTGTAACAAATTATTACATTTTTCTTCCTTATAAACAATTGTTTTTGTTTGGAGATTTTAAATGAGAACTAAAATCTTTCTGATTTTTCTATTAATGTACACCATTAACAAGTTTTGTAAGAAATATTTTATTTTTTTTTTACCAGCAGCCTTTTGGCTAACAGGGTATATACACTTTCAGACGACCACAAATGTGCCTCATCGAAATAATGGTTTTAGAACCCAAGTATGTTTGGACGAAATTCGTTTCAGACAATCTGGAGTCCGCCTGTCTGGCACTGCGCACGAAAACTCGCGAACGGATCAACCGATTGAAATTTTGCGCTTCGAAACATTTTGCCAAAACTTAGTTTAAGAAGACGGGCCATATCGGTCCACTCCTTCGGGTACCTTCCTCACAAAATGCAAAATTTTTCTTTAAAATGATAACTCTCAAAGGGACAAAACTTGTCGAATATAGTCCATATCGTTCCACACTTTCGGATACCTTCGTAACAAAATTCGGGAAAAGTGAAGTTTAAGATCTAGTCTCGGATTCTTTTTTACATTTTGTTCAGTAGGTTATCCTTGCGGCCTCCTTTACGGCGGAATAATTTTTTCGGGGGCAATTCCATACATCCAGAGATAATGGCCTGAAAGCTCCAAGAAACCCTTATGGCAACAACGAAAAGGGCAAATCTGCATGATTTGTATAACGTATTATTTCATTTCACCATGTATCAGGATGGAATACGGAATACTATATCGGCCCCCTCCTTCGGCTACCGAGTTTGAGGAGTCGTCTCGGATCTATTTGAATTTTTAACTTAATTTAATATTTCCAGTTCTTTATGAAGCAGAAGTTTGCTTACTAAAAATTTTTGGTATATGTCAATGATTTGTTATGGTTCCACATTACGGACCCACAGATTCCACGTATTTTGAAGCAAACTCATGATACAAAATCAATATATTTTATATACGGCATAATTATTGAGTTTGCATCTTTTTTTGGTCAGATGCTGAGGTATATCTCTCTATTGAATTTTTATACGTTGTGTTAATAATTCATATAAAATCAATTAAAAACAACATTTAAAATTGCTTTACGTAACGATATACAACATTTTAAGTTTCATGATTTTTAGTCAATGTGGGATTAGAGCAAATGTTGTAGCTGTGAAAATTCTCTACAAGATTGGCCTTTATGATATTTTCGTAGGTTTTACATAGCTCTCTTTTTCTTGTTTGTTAATGTTTTTTCGTTAGTAATATTGATTGTTAAAAAAAAATGAATAAGGGAACAATTGAAGGTGAGTAAACGTTTAAGTACCCTGTATAGGTTTCTACGAGGGCGGTTCGGAAACTTCTTAGCCTATCAATGAAAGAGAATAGTTAGTTTTTAAAAATATTTTTATTTTCCAATATAATCCTCTGAAACTTCAATACACTTAGTCCAACGCTTTTCTAGCAATTCTATCCCTTGATTAAAATAGTTTTCCTCAAGGTCTTCAAAATAGTGGTTTACAACTGTAATTGCATCTTCATTTGAGGTAAAAACGCTTGCCAGCAAGGAATTTTTTTAGATTTGGGAACAAGTAAAAGTCACTGGGAGCTAAATCAGGAGAATAAGGTGGGTGGTCAAGCAACTCGTACTTTAATTCGTTGATTTTAGCCATTGTTAAAACACTCTTGTGCGCTGGTGCGTTGTCTTGATGAACAATTATTTTTTTGTGTTGCAAGCCAGGACGTTTTTCTCGAATTTGTACATTTAATTGATCCAAAAGGTTGCAATAGTACTCTGAATTTATTGTTCTACCCTTTTGCAGATAGTCAATCAATAAAATACCTTTGAAGTCCCAAAAAACCGTTGCCATAACCTTACCAGCCAATTCAATCGGCTGGTAAGGTTAGGTGTTTGCCTTCTTTGGGGCACTTCCTCCAGCTTCAGTCCATTGTTTGGATTGTTCTTTTGTCTCTGGAGTATAGTGGTGGATCCATGTCTCATAAACAGTTATGAAACGACGCTTAAAATCCATTTTATTTCGCTTAAAACGATCCAAACAAGCTTGAGAAATGTTCATTCTTATGCGTTTTTGATCGACTCTTAACAAATGCGGCACCCATCTTGCAGAAAGCTTTTTCATCTGTAGTTCTTCATGCAAAATTAAATGGACTCGATCATTTGAGATGCCCATGATATTAACAATTTCACGCACTTTTATTCGTCGATCATTTAATACCATATCATGCACTTTGCTACAATTTCTGTTGTTGTTGCTGTTTTTGGACGTCCACTACGTGGTTCATCTTCAATGCTTGTACGACCACGTTTAAATTCAGCAACCCAATTTTTTACTGTTGCATATGAAGGAGCACTTTCACCTAACACATTCACCATATCATTATGAATTTCTTGTCCCGATAAACCTTTTTTATGTAAATATTTAATGACAGCACGCATTTATAATTTTTCCATTGTAAAAAAAAATTGCGGATGCGTCTTTTTTGAACACGTGTTTCTATATGAAGGAGTTGCCAGATCGAAACAAAATTAAACATGTGTTCATAACAGAGATGGAAGTTTCCAAAGCACTTAACTTTTTTCTGTTTATACCGCGCTTTTTGTGCTAGGCTAGGAAGTTTCCGAACTGCCCTCGTATTTACAGTTTGGAAAATGTTGGTAAAACACGGAGACCAACGCACTGAAACAAAATCTATTTCTATAGGTCAAACTTAGAAAAACTAGCTTATGCGATAAACAGTTCTCTCCCACTTCAATAGATCTGAGTCGCTCTTAAGTTAAATTATATTGAATCTCTTTAGTTGATTAAGGTCCTGTCCTAACCATCACCAACGAAAGACATAGTCAAAGTCAAGTCAAAACTAATGAAATTGATGGACAATGGGATGAAATAATAGACGGAATGGTGTAAAAAAAACCCCTATGGCACCCCCTTTGGCCTTCGTCATATTTTGTCCAAAATTAGTTTCAGTTCGAAAATGGGCACTACAGGTTCATAACTTCCGGTACTTCCCCCCAATATTTAAAAAAAAAATGTCACTAAAATTGTATGCACGATATCTTTGAACGGGGCAACCAATTTCGTCTAAACTTTGGATCACCTAATATTTTGTCCAAATTTAGTTGAACTTTTAAATGGCCCATATCGGTCCTCTGCTTAGGGTACCTCCCGCACAAAAGTTCAACATTTGTGTTTAAGTGCAGTTTAGGGACTGATCGATGATCCTTTGGAAATGTATACCGATGTTCGTTCGTTGTGGTCCTGTTTATAGCCATATTATGTTTTCTGCTTCCTGGCTTACTGGTCCAAAAGTTATACCATGACCCACTGAAATGACTAGTGGGTGCGATATCTATCGAAAAGATATGACTTCCCAAATAAGATCCACTTCCATAATGTAGTATGTCGGTTCATTCCTTTAAGTACCTCCTCCTCCTTGTAAACTTTAATCCACATTTTGGTCGGCAAGTTCAAAAGACCAAAAAAGGCCACAAAATTGTGAAAAGACCCTAAATGCATTCGATCTGTCCGTAGATTCACATAGGCTGAGGGTATATCTCTGTCGGCAAAGCCGATTGATACTTCTTTACTTGTTATAATTGTTATCCATTTTAATCCATTACAATTTTATGTATATATCTTTTTATACTTATATTATCCCATTGCTCAGTTAAAGCTTTCCACGGGAGCCAGTAAGTCAGTCAGTTTGTCAGTCGTTCAGTTAACCAATGAACTAAAGCAATTGCAGTCTCTGGGTCTATCACTTATCACAGTTTATTCACAGAGGGTTGGCTGGCTTGCTAGCTGGTTGATTGGATGGCCTCGAGTGTTTAGCAGCCTCAAACATTATGAAACCGGAGTCGTTAGAATCATTTAAATCATAAATTTCGTCTTCATTGCGCTGTACTGTGTGCGCTTTTCACACGTTTACCGAAATATTGAAACTGCAAGTTTAAAGACAACTATACAAATGTTTTAACGTACATTTAGGCAAGAAATGTATTGCAAAAACCAAAATTGTAGAAAATTTCATATTAATTGTTCGTTTATGGCAACAAATTATGTAAAAACTATACGGTTTTTTGTGCAAATCTCTAGCTATAGGTCCTTACAACAATATTCCGTCAAAATATGCAAAGGTTATTTGCGATTTATAACAAATACGGTCAAAAATAAGAATTAACTACTACTTGAGGGTGACAATAAAAGTATTGCAAAAACAAGTAAGGAAAGTCTATAGTCGGACGGAGCCGACCATGGGATACCCTATACCACTATCCCTGGACAATCGCTCTCCACGGAACTTATTTTCAATGACTAGCATGACAAAGACATTTTTGTAGCAGGAAAGGAAAATTTAGTTCACACAAACTAAAATGTAATGTACGTTATTGAAATTTTTACCAATTTCACACAAAAGTTTCAGTCCATTTAACCCGCTAAGTATTCTCTGATCTTCACGTTGGTTTGTACGCTTCTTCTTCATCATAAACACAAACTTTGTTCAAAATTTTGCGGGTTATTATTTTGACCTACAGAGCCGCTACAAAATTGGTTAAAATTTTGTTTTTGGTCCATTTCACCCCCTGAACATTTCACGATCATCACCAAAAACTAACCATTTCTATCCTTGCCCGAACCCAACCTCCTTAAAAAATTCGTTACAATCGGTCCAAATTGCGGCCTTAAGTTTGTTTACAATTTTTAATGGACGGGCACACATCGCTAAATCGCTTTATCTCGTCGAGATATGAATTTTGGCATACCAAATATGGGGTCTAGGACGAATATTTCGTGTTGTTACATAAACTTTTGGAGAGACATATGTAGCATGGGATAAAAATGTGGTTCTCTACACAGAACCCATTATATATTAGGCAGTAGGCCCGTTATCTAGCAAACACTTTATTGCAATTTACATCAGAGGATAGGTCAGTAGTTTTTTCCCATATGTAGGCTACTTTGCGCAATATATATGTCCTCAAGGAATTAAAATATCGACCAAAAATAAAATGTTTATATTTCTTACAAAACTAATGGTCCATTTCACCCGCTAAAGAATATCAGATCATCATTCAAAATTGTAGGCATTTTTTCGGCCTATTCTCTTACCCGGTGCAAAATTCGTGACTATTGATGTATAATTGCGACTTCTAGCGAGTTTATTATTACACTACAAACAAATAACGGAATATATTAGGCTGTAACTCTGTTATCTGATCATGCACACCAATATAATTGGCATCAATTGAAAGGTCAAGCGTTCCACTTTCAAGTATATCTCACTTGTCCGGAATATCACTTCCAGGAATTAAGATATAAGCTGTATATTTAGAATTTTCACAATTTTCACACAAACGTTTTGGTCAATTTAACTCTCTACATATTATCCTATCTCCATTTCAAATTGCAAGCTTCTCCTTTGTGATATACTCTTACCTTATTTAAAATTACGCGTTGATCGGACTATTATTGAGACCTACAGAGCCGCTAGAAAATTGGATAAATATTATGTTTTTGGTCCATTTCACCCGCTTAATATTTCACGATCATCACCAATAAGAATAGGGATCTATTCTGATCTGAAACCGACCTCCATACAAAATTTCGTGATGATCGGTCCATAATTGCGGCCTGGAGCGTGTTTACAATTTATAATGGACAGACGGACGGACGGACTGACGGACGGACACACATCTCAAAATCGCTTTATCTCGTCGAGATATGAAGATTGGTATACCACATTGGGGGTCTCCGACGAATATTTCGCGGTGTTACATGAATTTTTACCAAAACAAACTTATAATACCCTTTTCCACATTGTGGTATAGGGTATAATTACCAAATCGATGGTTTCTTCGAGAATTACCAGGGGTGTGTTCCTTAATGAATTGTCTATCCACTTTGGACATTCATTGGAGCGTTAATGAGCTTAGTTAAACCAAAAATTAAGGCTCGGTATGTTCCACTCTAAGGATACTGGTTCCCCATTTTTTAGTAAATCTTGATCCTTCGTTGGAGGATGTTTTTGGAGTTTTTTTGTTAAATTGGACCCAAACATTTTAGGAGGGTTAATATCAGGATGTTGGCCCGATGTATTTAAAAGTTTTGTGTTGTTATATTACATCTGCAATTTACACAAATAAGATTAAAATGTCATTATCTGGTCTTTGGAATGGTGGTAGTTGACTTTGTTTGAACTTTCGGGATAGATTTTTCTGACTTTCAGACTAATGACTATTAAATATTTCTTAATGATGTCAGTGGGGATGTCTTCCCAATCATTATTATATCCGTGAACCCTATTTCGCATACTATTTTCCATGGTAAAAAATATAGTACCCAAATTTTCGGTGTTCCAGCTTCTCCAGTAGCGGTTTAATTTCCATATTTGATGGGTTTTATTGGATTTGGCGCAATTTTTTGGACTTATTATGATAGCAGAGGATAATATCTATCCACTTACTAAAAATTAAATCATATCAATACCATTGAGAAACAAAATAGTGCTCTGTCGTAGGTCGTTTCAAAATACTGCACTGGTGTCAATTTTTTCCATATATTTTCCGGAGGTATTGCGATGTTCTCAAAGCCAAAATTGGACTGTTTTGCATTGTTCCATTATCCTACAATACATATTGAGTCAAATATTCATTCTTGGCATACTTGCCTGTGGCCGATTCGTCATTGTTTATTGTTAATATGGTCCCATCGGTTTTTTACCTTTCTGAAGACCCGGTCATGGAGCATTTTTTATCACTGAACTTTATTACATTCAATACTGTTAGTCTATTATTAGCCGCAAAAGTCATAAAAATTCATAATGACCGCAAAAATTTTATAGTTTTATAGTACTGATGTTCCCGTTGCAATACTTTTATTGTCACCCCCAAGTAGTAGTTAATTCTAATTTTTGACCGTATTTGTTATAAATCGCAAATAACCTTTGCATATTTTGACGGAATATTGTTGTAAGGACCTATAGCAAGAGATTTGCACAAAAAACCGTATAGTTTTTACATAATTTGTTGCCATAAACGAACAATTAATATGAAATTTTCTACAATTTTGGTTTTTGCAATACATTTCTTGCCTAACTGTATCTCTATTTGTGTGTCTGAATGTATCATGGCGAAACGGTATAAACTCTATAAACATAAATCAGTTGAAAATTTCGTTGCCTAAGTATAGTTAAATGTAATTTATTGTCTTTTATATTTCTTCTTTATTTTATTATTATGTTTATGGCAAAGGATTTTTAACTCCCCTTCCTACGGGTCCGTTAGACAATTTTGTTTTAAAGGACATTGTTTGTTCCTGGCTGGCTACATATCAAAGATCTCTTTGATGCACAGTGTGAGTTTAGTTGGCAATCTTGAGGATGAGGTTTTCCAACAACTTATTGAAATGATTTGCCAAATTGTCTTTGCCGTAAACGGCGCATTTTGATATGACTGCAGGTTTTATAGGAAAACGAAAATAATTCTAAGCATCTGCGTTGAGTAGCGAAGTTGACCGCGTTTAAAATGCAGTTTTGTAAAGTCTGCTTTAGTAGCAGAAGTCGAATATATAAAAATATCCACGTTTTGTGGTCTATTTGTCCGTGGGAAATGTTGTTTAAAAATCCACGTTTTGTGGTTTATTTGTCCGTGGGAAATGTTCTTTAAAAATTCGCGTTTGGTGGTCTATTGGTCCGTTAGAAATGTTCTTTAAAAATCCACGTTTCGTGGGCTATTGGTACGTGGGAAATGTTCTTTAAAAATCCACGTTTTGTGGTCTTTTGTTCCGTGGGACATGTTCTTTAAACATCCACGTTTTGTGGTCTATTGGTCCGTGGGAAATGTTCTTTAAAAATCCACTTTTGTGGTTTATTGTTCCGTGGCAAATGTTCTTTAAAAATCCACATTATGTGGTCTATTGGTCCGTTGGAAATATTCTTTAAAAATCCACGTTTTGTGGTTTATTGTTCCGTGGCAAATGTTCTTTAAAAATCCACGTTTTGTGGAGTATTGGTCTGTGGAAAATTTTCTTTAAAAAAATCCACCTTTTTCGGGCTATTGTTCTGTGAAAAAAAAACTTCTTTAAAAATCCACGTTTTGTGGTCTAGTGGTGTGTGGAAAAAATTCTTCAAAAAATTCACGTTTTGCGGGCCATTGGTCGGTTGAAAATCTTCTTAAAAATTCACGGTTTTTGGTTTATTGGTCCGTGGCAAATATTCTATAAAAATCCACGTTTTGTGGTCTATTGGTCCGTGGGAAATGTTCTTTATAAAATATTCTTTAAAAAATCCACATTTTGTGGGCTGTTTGTGCTAGAAAATTATTTTTTTAAAATTGCACGTTTTGTGGGCTGTTGGTGTCAGAAAAATATTCTTTAAAAAATACACGTTTCGTGGGCTATTGGTCCTTGGAAGATATTCTTTAAAAAAATCCAAGTTTTGTGGGCTGTTGGTGCCAGAAAAATATTTTTTTAAAAAATCTACGTTTCCTGGGCTATAGGAAAATATAGTTTAAAAAACCACGTTTCGTGGGCTATTAGTCCTTGGAAAATATTCTTTAAAAAAATCCACGTTTTGTGGGCTGTTGTTGCCAGAAAAATATTCTTTAAAAAATCCAAGTTTCGTAGGCTATTGGTCCTTGGAAAATATTGTTTAAAAATCCACGTTTTGTCTGCTGGTGTCAAAAATATATTCTTTAAAAAATCCACGTTGTGTGGGCTGCTGGTGCCAGGAAATTATTCTTTAAAAACTCCTCGTTTTGTGGGCTTTTGCTGCCAGAAAAATATTCTTAAAAAAATCCACGTTTTGTGGGCTGTTGCTGCCAGAAAAATATTCTTAAACAAATCCACGTTTTGTAAACTTTTGGTGTCAGAAAAATATTCTTTAAAAAAATCCAAGTTTTGTGGGCTCTTGGTGCTAGAAAATATTCTTTAAAAAATCCACGTTTTGTGGGCTGTTTTAAAAAGTCCACGTTTTGTGTTGTGTTAGTTCTGGAAAAATGTTCCTAAAAACTCCATGGTTTTTGTTGGTTCTTGAAAAATATTCTTAAAATTTCCACCTTCTGTGTTGGTCCTTGAAAAATATTCTTTAAAAAATTCACGTATTGTTGTTGGTCCTTGAAAAATATTCAATAGAAAATTTTAAACAAATTTTAAATACAATATAATTATTTTTAATATTTTTAGGTAGTATATCTTCTTTAAATTAATTAAAGCTCTGCAACTAATTCTGTACTAAAATGTGTCCTCAAATTTCTCCTGATTCCATTTCAATCCACATTCTTTGTGATTATAATTTGTATTTTATATTCCTTTCTTAATTTCATAAGATAAAAGATAATGTATAAAGGCGACATTTATACGCACACCTGACTTATTTACATCTACAATATGAACACACACACACCTACCACGCTGACATTTCAAGGTATGTATTTTGTGTTAAGAAATGTCTGGCTTAAGATTTCATAAAAATGATAACTAAATTATACAATGTACGAAGCCATAATGTCGCACAATCTTTTCTAATCTTTTCCTTTTGTAATATTTACTCTTTTGTTGTTTTGTGAGTGTGCGTGTCACTTTCTTTTTTTTCTTTTTATGGGGAATAAAGGAGTGAGAAAAACAAGGCCATGTTTTAAGATAATGGCCTCCCTAACTCATACTTTGAAATTGTTAAACACATTAAAGTCCATTATTCTCACGTTCTAAAGAATTTTCATTGTTTTTCATGTAAAAAAAACTTTCCAAAAATTCTTGTAATTTAATGTTCGCAGTCGCGAACATTTCTCGAGCCTTTTATGCCGTTTTGGTGGCATGGAAAAAATTTATGGCTTGTAATACATGTTATTTATAATTATGATAGGTTATCCTCCGTATACTCAAGGATATTGCCATTTAAGGGTCCTGTGATTGAAATTAGCGAAATTCCCAAACAGCGAGGCCATCGATTTCATGCAATTTTCTTATGCTTTAATTGGAAATTTATTTTTCATTAAACTCTGTCTATATGGTTCTAAATTTACTTCAAGTAGAATTTCCATCGAATCTCCCTTTTACTGTCTTGCTATAAAAATATATTCATGTTCCAATGGTTAATCAGATTTGTTTGTACAGAATCATTACACCTGTTTTTTCCGAATGTCATTTGCCTAAGTTATTAACAATGGATTCTATTTGCTCTTCTAGTATTTATCAAGAAATGTCAGCTATCTGAATTTTATGTCATTTCATGTGGAAGATTGCTGCAGAGACAGAAAAAGATGAACTGAAATTAGGCAGCAATTGTTTTGTTTTCTTCACTTATTCCCACAAGAATCATATATGTCAATAACACAATAAATCTTATTAAGGGTAAATAGGTTCATGGATCTTTAGAGATGAATGTCTGGTTCGTTGTGGAAACAAAACATAAAACAATTAATGTAATATTAAATTTAACATAAGGTATTTTAAAGGATTTTTAAATGAATATATAATTGTTTTCAAAGATTATCTTCAAAGGCCATCAATCATTGAAACTTGGATTTTTTTAAAAAATATTTTTGAGGGAGCAATAGCCCACAAAATGTGGATTTTTTAAATAATATTTTTTTATGGATCAACACAAAACGTGGTTATTTAAGGAATATTTTGTTTAAGGACCAACACAACACCAATTTTTTTAAAGAATATTTATAAGCAACAACACAGCACAAAACCTAAGGTATGTTTGAAAGAATATTTTTCAAGGTTTTTAAGGGACAACAAAAAACGTGGATTTTTTAATGAATATTTTTGAAGACTTTTTAAGGCACAACACAAAACTTCGATTTTTGAGGAATTTTGTTTTAAGAACAACACAACACAGAACTTGGATTTTTAAAGAATATTTTTCAAAATTTTTTAAAGACAACGCAACACAGATCTTAGAACAACAAAACACAAAGCGTGGATTTTTATACCCTTACGGGGTATATACACTTTCACATGGGTAAAAAGTGGCTCATCGAAATAATGATTTTAGACCCCAAGTATGTTTGGACGAAACCAGTTTCAGACAATTTGGAGTCAAATTAGCAATGTCCGTCGGTCTGTCTGTCTGACTAGCTGGACTGCAAGACAACTCTCGAACGGATGAACCGATTTGGTACAAAAATTGGCGTTAGCAATTTTTTGTGCAAACTTAGTTTAACTTCGGTCCACTCTTGCAGGTACCTATCTCCCCCACAAAAGTTAGAAAATGTTCGGAAAAAGTGTCCACTCCTTCAGCCACATATCTCCCGCACAAAAGTTCGAAAATATTCGGAAAAATTGTGGGCACGATAACTCTTAAAGGGAGTAGCCTATTTAGTCCATACCAATATGGATGCTATCGTTCCACTTTTTGGGGTACCTCTCACACAAAATTTCGGAGAAGATCAGTTTAGGACCTGCTTTAAAACCATAACGACGGTACAAGTTTTATAAGGGATAAGTCCATACTTCCTGAAAAATGGTCCGAAAGCTGTAAAAACGCATATGGAACCATGTTGCACCAAAGCTACGTACCCGTTTAAATGTTGCAAATAAAGCACGAGCAGATACAACACGGAAGTTGGACATCGGTAAGCTGCAAACACAACCGATAGCTACATCATATTCCACTCAAATAGCCGAATTGCTTAATGCAAGCACTCTTCGCATATCAGCGCAATGACAAAATATTGCCCACTCCATGCAAACAGCCCCAAAATCCATACTTGGATACCAGAGACCTCCACCAAGGAATCCATGGTATGACCAGGAGTGTCGTGCTGCTACCGAAGAGAAAAATGCGGCATATAGGGCTACTCTACAATCAGTAGCAACGCGTACGAGAGAGGTGTCGGGAGAAAAGGAGAGAGAAGAAACGTCTTTTCCGCAGGAAAAAGAGAGAAATGGAAAGACGGGAGTGTGAAACAATCGAGATGTGCAGGAGCCAGAATGAAGTCCGAAAGTTCTACCAAAGAATAAAACATCAAACTGATGGCTTTGGTCTTGTAGAGACCAGCAAGGTAATTTGGTAACTGATACAGATAGTGTGCTCAGGTTATGGAAAGAACATTTTTCCAAACTGTTGGTATCCGACAGTAGCGATGACGGCGAAGATACCCCAGATCCAATCCCAGAAGATGGATAAAGACAGCAATAAACCGGCTGAAGAATAATAAGGCAGCAGGAGCCGATGGCTTGCCAGCCGAGCTGTTCTTAACCGAAGGCGACACGCTGATAAGGTGTATGCATCAGCTAGTTAGCACCAGGAAGAACGCGTACCCGACGATTGGAACGTGAGCATCCTATGTCCAGTCCACAAGATGGGAGATAAGACTGTGTGCTCCAATTACAGGGGCATAAGTCTGCTCCCTATTGCATATAAGATAGTATCTGGCATATTGTATGAGAGACTAAAGTCTATGGTCAATGAAATTATTAGACCCTATCAGTGCGGCTTTAGACTGGGCAAATCCACCATTGACCAGACATTTACCATGAGACAAATCCTGGAAAAGACCCAAGAAATGCAGATCGACACCTTCCATCTTTTCGTCGATTATAAAGCAGCCTTCGACAGCCCTATACGTTCAAAGTTGTTCCAAGCTATGCAGCTATGTGGAAGTGGAACAATATATACGAACAGCCATATGTAACTTGCTTATGCCGACGACATTGACATCATGGGTCGGTAAAGGAAGTAACTGACACCTTTGCAAAAGTCGAAAGGGAATCAGCTAAAGTGGGTCTGGCGGTAAACGGCGAGAAGACCAAGTTAATGGTTTCGACGCGCAATGCGTCCATAGAGATCGGGGCAACTGTTGACGTTGGTTCCCATAATTTTGAGGTAGTAAAGGACTTCGTCTACCTCGGCACCGGCGTAAACACAACCAACAACATCAGTTGTGAAATAAATATAAAAATTGTGTTGGCCAACAGATGCTACTTCGGTCTGAGTTAGAAGTTTAGGAATAAAGCCACATCTCGTCAAACAAAAACAACGCTTTACAAAACACTGATACTACCCGTGCTGATGTATGGTTCCGAAGCCTGGGTACTTGCGCAAGCAGATAAGGCAGTGATTGGCGTTTTTGAGAGAAAAATTCTTCGTAAGATCTACGGACCGATCTGCGTTGACGGTGAATATCGACGTCGTATGAACCACGAGCTGTATCTGCTATACAACGATATCAATATAGTTAAACGTACCGAGATACATCGATTGCGTTGAGCGATGATGAACCCGCTAAAAAAGGCGTATAAATTCGAGCCACATGGCGGTGCACGCAGAATTGGCAGGCCAAAGAATAGATGGCGCAAACAAGTGGAAGAAGAGATGGCAAGGCGCGGTATTCCAAAAAGCGAAGCACAAAACAGATAGAATTGGAGATCTTTTCTTAGTTCGGTCTATGGAACAAATGTTCTGTAATGGGCCAGTAAGTAAGAATTTTCACTGCTACAACATTTTCTTTAGTCCCATTTCGATAGGAATTGCGGTTTCCAAGCAAAATGTGACTTTTTTTTTTTCTAATGTATGAACATTGTAGATTGAGAATCTGCAAAAACTTCCCAGGTGCAATCACCTTCCATTTAAAGTTAGTTAAGGCGAACCGCGCATGACATTGTTTTGTAAGAAGAATTTACAAGCAAATTCGTGAAAACCTAAAAAAACCCTCAAAATGTGAACTTTGATTGGGATTAATGTAAAAAGTGCCATTGCGATTTTTTTGGTTTTTTTTTTTAATTTTTCTCATCTATGAACATTGTAGTTTGGGAATCCGCAAAAACTTCCTGGGTGTAAGCACCCTTCATTTAAAGTTGGTTTAGTCGCACCGTGACATATAAACACGTTTTCCTTTATAGTTTTGGTTTGTTTATAAAGAACTACGTTTACTTTCACAAAACTTCGCAACCATGATAGCAAAGTATTGAAATCATGATAGAGGAATTCTCATTTTTTTACTTTTAATGCTACCTTTGATTAGAAGTAATGTAATACCTCCATATATTGATCTCTTTCATTGATAGAATCGGATAAAGTCACCAAAAGCTATATCTTAATGCGTTTGGTATTTTTTCTTTCTCAATAAAAAATTTTAAAATTCTTTAAGAAACATGTATGTACATGTAGCTAAATGTATTCGTAGCCGAAATAATGAAAATAATACATAATATGTCGCAATCATACTACATATGTATATTCCCACAACCAAAGGAAGAAGGAAGACTTCGCAATCATATAAATAAATTCCGCGGAAAACTAGTCCCAGAGGAAGTGGTGTAGGGTATCACATGTTCGGCCCCGTCCGATTATAGCCCTCTTTTACTTGTTGTAAAAATATTTTTTAAAGAAGACCACATAATGTTTTTTTAACATTTAAAGGAAGACCGAAAAATGTTGATTTAAAAAAAAATATTTTTTCGAAGAAGATCAGAAAAGTTTATTAAAAACAAGTAAGAAAGTATCAGTCAGCTGAGCCGACAGAGATATACCCTCAGCCACGTACCCGAAGAAAAAAAGTTAACACAATACTTCTGTAGGTATTTTAGCTGTTGGGAAAATTTTCCAGGATGGAAAGGGCCGCAAAAAAATACATTTTGCAACAAAATTCAGAATGATCCATTTTTTCCAAACTTTGGGTAGGGTGTACCCATAGGAGTGATCCGATGTAGTACATATTCGGACCTAATACAAATCTGTAGGAAATATTTTTTTTCTTTATTAGTCTATGGATATTTTCCTTACAGACTATATAATTAAATATGTTGTACTTAATTTTCTGAATTTAAATATATTACAATTTTACTTTTCGATTTACAAAGTTTGAGCTAAATCGATTTCTCTCTTAAAGGGTTATTTTACACATTAGCCAGTTTAGGTGGTGCCTGTAGGATTTTCTGGACCTTTTTGGGTCATTACTCAGGAAGTATGGACTTTCCCACGAAAAAAAATTACAACGTCGTAACAGGGGCCGCAAGGGAAACCTGCTGCGTCACAAATTAATTAGATCAGAGAGTAGTTGTTAAACTATACTTTTTCCAAATTTTGTGTGGGAGGTACTCAAATGAGTGGACCGATATAGTCCATATTAGAACTCGATATATGCCTGAAAGTAATATTACCAATAGCAAAGTTTGGCTCAATTCGGTTATTCCCTCCTAGAGTTATCATGCCCACAATCTTGGCGAAAAATTTTGAACCTTTGTGGGGGAGGTACCGGAAGGAGTGGACCGATATGGTCTATCTTCGAATTTAAACTAAGTTTGGACAAAATATTGAAAGACCCAAAATTTTAACCAAATATGCTGATCCGTTCGAGAGTTATCGTGCACTCCAACTACGACACATGGTATTATATGGGTTGTTTGCAATTTTTGTGCTGATTTCTGAGAACATATGGACTTCCTCCTGAAAAAAAATTATATCGTCGTAATAGGGGGTAGTGAATACAAGTGGCTGCAACAAAAATCAAAGCGATTCGAGAGCAGGTCGTAAACTGCACTTAAGCAAAATTTTGTGTGGCAGGTACCCGAAAGAGTGAACCAATAGGGTCCATATTGGAACCTCATCTATGTCTGGTAGAAATGTCACGATGTGCACAGTATGGACTAATTCGGTTACCCCCTTCAAGAGTTATCGTGCGGACAATTTTTCCGAACATTTTTGAACTTTTGTGGGGGAGGTACCTGAAGGAGTGGACCGATATGGCCCATCTTCGAACTTAAATCAAATCTGTACAAAATATTTCGATACCCAAAATTTGAACCGAATCGATTGATCCGTTCGAGAGTTATCGTGCGCACCAGCCTGCCAGACAGACAGACAGACGGACGGACATTGCTAGATCGACTCAAAATTGTCTGAAACGGATATCGTACAAACATACTTGGGGTCTAAAACCATTATTTCGATGAGGCACATTTTTGGCCGTATCAAAGTGTAAATACCCTCTTTAGCCTAAAGGCTGAGGGTATAAAAACATTAAACGAAGATGACAAAATGTGGATTTTTTATGGAATAGTTTGCGCATGAACCATCAGGCCATTTTGTTTTTTCCACATTTTCAATTTGTTGATAATTCTCGTTGTTGTTAAATTCTCATAGTTGATTTCCGGTTTCACGAAAACGTAGTAAAATCTATACAGTTGAGGTCAGAGATGCAATCAGTATTCGTATTTAGGTTCTACACAATAATAAGAGCTCCAAAGTAAATATGCCGGGAAAAGTAACAATGCTGTGGAAATTTGTTAGAACCTAATTCAGAGTTGCAAGTAAAATATGCTTATTTGAACTTTTTAAATATCAGAGGGCAGTTATATATAAATGTATGCAGATGTGTGCACAGTAACAGGGGATGTAAATATATCACGGTGCGCCTTAACTAATTTTAAATGGAAGGTGATTACACCTGGGAAGTTTTTGCAGATTCTGAAACCAAAATTCTCATAGATGAGAAATATCAAGAAACAAAAAAATCACCGGAGGGATTTTCAAATAAATCGCGATTTAAGTTCACATTTTTAAGGGTTCCTTAGGTTTTCACGATTTTGCTTGGAAACCGCGAGTCCTATGTAAATGGGGCTATAGAAAATACTATAGCTGTGAAAATTCTCCACAAGATTGACCTTTATGACATTTTCGTAGGTTTTACCGTTTTTGAGATATAGAAGTTCAAATTGGGACAATTCAAACTGGGACAAGTCTCCTTATAAAACATTGTTATGCCTGCAATTTCCCAACTTAAACGTATATATTTTAAAAGTGGTACAGCCTAAGAAAAAATAAATCAGATAATCTTGTAGAGAATTTTCACAGCTACAAAATTTTCTTTACTCCCATTTTGACATGACTTGCGGGTTTCAAGCAAAATCTTTAAGACCTAAGATAAAAACCTAAAAAATTTAACTGAACCTCTATATCGCAAAAATGGAAAACCTACGAAAAAACCTAAAGTTCAGTCTTGTAGAGAATTTTCACAGCTACAACATTTTCTTTAGTCCCATTCCGATAGGACTTGCGGTTTTCAAGCAAAATCGTGAAAACATAAAATCCACATAAAAATGTGAATTTTGACCGCGATTTATTGAAAAATCCCTATAGCTATTTTTTCTAGTTTTGCGATTTTTCTCATCTATGAATATTGCTGTTTCAGAATTCACAAAAACGTCCCCTGTGTAAGCGTTTTTTATTAAAAGTTAGTTAAGGCGCACCCTTCATGATATTGTTTTATAAAGGGGCGATACAGTCAGTTCATTGTCTCAATTTGAACTTCTATATCTCAAAAACGGTAAAACCTACGAAAATATCAGAAAGGTCAATCTTGTGGAGAATTTTCATAGCTACAACATTTTCTTTAGGCCCATTTACATAGGTCTCGTGGTTTCCAAGCAAAATCGTGAAAACTCAAAGAACTCCTAAAAATGTGAACTTAAATCGCGATTTATTTTAAAATCCCTCCGGCAATTTTTTTTGTTTCTTGATATTGCTCACCTATGAGCATTGTAGTTTCAGAATCTGCAAAAACTTCCCAGGTGTAAGCACATTCCATTTAAATTTGGTTAAGGCACACCGTGATATATAATTGTTTCACAAACATCCCTGACGGGACGAGGTAAATATATATACGTTCCCTGCAAGCAAAAACTATCGCGGAAGTGACCTAGGCGTGTCGCCCAGGGCGATGAAAACAGTCGCGGCGATAGTCGCTGAAGTCACCCTGAGGTGACCTCCGTTGTGAAGAAATGAACCACGCCGGCGTGTCGTCTTGGAAGTCACTCCAGCGACACTTCTGGAAGATCATTTCCGCGATAGTTCTAGAAATTAAAAAAAAAATATTTTTAATTTTTTTTCTATTTATTTTTTTTATTTTTATTTTTTAATTTTTATTTATTTATTTTTATTAATTTTTTTAAATTTTTTTATTTTTATTTATTTTTTTTATTTTATTTTTATTTATTTCTTTTAGAGAAATTATTCTTTGCAATTTCCGCCTATATTAATTTTGTCATTTTATTTTAAAAATGTGATGTTTTGTTGCCTGACTTAGGAAGCGAACCCGGACCTTCAGAGTGCAAAGCGAGTGTGCTTACCACTGCACCACCGTCTCATATAATCATCAGAAAGAAAATGTTCTATATTTGTTCAAATGTGTTGAATCATAAAATAAATGTAAACAATCGCCTTGGAAGTCACTCAGAAGTCACTCCGAAGTGTCGGCATACGCGATAAAACGTAATCACAATAAGCCTATAGAAATTGTTTGTGTAATTCACCAACGATCTTCCTTGGCGTGTCTCCGGAGTGACCTCTTAGGCGAGGGAGTGCGAAACTCACTTCCAATCGCAGGCAGGGTTCTATATCAACACGTATATATATGTATGTGTGTGTTTTTAATACCAACTAAAATATAATAGTTTGGCATACATTACGGATTTTAGATACTCACTCACCTGCAAACAATAACAACAAATAAACACATTTACACAAATAAACACACAGATACATACCTGGCCCAACAAGCCTCTATTCACGTGTACATAAATCTGTATATGTATGTAAATATAAGCATGATATCGTAAAGGTGAAGGCTTTATATCTCTCTGAACCTACTAGCACACATAACCGAGATGATGATGACGAAAATAATGCTGCTCCTGATTATGAGAACGAAGCATAACTGGAACTATTTCAAACACACACACGAATAAATACACATAACTCGAACCCCCCATACCAAGTGCGGATATTATTCGAATGTTCGGCACAACTTTCGAAAACGATATCACATTCGAAGAATTGGCAAATGTTTTTCGGGTGTACACAAGCACGTTGTTCTTTTGTTCGTCAAAAGTTTAAAAACGATATCGTTTTCGAACATTTGGCGAATGTTTTTTCTTCACAAGAAAAATTTTTTACTTTGAAATTTTTTTTGCTTCAAAAAAAAAAAAAATTATATTGTTTGTAAAAAATTCCCATTTGCTTTTTTCAAATAATTTCGATATAAATGCTACGTATAATATAGACGATAAGTGTTGATAAAGACAACATATGGGTAGGTTGCCAAACACAAGACAACAATGTTTATCAACAGTTACATATCGAGTCGCAACCATAAAGAAATAAAAACGGAAAAGGTACATAACAGAAACATCAAGAAACTCCACAAAAAATGTTTTTCGCCACTATCGTAAAAACTATCATCTTTCATTCGCTAATAATATTATTAACGATATTCGAATTCGAAGGTTTTCCTGCCACAAACTGAGCGACGAATGAATCGTTTTCAATTCGTTCTCGTGTGTCGTTTTCGAACAAAATATCCGCAAAACTATCGAAAAACATTCGAAAACGAATCGTTTGCGATAGCAATGGTATGGGGGGACATAACAGAAACATCAAGAAACTCCACAAAAAATGTTTTTCGCCACTATCGTAAAAACTATCATCTTTCATTCGCTAATAATATTATTAACGATATTCGAATTCGAAGGTTTTCCTGCCACAAACTGAGCGACGAATGAATCGTTTTCAATTCGTTCTCGTTTTCGAACAAAATATCCGCAAAACTATCGAAAAACATTCGAAAACGAATCGTTTGCGATAGCAATGGTATGGGGGGAATAAACATGAAACCCATACACGTGTACATTATGAATTTATCAACAGTGGCAGCAGCAAAAGCAACATGTAAAGTAATCATTGACGCCAGGAGACTTTGCCATCTTCGTGCAACTTCCATTTATGTTAGACGATGTGTTGGTATTTGTGAAAAGTAATTTCGAAAGTGAAATTGTGTGTATGTGAAGTAAGTGTGAGTACTTGAAATGGCTGTTTAAACCAGGAAGTAAGCTCTCCATACACCTGGGACTATGCACTTTAAATTAAAGTATTAAAGTGTGTGTGTGTTTAATTATTTTTATATCTCTTTTTTACTGTTTACAAGTTTGAAAATTGTCTAATTAGATTAAACAAATATTACGTCATAGTTGTTAACTTTCACTTGTCGTCATAAATGTTAAGTGGAAGGATGTTAAGCATATTGAGAATAATTGGAAAGTTTTTCATGAAAAACTATTTTTAGTATAGTTGATATACACAAATTTTTCACAAAGAAAAATTGTTATCGACTGCATTCATAGAAAATATATTTTCGTCAATTTTTATAACCTCAGCATTTATGCTAACGAGGGTATACATATACACTTTCATACGGGCAAAATGTGCCTCATCGAAATAATGGTTTTAGACCCCAAATATGTTTGGACGAAATGTGTTTCAGACAATTTGGAGTCGATTTAGCAATGTCCGTCCGTCTGTCTGCCTGTCCGTCTGTCTGCTCGTCCGTCTGTCTGGCTGGCTGGTGCGCACGATAACTCTCGAAAGGATGAACCGATTTGGTAAAAAATTTGGCTTTCGCAATATTTTGTCCAAACTTAGTTTAAGTTCAAAGAAGGGCTATATCGGTCCACTCCTTCCGGTACCTCCCCCACAAAAGTTCGAAAATGTTCGGAAAATTTGTGCGCACGATAAATCTTGAAGAAAGCATCCAATTTGCTCCATACTTTGGACATCCTTAAATATCTACTAGACTTAGATGAGGTTCCAATATGGACTCAATCGGTCCACTCCTTCGGGTACCTCCCACACAAAATTTCGGATAAGTTCAGATTAGGGCCTGCTCCCGAATCGCTTTGGTTTTTGTTGCAACAACTTGTATTAATTGCCCCCCATACGACGTTACAAGTTTCATCAGGGACAAGTCCATACTTCCCGAGAAACTAGCCTGAAAGATGCAAAAAGCCGCTGTGATACCGTGTGGTGTGGTTGGAGCGCAAGATAACTCTCGAACGGATCTGCATATTCGGTCCAAAATGTGGCCTTCGTAATATTTTGTGCAAACTTAGCTTAAGTTCGAAGATTAGCCATATCGGTCAACTCCTTCAGTACCTCCCCCACAAAAGTTAAAAATGCTCGGAAAAATTGTGCGTACGATAACTCTTGATGGGAGTGACTGATTTGGTCCATAGTTTACACATCCTAATACATCTACCAGGTATAGATCACTTTCGAATATGGACTATATTTGCTCACTCCTTCGGGTACCTCCCACACAAAATTTTGGATAAATTCACTTTAAGAACTGCTCTCGAATCACTTTGATTTTTGTTGCAGTAACTTGTGTTCGTTGCCTCAATTACGATAGTAAAAGTTTTTTTAGGGGCAAGTCCATACTTCTTGAGAAAATAGACCGAATGTTGTAAAAGACCCCTATGGCACAATATGTAGTGGCTGGAGAGCTCAAGCTGTATACTGCGTTCGTCCACACTTTGGATATTGTAATATTTCTTTGAATATTAGATGAAATTCGAAGGTGGTGCTAATAGGTCTACTCCTTCCTGTACCTCCCCCACCAAAGTTCGAAAATATTCGGTAAAATGGTACGCACGATGTCTCATAGACTTTGCAACCGATTTGGTCCAAACTTTAAATCTCTAAATATTGTCAAAACTTAGTTTACGTTCAAATTTGGGCCCTATCTGTCCAATCCTTGTGGTACCACCCACACAAATGTTCAACATTTTTGTGTGGTTAAGGGTCTGTTCGAGGATCCTTTGGACATTTTGACCAAAGGTTATCCTAGTGGCCCTGTCATAAAAAAACTCTATCTATCGATATCCCCGCAATTGTTTGAGCATTAATCCTATGTATACTTTTGCCGGTTCATACGCCCAAAAAACCCCCCTAAATACATAAGTTTTTTGGGAAAAAAGTACTTCAATCCACACAGGCTGAGGGTATATCTCTGTCGGCAAAGCCGACTGATACTTTTTTACTTGTCTTCCTTAAAATAAAAAAAAACCTAGTTTTGCGTTCTTGTTTAAAAAAAAAGTTTTTAAAAATCCAAGTTTTGAGGTCTTCTTTGAAAAATATTCTTTAAAAAATTCACATTTTGTGTCTTTCTTGAAAAAACGTTAAAAAACAAATCGATGTTTTGTGATTTTCATTGAAATAATGTTTAAAAAAATCGATATTTTGTGATCTTCATTGAAAAAATATATATTTTTTTTAAATCCACTAAAAACTATATTAAAAAATCCAAGTTTTGTGAATTTCCTTGATTTTTTAAACAAGTTTTGTAAGCTCCTTAAAAAGTCGGAAAAGAGTTTTTTTTTGAATTCTCCATTTTCTTTCTTGAAAAAATATTCTTAAAAATGCCCGCATTGTGGACTTCCTTGAAAAAAATTTTAAAATCCACATGTTGTGGTCTTCCTTGCAAAAATATCTTTTAAAAAGCTAAGTTTTATGGTCTTGTTTAAAAAATATTTTCTAAAAAAATCCTTAATCCTTACAAAAATATTTTCTACAAAATCCAAAATCATTAAAAAAAATATTTTCTTAAAAAATCCTTAATCCTAAAACAATAGTTTCTAAAAAATGATAATAAATCCACGTTTTGTGGTCTTTCTGGGCCCTATGAAAAAATATTTTTTGTAAAAATCCACGTTTTACGGCCTTCCGTGAAAAAAATATTTTTTCTAAAATATCCACGTGTTACGTTCTTCCTTGAAGTAATATTTTTTTTAAATCCAGGTTTTGTGGTCTTCATTGAAAAAATATTTTTAAAATAATCCACATTTTGTCCTCTTCCTTGAAAAATATTTATTTAAATCCACGTTCTGCGGTCTTCCTTGAACAAATATTTAAAAAAATTCACGTTTTGCGGTCTCCCTTGAACAAATATTTTTTAAAAAAATCCACGTATTGTGATATTTCCTGATTTTTTTTTTTTAAATCTACGTGTTGCGGTCTTCCATAAAAAAATGTTTTTTTTTTTAATCCACATTTTGTGATATTTCTTGAAAAAATATTGTTTTAAAAAAATCCATTTTTGTGATATATCTTGAAAAATATTTATATATTTATATATTTATATTTATATATTTATATTTATATATTTTTTAAAAAATCCACATTTTGTGATCTGTCTTGAAAAATATTCTTTTTTAAATTAACGTTTATATTTCTTAAAAAATAGTACATATATAAAAAAATCCACATTTTGTAACATTTCTTGTAAAAATATTTTTTTTCAAAATCCAAGTTTTGTGATATTTCTTGAAAAAATATATTTTTAAATAAAAATAGGTAAAAAAAATTTTTTAAGTTAAACGGTTTTATGTTAAACGTACATGGCAATGTTTAAGATAAATGTACTAAAAACCAAAAAATAATAAAATAGATACAGTCGTGGGAATTATAAACATATGCATAGACTAGACTAAAATAAAACCGTGGAGCACGTCAATTGTCTACAATCGTTTATTAAAATGTTTGTTTTGTAATTTTACACTATAATTAGGCAGTTGTTCAACCGACAACGATGGACGTGTGATAAGTAGGGCTAGAATGAGGAAACAAGCTAGCAAGCTCGATTATAAGCGAGTTTTAGGGTTTCATAGTGGTGAGCGAGCAGTACTTTGTCGATTAAAGACAAACTACGAGCAGTGAAACGCTTCCTCGCCAGGCAGCAGTGTGAATGTCCAACGATAAACTAGTTGAAACATCTCTTTTATTTACATGGAGTGTATAACTATTGGAATTTCCATGAGCAAGAAATAGTAAGTAATTTCCTCACCGTCTGCGGGCCAACTGCCTAACGACGAATTAAACGATTCTTCTATCGCACGTTAAGTCGATAATTTGTAGACAATTGACGTGCCCCACGGTTTTATTTTAGTCTAGTCTATGCATATGTTTATAATTCCCACGACTTTATCTATTTTATTATTTTTTGGTTTTTAGTACATTTATCTTAAACATTGCAATGTATGTTTAACATAAACCCGTTTAACTTAAAAAATTTTTTTTACCTATTTTTATTTTCTACTTTATAGTTTTTATTTCGCATTCTGTTTAATTCGTTTAGTGCTTCATTATTGCAAGGTTTCTTGCCCGTTAGTTTATTGCAGTCCAACTCCTCTATACGTAGTCCCTGCAAAGATCTTACTCTACTAAGAGCCACGTAGGCTTGACCTTCTTCAAACAGTTTCGCACCTAAGTATACGACTGCGTGATCCACAGTGCTGCCCTGCATTTTATGTATAGTAGAAGCCCATGATAGTATTAAAGGCAACATTCTTCTTTCAGCCGTCCCGTAATTGTACTTAGCTGGAAACTGTATGGCTTTCGGGTGTATAAGATGTACTGTATAGTGCACAGTATTCTTCTTGTCAAGCCCTTTTATTTGATACCCATATTGGTGGGATTGATAAAAAATTGTTATCAGCCATTTGGTAGCGGCGGCCATCTTAGATTTCAATTTTGCATAGTAAATTGTATTCTACTTGTTGAGACCTTTCATTTGATACCCATTATGAGGGGATTGATAAAACCTAAGTTATCCGCCATTTTGTAGAGGCCGCCATCTTAGATTTTAATTTTATATAGTACATTGTATTCTGCTTGTTGAGCCCTTTCATTTGATACCCATATTGATGGGATTGATAAAACCAACGTTATCCGCCATTTTGTAGCGGCCGCCATCTTGGATTTCAATTTTTTATAGTATATTGTTGTTGAGCTTGTTGAGCCCTTTCATTTGATACCCATATTGATGGAATTGATAAAACCTACGTTATCCGCCATTTTGTAGCGGCCGCCATCTTGAATTTATAATGATAATGAATAAACATAATTGTATTGTCACCAAAATCCAAAGTGTATACAAAATTTCAGATTAATCGGTTGACAGGAAGAGGGTGAAATTTGAATTACTAAATTTGACCCAAGAATAAATAATAAATACATAAAACAAACGGGGTGAGCTAAATAAAACCATTTAAAAAATCCAAGTTTTGTGATATTTCTTGAAAAAATATATTTTTAAAAAATCCACGTTTTGTGATATTTCTTGCCAAAATATTTTTTAAAACAAGCCCCGTTTTGTGGTCCTCCTTTCCACGTTTTGTGATAATTCCTAAAAAATATATATTTCTTAGAAAAATATTTTTTTTAAAAAAATCCACGTTTTGTGATATTTTCTAAAAAAATATATATTTCATAGAAAAATATTTTTTTAAAAAATCCACGTTTTGTGATAATTCCTAAAAAATATATATATTTCTTAGAAAAATATTTTTTTTAAAAAAATCCACGTTTTGTGATATTTTCTAAAAAAATATATATTTCATAGAAAAATATTTTTTTAAAAAATCCACGTTTTGTGATAGTTTTTTGTGATATTTCCTATAAAAATATATTTTTTAAATCCACGTTTTGTGATATTTTCTAAAAAAAATATATTTTTTAAATCCACGTTTTGTGATATTTCCTAAAAAAATATATATTTTTTTTAAATCCACGTTTTGTGATATTTCCTAAATTTTTTTTTTTTTTTAAATCCACGTTATGCGATATTTTTTGAAAAAAATATGTTTTAAAAATCCACGTTTTGTGATATTTTTTGAAAAAAATATGTTTTAAAAAAATCCATGTTTTGTTATATTTCTTGAAAAACATTTTTTAAGAAATCTACGTTGTGATATTTCTTCAAAAAAATTTTTTTTAAAAATCCACGCTTGAGATGTTTCTTAGAAAAATATTTTTTTAAAAAATCCACGTTTTGTGATATTTCTTAAAAAATATATTTTTTTAAATTCACGTTTTCTGATATTTCCTAAAAAAATATATTTTTTTAAATTCACGTTTTCTGATATTTCCTAAAAAAAATATATTTTTTTAAATCCACGTTTTCTGATATTTCCTAAAAAAATATATTTTTTTAAATCCACGTTTTCTGATATTTCCTAAAAAATATATTTTTTTAAATCCACGTTTTCTGATATTTTCTAAAAAAAATATATTGTTTTTAAATCCACGTTTTGTGATATTTTCTAAAAAATATATATTTTCAAAACCACGTTTTGTGATATTTCTTAAAAATATATTTTTTAAAAAATCCACGTTTTGCGACATTTCTTAAAAAATATAAATTTTAAAAAATCCACGTTTTGTGATATTTCATAAAAAATATTTTTTTTTTAAATCCGCGTTTTGTGATATTTCTTGAAAACAATTTTTTATAAAGTCTACGTTTTGTAATAAGTGGACCTCCTTGAAAAAATATTTTCTAAAAAATCCACGTTTTGTGATATTTCTTGAAAAAAATATTTTTTAAAAAAATTACGTTTTGTGATATTTCTTGAAAAAATATTTAAAATAAAAATAGGTAAAAAAACTTTTTAAATTAAACGGTTTTATGTTAAACATACATTGCAATGTTTAAGAAAAATTGACTAAAAACCAAAAAATAATAAAATAGATACAGTCGTGGGAATTATAAACATATGCATAGACTAGACTAAAATAAAACCGTGGGGCACGTCAATTGTCTACAATCGCTGATTAAAATGTTTGTTTTGTAATGTTACACTATAATTAGGCAGTTGTTCAACCGACAACGATGGACGTGTGATAAGTAGGGCTAGAATGTGGAAACAAGCTAGCAAGCTCGATTATAAGCGAGTTTTAGGGTTTCATAGTGGTGAGCGAGTAGTACTTTGTCGGTTATAGACAAACTACGAGCAGTGAAACGATTCCTCGCCAGCCAGCAGTGTGAATGTCCAACGATAAACTAGTTGAAACATCTCTTTTATTTACATGGAGTGTATAACTATTGGAATTTCCATGAGCAAGAAATAGTAAGTAATTTCCTCACCGTCTGCGGGCCAACTGCCTAACGACGAATTAAACGATTCTTCCATCGCACATTAAGTCGATAATTTGTAGACAATTGACGTGCCCCACGGTTTTATTTTAGTCTAGTCTATGCATATGTTTATAATTCCCACGACTGTATCTATTTTATTATTTTTTGGTTTTTAGTACATTTATCTTAAACATTGCAATGTATGTTTAACATAAAACCGTTTAACTTAAAAAGTTTTTTTACCTATTTTTATTTTCTAGTTTTTAGTTTTTATTTCGCATTCTGTTTAATTCATTTAGTGCTTTATTATTGCAAGGTTTCTTGCCCGTTAGTTTATTGCAGTCCAACTCCTCTATACGTAGTCCCTGCAAAGATCTTACTCTACTAAGAGCCACGTAGGCTTGACCTTCTTCAAACAGTTTCGCACCGAAGTATACGACTGCGTGATCCACAGTGCTGCCCTGCATTTTATGTATTGTAGAAGCTCATGATAGTATTAAAGGCAACACACATCTGTGTGTATCGCTCCCGTTGTTTTGTTAACCTGGCTTCATATTCTTCAGGCGTTTCTGACGCTATCATCTGTGTGTATCGCTCACGTTGCTTTGTTAACCTGGCTTCATATTCTTCAGGCGTTTCTGACGCCGTCATTTGTGTATATCGCTGACGTTGCTTTTTTAACCTGGCCTCATATTGCTCAGGTGTTTTTGACGCTAATTGTTCCCGTCGTTTCTGTAATCGACTATTTCTATCACCTTCACTTTCTTTAGCTCGTTTTGCTTTATACTTTTCTTTCGCTTTTTGAAGCCTTCGTTTACGTTGTGTTGCAGTTTCTGTTTTATTTGTGTTTGTATTTTTTATATTTTTTACCATTTTGTTCCCACGAGTAATGGACATTTAAACGGTCGACCACCCCAGAGGTCCAATAAAGGGGCAAGGCTATGTACAACAGGATGCGCCTGAGTCTTGAGGGGAAAACGCTAACGACATATCATTTTTATCCACCCTAATAACATACAGTTCTCGGCGCGTTTTAACCTTTCACCTTAACTTGGGTGGTGTACCGCTAACGACGTATCATTTTTAGCCACCCTAACGCCACACAGTCCTCAACACGATTAAAAATCTTGACTTGGGTGATGGATTCAGGCTGGATTAATCAGATACCTAAATTACAGATTCAATTTCTAAATTTAAATATTAATTATACGCCATTTAGTGGCTGCGCCCATCTTAAATATTGAGGTTGTAAAGTGCACTGTATTCTTCTTGTCAAGCCCTTTTATTTGATACCCATATTGGTGGGATTGATAACTTGGTAGCGGCGGCCATCTTAGATTTAAATTTTGCATAGTAAATTGTATTCTACTTGTTGAGAACTTTCATTTGATACCCATGTTGATGGGATTGATAAAACCTACGTTATCCGCCATTTTGTAGAGGCCGCCATCTTGGATTTTAATTGTATATAGTACATTGTATTCTACTGGCTGAGCACTTTAATTTGATACCCATATTGATGGGATTGATAAAACCTACGTTATCCGCATTTTGTAGCGGCCGCCATCTTGGATTTCAATTTTTTATAGTATATTGTATTCTGGTTGTTGAGCGCTTTCATTTGATACCCATATTGATGGGATTAATTAAACCTACGTTATCCGCCATTTTGTAGCGGCCGCCATCTTGGATTTCAATTTTTTATAGTATATTGTATTCTGGTTGTTGAGCCCTTTCATTTGATACCCATATTGATGGGATTAATTAAACCTACGTTATCCGCCATTTTGTAGCGGCCGCCATCTTGGATTTAAATTTTTTTATAGTATATTGTATTCTGATTGTTGAGCCCTTTCATTTGATACCCATATTGATGGGATTGATAAAACCTACGTTATCCGCCATTTTGTAGCGGCCGCCATCTTGGATTAAAATTTTTTAAGTATATATTGTATTCTGTTTGTTGAGCCCTTTCATTTGATACCCATATTGATGGGATTGATAAAACCTACGTTGTCCGCCATTTTGTAGCGGCGGCCATCTTGAATTTATAATGATAATGAATAAACATAATTGTATTGTCACCAAAATCCAAAGTGTATACAAAATTTCAGATTAATCGGTTGACAGGAAGAGGGTGAAATTTGAATTACTAAATTTGACCCAAGAATAATAAATAAAACAAACAGGGTGAGCTAAATAAAACCATTTAAAAAATCCACGTTTTGTGATATTTATTGAAAAAATATTTTTTTCCTATAAAAATATATTTTTTTAAATCCACGTTCTGTGATATTTCCTAAAAAAAATATGTTTTTTTAAATCCACGTTTTGTGATATTTCCTAAAAAAATATATTTTTTTTAAATCCACGTTTTGTGATATTTCCTAAAAAAATATTTTTTAAAAAATCCATGTTTTGTTATATTTCTTGAAAAACATTTTTTAAGAAATCTACGTTGTGGTATTTCTTAAAAAAATATTTTTTTTTAAAATCCTCGCTTTGAGATGCTTCTTAGAAAAATATTTTTTTAAAAAATCAACGTTTTGTGATATTTCCCAAAAAAAAAAAAAAAAAAAAATTTTAAATCCACGTTTTCTGATATTTCCTAAAAAAATATATTTTTTAAATCCACGTTTTCTGATATTTCCTAAAAATATATATTTTCAAATCCACGTTTTGTGATATTTCTTAAAAATATATTTTTTAAAAAAATCCACGTTTTGCGACATTTCTTAAAAAATATAAATTTAAAAAAATCCACGTTTTTTGATATTTCATAAAAAATATTTTTTTTAAATCCGCGTTTTGTGATATTTCTGGAAAACAATTTTTTAAAAAGTCTACGTTTTGTAATAGGTGGACCTCCTTGAAAAAATATTTTCTAAAAAATCCACTTTTTGTGATATTTCTTGAAAAAATATTTTTTAAAAAAATAAAAATAAAATAAATATTTTTTAAAATATTAAAACAACAACAATGGGATTAAGCCAGACTATTTTGAAAAAAAAACAAAATTGCAAACGCTATCTCAATATAAAAAACTCCACAATGCTTCAAATTGAAAACAGTGGCACGACGTGTGTTGTTTTTGCTGTAAAGCAGACCAACCAAATTTTGGTGTGTGCATTCGTCGAAATTCGACGACACATACAAGTGGAATAGGTTTGAATTGTTTTCGCAGACACTTTCGTCGGAGATGTATGAGGTTGCCAAGGAAAAACTTCTCATTGAACTTTTTTCTTTGCTTACCTTTATACTTCGAGCTGACGATTGATGTTTGGGTATAAAAAGTTTCTTGTTGAAGAAGTTATTGAAAAATAACTTCGGTGGAGAATATCCACAAACAAGAAACAAGGGAACTGATGAGATCCAGTGGCGTGGATCGAAACTATAGTATTCCCTGCCTTACCCCTTGGCGAACAATGCCAAATCTTTTACACTAATAAAATAATTGTTTTAAAATATTAAAACAACAACAATGGGATTAAGCCAGACTATTTTGAAAAAAAACAAAAAAAAAATACGTTTTGCGATATTTCTTGAAAAAATATTTTAAAAAAAATCCACGTTTTGTGATATTTATTGAATTTTTTTTTTTTTTTTTTAAATCCATGTTTTGTGATATTTGTTGAAAAAATATTTTTTAAGAAATCCGCGATTTGTGATATTTCTTGAAACAATATTTTTTTAAAAAGCCAAAGCTCTGTAGTCTTTCGTGAAAGAAATTTAAAAAAAAAAATCCACGTTATGCGATCTTCCTCGAAAACAAATTTTTTTAAATCCACGTTCTGTGGTCTCTTTTAAAAATTTATTTTGTAAAATATCCATATTTTTTTTGTATTCCTCGAAAAGTTGTTATCGACAACATTTCTTCTAAGTAACGTTGTTATCTACAACTTTCTCCACAGAAAAGTGACAAAGACAATTGTCATTGAAATATTGTTTCCCGCCAAGGAAGCCTTTAAAAGTATCACATTAAAATCCTTGGAAAATATCTACCAGTTATTAGCTTAGCTATCATTGTTTCCTGTTGTTTATCACCACTCTAATTTCATTTTAAGTTGAATGACTGTTGTGGAAGTAAGTTCGTAAGAGTGGTAAGTCCGTTTTTATATCCAAATTATTAGCAGCCATAAAAAAGATTATCAAAGAACAAATATGGACATTTTTGTGTTTGTGCGCATTATTGCCGAAATAGACGTCATTGTCTGGCTACCTACAGCTGGTCATGACGTTCATTATGGAAATTTTCCTAGATAGCCAGAGTACAAAGGAGCGACGCTCTACTTTAAAAAGAAATGAAATAACTTAATTTAACCTCTAAGTTTAAGTGTATCACTGAAGGTCGGACTTACGAAACCACAATGTGACCGCATCCATATAAATGGTTGTAAGAAAGTCTGTTCGGCACACACACACAGCCACACATTGCCCGAGTTGAGGATGTTAATTCGACATTATCAATTAACCACAGTGAATAATAATTCATGTTGGATTTAACATAATGCCGAAAGGCAATGACAGTGCGACAGCAGACCAAGCCGCCCAACATCCACGACCATAAAAATATCCTCAAGACACACAACAACAAGAAATAAACAAACTTTTATTTTGCATACGCCCCTAAGACTTGGTGGACCTGTCATTTGTGAATTGACTTTGTGTGCCAATGTCTTGGCTGGCCTTTAAAGTTAACCAGACAAATGCCGGGGAAAAATAACTGGCAGCCAGACAAGAAGTCAGTTCGCCATATCAATGAGCTAGACTGCGCACTATGGGGGAAATGAGGGAGAGGGTATGTGAATTGTAAAAGAAGATGACTTAATACAATTTTAGAGATAAAAGTATTTTGTAAGTTGATTATATAAAACAAATCGATAATTATGTTTGTAGAAGCTGAAATAATACGTATTGTGGGGAAAGGAACATCTTTGATTGGGAATTCTAATTGAAATGATGAATGTTTTTGTCGACGAACACTTTTTAAATTGAAACGTTGCTATCGCTAGCTATACCAGCCAGAAATGTTGTACGTAATATTTTTTCTATTTCGACAACAACTCTGTATGCAGAACTTTTCTCCGGGGAAAATATGCAGAGAAACTAGGTTGTCAATAACAACTTTACTTCAAAGGAAAATTATGGATGAAAACATTTCTGTGGAGAAAAGTTGTCGATAAAAACTGTTTATAGGAAAACTTTTCGATCATAATCATTCTATAAAGAAAGGTTGTTATCGACAAAATTTCCTTGCATTAAAGTTGCTATTGACAACTTTCCTCAATAGAAAATTTCTTATCGGAAACTTTTCTACCTATCGACTACCTTTCTTTGTAGAAACGTCGTTATCAACATCTTATATGTGTGAAAATATATTATCGATAACTTGTGTCTATAGGAAAGTTTTTATCAACAAATTTGTTTTATAGAAAAGTTGCTATCGACAAGTTTTCTTTAGAAAAGGATTGCTACCAAAAACTTTCTTTCATAGGGGGATTGTTTCGATAACTTTTCTTCATAGACAATTTGCTATCAACATATTATCTTTATAGAAAAATGTTTATCGGTAAGTTTTCGTTATTGAAAAATTGTTACCGACTACTTTTCATTATAGAAAATTTGTTATCGAAAATATTTCTTTATAGACATATTCATATCGACAATATTTTGTTTTTAAAGTTGTAATCGACAGTTTTTCTTAAAGAAACCCTGTTTCTTCATAGAAAGGTTGTTATCGGCAACTTTTCTTTATTGAAAATATATTATCGATAATTATTCTTTATAGAAAATTTGTTATCGACGCCTTTCCTTCATATAAAAATAGTCATCGGCAAGTTTTCTATATACAAAAAATTTTATCACCTACATTCCTTTATGGATTATATTATCGACATCTTTTTTCGATAGGAAAGTAACAACTTACAACTTTTCTCTATCGCAAATTTTTACCTAAATTTTCATTTTATAGAAAAGATGATATCGACTAGTTTTTCTTCATAGAAACATCATGATCGATAATTTTCCGTTATAAAAAGTTGATTTCGACAAGTTTTCTTTAGAAAAGTATTGCTATCGAAAACTTTTCTTCATCGACGGTTAGTTATCAACAACTTTTCTTCATAGAACATTTGTAATCGAAACTTTTCTTTATAGGAAAACTATTTTCTATCATTTTGCTTTATAGAAAAATTGATATCGACATATTTTCGTTACATAAAAACTGTCATCGGTATGTTTTCTATATAGATAAATTGTTATCGATAAGTTAAATAACATTTCTTGATAAAAAAGAAAATATATTATATCTCTGTAGGAAAACTGTTTGTAGGGGAAAAATTTTCTATAATAACCTTTCTATAAAAAAGGTTGCTAACGACAAAATTTATTTGTACTAAAGTTGTTATCGACAACTTTCCTCTATAGTCGGTACCTTTTCTTCATAGCAAAACCATGACGGACAGCTTTTCTCAATATATAGGTTATTCTATACTTCGTTTTTGGTAGAAACGATGTTATCGACAACTTTTTTATATGTAATATCTTATCCACAGTTTTTCTTTATACCAAAGCCGATAACGAATATTTTTCTTTAAAGAAATTATGTCATGGACCACTGTTCTTTACGGAAAATAGATATCTATAACTTTTCATTAAAGGAAAACTTTTATCGATTACTTTTTTATAGAAAAATTGTAAGGGATACATTTTCGTAATAGAAAAGGTATTATTCAAATGTTCTTTATATAAAAATCGATATCGGATACCTTCTTAAGGAATATTGTTATCGTCAATTTCTCTTCATAAAAAGTTGTTATCGACAACTGCTTTTTAAAGAAATGCTGGTATCGAAAATATTCCCTTAGAGAGTAATTATTATCGAAATTTTTTTAACATTTTATCGACATTTCTCTTTTACTAAAACATGTTTCTTCATAGAAAATTTGTTATCAATAACTTTTCTTTATAGAAAAGTAGTTATCGATACATTTTCTTTATAAAAAAGTTCTTATCGACGATTATTTTTTGCAAAATAATTGTTATCGATAACTTTTCTCTATGTGAAAGTTCTTATCGACAACTCCTTTTTATAGAAAAGTTGTTATCGACAAGCTTTCGGTTTAGAATGTTTACTATCGACAAGGTTTCTTGGTAGAGGTGTTGTTTTCAAGAACTTTTCTTCATAGAAAATTTGTTATCCACATCTTTTCTTTATAGAAAAATTGTTATAGGTAAGTTTATTAAACAATTGTTATCGGCAAATTGTCTTTATAGATAATTTGTTGAAGAAAAATTGTTATCGGCAAGCTTTCTTTATTAAACAATTGTGACCGACAACTTTTCTTTATTGAATATTTGTTATTGAAAATATTTCTTTAAAGAAAAATCGATATCGGAAACTTTTTTATAGAAAAATTATTATCGATAACATTTCTTTATATAAAAATGTTATCCATAAGTTTTCTATATAAAAATTGTTATCGATAAGTTTTATTTAGAGAAAATTTGTTGTTATCGTCAGCTTTGCTACATAGATAACATTTCTTAATAAAAAAGTTGTTATCGACAACTTTCTCCACAAGAGAGTCGTTACCGGCATTATTTCATTATGAAAAATATATTATCGATAACTTTTCTATATGCTAAAGTTCTTATTGACAACTTATTTTTATGGAAAAGTTGTTATCGACAAGTTTTCTTTATAAAAAAACAAGTAAGAAAAGTCTATAGTCGGACGGAGCCGACCATGGGATACCATATACCACTATCCCTGGACAATCGCTATCCACGGAACTTCTTTTCAATTATTGTGAAAATTTAATTATCAAATATCAGAGATGTAATGTATAATACTTATGACCAAAACCAAAAATTTATCTAACATGACAAAGACATTTTTGTAGCAGGAAAGGAAAATTTAGTTCACACAAACTAAAATGTAATGAAACCCACTTATACGAGTATAGTACAACTACTTTCGTTGTTTAACCGCTACGTTATTGAAATTTTTACCAATTTCACACAAGTACTATCTGATCTTCACGTTGGTTTGTAGGCTTCTTCTTCATCATAAACTCAAACTTTGTTTACAATTTTGCGGGTTATTATTTTGACCTACAGAGCCGCTACAAAATTGGTTAAAATTTTGTTTTTGGTCCATTTCATCCCCTGAACATTTCACGATCATCACCAAAAACTAATCATTTCTATTCTGGCCCGAACCCAACGTCCTTAAAAATTCGTTACAATCGGTCCATAATTGCGGCCTTAAGCTTGTTTACAATTTTTAATGGGCAGACACACATCGCTAAATCGCTTTATCTCGTCGAGATATGAATTTTGGCATACCAAATAAGGGGTCTAGGACGAATATTTCGTGGTGTTACATAAACTTTTGGAGATACAATATGTAGCATGGGATAAAAATGTGGTTCTCTACACAGAACCCGTTATAAGGGGTGTTTTTTTAAGCCCGATAGAACTTGAAATTGTAAAAAATAACACAAAAAATTAAATTGTAATCAAAATTTTTTTTTTTTATTCGAAAGATCAATACGTGACATTAACATTTGAAAATGATTTCGGGCATATGGGCACCGCGGCTGTTCTTGACGAAGTGCATTCTGGACGTCTAATTTTTGGCCACTTTTTCGAGCACTGCTGGCCGTATGTCACGAATAACACGAACAATGTTGGCCTCCAAGGCATCAATTGTTGCTGGTTTATCAGCATAAACCAGTGACTTCACGTAGCCCCACAGGAAACAATCGAGAGGTGACAAATCGCACGACCTTGGAGGCCAATTGACAGATCCACTTCTCGAAATCAACTTATCGCCAAATTTTGATTTCAATAAGTCGATGGTTGCGTTCGCCGTATGGCACGTAGCGCCATCCTGTTGAAACCACATCTCCTCCGGATCAATGTCATCCATATTTTCAAACAAAAAATCATTGATCATGGTGCGGTAACGATCTCCATTGACCGTAACGCGAGCTCCGGCCTTATTTTTGAAGAAATAAGGTCCGATGATGCCACCAGCGTGAAAACCGCACCATACGGTGCATTTTTCTGGATGTAATGGAGTCTGTAGGGTCTCTTGTGGATTGGTCTCACTCCATATGCGGCAATTTTGCTTATTAACAAACCCACAGTTCGACGAATGGCTTGTTCAGATGGACGATTATGTACGCCATACAAATGACGAAGTCGTCTATAAGTTGTGCGAATCGACGACTGATTTTCAAAGTAAATTTGGATAATTTCGTAGCGTTGTTCAAGCGTGAGTCTATTCATGATGATTTGTCAGAGTATACTGAAACAAATAAAAAAAAAGTTTCATCAAAATTTAATTTTTTGTGTTACTTTTTAAAATTTAAAGTTCTATCTAGCTTAAAAAAACACCCTGTATATTAGGCAGTAGGCCCGTTATCTAGCAAAGGTCAGTAGTTTTTTCCCATATGTAGGCTACTTTGCGAAATATATATCGTCGGTGTCATGCTTAAGTGTTCCATACGCCATTTTTGACTTTTTGAGATACAAGTGGTTTCTAGGGTTTTCCGGTATGCTCTTTCTGAATTTCTAGTCGGCTTTCTCCTATCTGCTCTAGTTTCCGAGATACCTCGCCTCGACGGGAAAGCATAAACTTTTTTCAGTTATGAAATTAATATTTTAAAAACTTACAAGTTTAAAAACACATTTCAAAAATCAGAATCAAAGACGTATAGCAATAAAGACCCGAACAAATGCATTTTCCAAAAACATATGCTAATAGTTCCACGTTTTGGTTACAGATGGCTACACAACTCACTGGAATTGATAACAGCAATGCCAATCGTTTTTGATTCCCATTTCTCGCGGCAGAAAACATTAACGTTGTGTTTTGTGGCTGAAATTTATTTCTTTACTTTTTTTATTGTTTATTTAATAAAAAATCAAAAGTGAATGCCGTCAAACTTGAGTTTTAATGTTTTTCTTGTCAATATTCCAATGAGTAACAGTTTTCGTTTAACAGAATGTTGCTATGATGTCGTAGCAACAGAGGTTAACTCCCTCTACAGTTAATTTTTAACAATTGACTTTTCCTATCTTGTAATATTGACATCTTTGTCAGAATTTCAATTTTGGATTTAGAAGTATTTAATTTATTGAGGCAAAGATGGAAAATTTTTTGTCACTTTGTTCCTTGTGATTTACAATATTTTACATTTGTGTCATATGTGCGGGTATGGAACAAATCGACAAAAATTCTTTTTTTAAAAAAATCTCAATAACTTTTATATTCTTATTTATATTCCTCTAAATTTTTCCAAATATGTTCTATACACTATTATTAATATTTCATGTCAAAAATATAAATATTTGCTTTAGCCAGCTCCACACAGTTGTGACGCAAAACATTAAATTGCGAATATCTCAAAACAGGCAAATTGCACCGACGATATGTCCTCAAGGAATTAAAATATCGACCAAAACTAAATTTTTTATATTTTTCATACAAAAGTAATGGTCCATTTCACCCGCTAAAGAATATCAGATCATCATTCAAAATTGTAGGCATCTTTTTCGACCTATAATCTTACTCGGTGCAAAATTTCGTGACTATTGATGTATAATTGCGACTTCTAGCGAGTTTATTATTACACTACAAACAAATAACGGAATATATTAGGCTGTATTTAAAATTACGCGTTGATCGGACTATTATTGAGACCTACAGAGCCGCTAGAAATTTGGATAAATATTATGTTTTTGGTTTTACAATTTATAATGGACAGACGGACGGACACACATCTCAAAATCGCTTTATCTCGTCGAGATATGAAGATTGGTATACCACATTGGGGGTCTCCGACGAATATTTCGCGGTGTTACATGAATTTTTACCAAAACAAACTTATAATACCCTTTTCCACATTGTGGTATAGGGTATAATTATTACCGTAAATTTTACTTTATAGACAAGTATTTAGCGACTGGTTTCTTTAGGGAAGTATTGCTGTCAGTAACTTTTTTTGATGAAGGAGTTGTTTTCGACAACGTTTCTTCATTGAAAATTTGCTATCGACATATTTTCTTTATAGAAACATGTTTATCGGTAAGTTTTCTTTATTGAAAATTTGTAACCAGCAACTTCATTTTTTCTTCATAGAAAATTAATTAGCAACAACTTTTCTTCATAGGAAATTTGTTCTGGACATTTTATCTTTATAGAAAAATGCTATCGGCAGGTTTTCTTTATAGTAAAATTATTATCGCCAACTTTTCGTTATAAAAAGTTTCTTATCGGAATTATTTCTTTACAGAAAAATAAACATCGACAACTTTTTTCTTAAAAAAATTGTTCTCGACAATATTTCTTTACAGAAAACTTGTTTCTTCATAGAATGGTTGTTAAAGACAACTTTTCTTTCTAGGTAGATTATTAGCGACAACGTTTCTTTATAAAAAAGTTTTTATCGATATATTTGCTTTATAGAAAGATTGTTATCCGCAACTTTTTTATGAAAATTTCCTTTTGTCATCTTTTCTAGACAAAAAAATTATATAATTATATTATAGTTTCTCTAGAGACAACTTGCTATCCAAGTTCTCCTCCTTCTTTAATGTGTAGCACTGGTTAGTCACCAATGTCAAGCAAAGTGAAAGAGCGAGTGAAGACGGACGTGTTTGTTAACAAGCTCCTATAAAACATCATATTGTGAAGGATTTAAGCATATTCGTGCCAAAATAAGTGAATAAATGGAATTTACAACAAAATACTGTGTTTATAGTTATTGGGCCTTTGTTTAAAGTGCTAATACCCACTAATTTTAACAAAATAAATTTATTTAAATATATGCAAACAGAGAAAAGTGCATGTGCAACAAAAACAAAGAAACAAAGATCATAATATTATAACCTGAGAGTGAGAGTGCGGAGTAATATCGAAGTACCCAAATGTCAAATAAATAAAAATAAAAAAGATTTTCGAAAATGTTTTAAAAATGTTAAAAAAAGCTTTTTATATACATAACTGAGCTCCCCAAAATATGCTTTAAAAAGTGAAGATATTATTAGCGGCTGTGGAAATATATGTACATTGAGCCTAAAAGTATGCTAACAGTTAAGTGAAAATCGCAATCATAGTATCAGAAGTGTACCACCCTGCAGGAAATTGTACTAGGTGTCAATAAACGTTTTTTTTTTTCTCTTTGAATTAAAATATATTAATACATATTGACATATATAAAAAAATGCCGTCAACTGCGGGACGCCGAAGCTTGAGATCTAAAAAGATCATATGTGCTCAATGCAAATTAGATATTAAAGAGGATAAAGACGATTTTATCGAATGTGATAAATGTTCAAAACTTTTTCATTTAAAATGCACAAAATTGAACAAACAACAGTTTGAACAGTTATTAAAAAATCGAGACGAAGAATATGTATGTCACGATTGCGGTGGAAATATAGAAACTAATAATAACAAACAACTACAGCGAATGGAGGATAAACTAGATAAAATTGATCATCTCGCGATATCTGTAGATTTTATGTCATCAAAATTCGATGAACTTATGAGAAGTGTACAAAATAATACGAAAAGAATTGATGAAGTAGAAAAAGAAAATTCAAACCTCAAGCATGAAATAATAACATTAAAGGAGACAGTGAAAATGTTAAATGACCAACGGGTCAAGAATGATTGTGTCATCAATGGAATAGTTGTCGAGAACAATAAAAGTGCTATAGAAACGGTAATGGAACTCTCAGAAACAGTTGCAATACAAATAAACCAAGATAACATAGAAGATGCATATTTTCTAAAGAAGAAAAATGTAAATAATAACAGACAATCTTTGATCGTAAAATTTAATTCAAAACTTACTAAAAATAAATTAATGGAAGCTAAGAAAAAGCTCAAAGAAAATGAAAACACTAAATCTATATATGTCAATGACTTTTTGAGTAAAGAGTCGTTAGAACTATTTAACTACTCCAAAGCATTAAAAACTGTTGGGTATAAGTACATTTACACCCACGGAAACAAAATTTTAATAAAGAAAAGTGCTATTAACAAGCCGAAAATAATTCGTAACAAGTAAAAAGTCGTTAAGTTCGGCCGGGCCGAACTTTTTATACCCTCCACCATAAAATAGTCTTAATTAAAATGGAATAATTAGGGTCCTTTCACAATTTTAGGTGGAACAACTTTTCGACAAAGGATAGACTCCTACTGCCTCCCACTATTGCTTAAATTACACTGTGAGCACAATTGTTTTGGGGCAGAGATATTTCCTTTTGAAGATGAAAGCCCTTGGTGTGTGTATATTAAAACCCCGAAGGACAGATGCGCCGTGAGTCGAACTTCCGCGTTATGGCGTGATGAAAGTTTTACAAGAGACCCTGTAAGCCATCATGAATTAGCATTATATTTTTGTTTGTTGTTTTTGTAGAGCACTTAAGCAACAGTGAACAAAGATATAACGCTAATTCCTGATGGCCCACAGGGTCTCTAACAAAAATTTCATCACGCCATAACGCGGAAGTTCGACTCACGGCGGATCTGTCCTTCGGGGTTCATAATATACTCACCAAGGCCTTTCTTCCCCAAGAGGAATTTTCCGTGCCCCAGACTTTCACCTCCATTTTGTTGCACAGTGTTATCTAATCTTATCTAAAAAATGTGTTCAGCTAGGTGAAAGGTACCACTAACGGGGCTATATCAAAGAGTCAACCTATCTTTAAATTTTGTTGGCGGAAAAGTTTTATAGCTGCAGGGAACTTCAAGAGTCAAATTGAGGGTAGTTTCATCAAAACAATGTGGACCAATGTTGACGAATTTTAGTGAAGAAATTTCATGACCACTGAAAATTCCCGAAAATCGGGAGGTACAGTTATATGGGGGGATATCAAAACATGAACCTATATTGACGATTATTTTTGAATAGACAAAATTGTAGCTAAAATTCTCAAAATACCGATCATTACAGCTAGTTCGGTATAAGATTTCAGCTAAAATTCTCAAAATACCGAAAATCGGGATATACCGTTATATGGGGGCTATACCAAAACATGGACCTGTGTTGACGATGTTTCGTTGGAGATGTTTTATGACCACTGAGAACTTTAATGTCAAATTACAGTTATTTCGGTAAAAAACTGTAGTTAAAATTCTCAAAATACCGAAAATCGGGGGGTACCGTTATATGGGGGCTATACCAAAACATGGACCTATGTTGACGATATTTGGTGGAGATGTTTCATGACCACTGAGAACCTCAAATGGCAAATTACAGCTAGTTCGGTTAAAAATTGTAGCTAAAATTCTCAAAATACCGAAAATCGGGAGGTACCGATATATGGAGGCTATACCAAAACATGGACCTATGTTTAAGATGTTTCGTGGAGATGCTTCATGACCACTGAGAACCTCAAATGTCAAATTACAGCTAGTTCGGTTAAAAATTGTAACTAAAGTGCTCAAAATACCGAAAATCGGGAGGAACGGTTATAAGGGGGCCATACCGAAACATGGACCTATGTTGACGATGTTTGGTGGAGATGTTTCATGACCACTGAGAACCTCAAATATCAAATTGCAGATAGTTCGGTTACAAATTGTGGCTAAAATTCTCCAAATACCGAAAATCGGGAGGTACCGTTATATGGGGGCTATACCAAAACGTGGACCTATGTTGACGATGTTTGGTGGAGATATTTCATGGTCACTGAGAACCTCAAATGGCAAATTACAGCTAGTTCGATTAAAATTTGTAGCTAAAATTCTCAAAATACCGAAAATCGGGAGGTACCAATATATGGGGGCTATACCAAAACATGGACCTATGTTGACGATGTTTCGTGGAGATGTTTCATGACCACTGAGAACCTCAAATGTCCAATTGCAGATAGTTCAGTTAAAAATTGTGGCTAAAATTCTCAAAATACCGAAAATCGGGAGGTACCGTTATATGGGGACTATACCAAAACATGGACCTATGCCCATATCCTTTAGGATATAAGTTTGTTGATCACTAGGAACCCTAAGTGTCAAATTATAGCTAATTCGGTCTGCAAATGTGGCGAAAAACGTCAAAATACCTCAAATCCGGAGGTACCGTTATATGGGGGCTATACCAAATAGTGGACCGATATAGCCCATCTTCGAACTTGACCTGCCTATGGAAAAAAGACCCTCGGGTGCAAAATTTCAGCACTCTATCTCAATTATTGCGGACGCTAGAGTGATTACAACAGACGGACAGACGGACATGGCTAGATCGTCTTAGAATTTTATCCTGATCAAGAATATATATACTTTATAGGGTCGCAAATGATTACTTCGATGTGTTACAAACGGAATGACAAACTTAATATACCCTCCATACTATGGTGGAGGGTATAAAAAAGAAGATGTGGATGAACTATTACTTGAAGCAACAACAAGCAACATTCATGGCAGGTCTATGAGGCTTATTTCAGTCGCAGAAGAAGACACGATTGATTATGAGAATGGTGAATTTTTATCCCCAGAGAATCATCATCACTAAGTAGTACATATATATACTTTTATTAAACACATAAATTAAACAATTTCATGAATAATAAAAACAAATATTTTAAAAACATAGAGTTATTCAATGAACATTACAGAAGTCATGAGTATATTTTTAACATAATGTCTGTGAACATTAGAAGCATTTCTTCATTCAGCAAATTTAATAGGTTTAAATCTGTTATTGCTCGTTTCCCTGTTCTACCAAATGTTATTGCAGTCCAAGAAACTTGGTTTCAATCGGATATAACACAATTATACGGTATACCGGGGTATAATGCTATACATTGTTGCCGTAAAGATGGATATGGGGGTACATCACTATATGTACGCGATAACGTTACCTATACAGTAGAACACTGTGATAGTACAAATTATATAGATGTCATACGAATTTCTGTTGATGGATTTTTAATAAAGGGTATACCCTTGAAATTGACAACATTTTACCGCTCTCCCAAATGTGACGTAGATGCCTTTCTTTCCTCTTTGGAAAACAAATTATGTCAACCCTCTCGTACAGCTTCAATAGTCGTTGGAGACTCAAATATTGATAAATTTGACCGCTGGAATTCTTCTAACCTGTTTTCAATACTCTCTAGTGCCGATTATGAATCAGCCCACTCGTTGGTCACTCGTCCGAGCAGCAAGAAATCCATAGATCATGTATATAGTAACATGGCAAGTAAATTAAAAATAGATTCAATTGAGTGTGAAATTACAGACCACAATGTTATATGGTGTCAAATGGAAAGTGTGATAAAGAATAAACAGTATGAGAGAAGGGAAATACGGAAACTTAATTATAATAACATATCTATATTAATTGAAGATCGTCTTGCTAATTACATTCATTCGGACAACCCGTCAGCTGATATGAAGAATATTACTTCTATTATCAAAGAAATTGTAGATGATAACACAACACATATAGAAGAAAAACTATTATCAAAATCACTATTAGCGCCCTGGGAAAATAATGAACTGCGTTCTCTAAGAAAGTATAAGGAAAAACTATTGGCAAAACCAAGGAAACATGGAAAAGATGCAAATACTGAGTACAACTGGAAGAACATAAGTAGAATTATAAAAATTGCCAGCAAAATAAGCATGAATTCTTATGTAAGCTCCAATCTTGAAAGCCTTAATCAGAATCCTCGCAAATGTTGGAAATTTTTGAATGAATTCCTGGGGAGAAAGCATTCTCGACCTATACAACTAAAAAATGAATCAAATGAGATAGTAATGGAAGATGTCTTAAAATGCAATATGTTTAACGACTACTTTTTAAGTATTCCCAGAATTTTAAAAGACAATATATCATCTTATTGTACTGATAATTACAACAACTTAAACAGTTTACAACAATGTACTTCTACATTTTCGTTGAATTTTATAAACAGAGTGGATATAGCAGATTTAATAGCTAATATAGATATCAGTAAAAGTCCTGGCAGTGATGGCATTTCAGGCAAGGTTTTGAAGTCATCTAAAGAGTCCATAATTGATCATCTGGTATTGATATTTAATAAAATGATTACGACGTCCATATACCCAGAGGTTTTAAAAACTGCCAAAATAGTCCCCATACCAAAATCGCCAAATGCAACAAAAACTTGTGACTTCAGGCCAATCGCGTTGCTTCCATTCTTTGATAAGATATATGAAAAACTTTTATACAACCAACTGTCAACTTTTCTTGACCATACAGAGCAATTATATCCGATGCAGTTTGGTTTTAAGAAAGGTAGTGGTACACAAGAAGCAGTTGTGAATGTTATTAATATTATTTGTAATGGTTTAGATACAAATTTTGGTGGAGTGGGTGGAGCTTTTTATGATTTTTCCAAAGCATTCGACTTAGTCGATCATCATATACTACTGTCAAAGTTACCGCATTATGGTATTCGAGGAAAGGAATTGCAACTCTTCAAAAGCTATATTTTAAATCGGAAACAATTCGTCGAAATCAGTGGTGTTAAAGGAAATATTGGAATTGTTGAGCATGGGGTACCACAGGGTAGTGTGCTGGGTCCTCTCCTTTTTACTTTATATCTTAATGATATATCAAATATAAAACTGATCGGAAAATTAGTAATGTATGCCGACGACATTGTTCTTCTATATCCACATAATCATAATGTGATACTAAAAGGTCAAATGGAACATGATGCTAAATTATTAATGGAATACTGTAGATTGAACAAGCTGGTAATCAATTCTGACAAAACAAAGATAATTCGATTTCGACCTCGATGTTTGCAAGAATGTCAATCGTTAAAATATTTAGGCATACACTTGCAGCATAACTTGGCATGGAATATACATATAGATGAGTTGAGGAGGAAAATTGCTCCTGCCATTGGTATGTTGTATAAATTTAAAAATATATTCAATATGGAAACAAAACTGTTATTATATAATTCCCTAATTCAAAGCCATTTTACTTATTTGGCGATGGTATATGCTCACAGAAACACCAATTATTTAAAATCACTCCAAAAAATGCAGAATAAAGCGCTGAAAGTAGTATTTAATTTGCCAATATTGTATCCTACTTTTGAACTATACAACAACGTAGCTAAAAATATTTTACCGCTGAGTGGAATATACAAGTATCAACTGCTTACTTACATATTTAAAGCCATCCACAATATTGGACCTCGTACAATAAATTTTGAAGTTAATCAAAACGTAGTCAATACGAGACAAAATTCAAATCTGAGAGTACAAAGATGCCGTTTGGAAATAACAAAACAGAGGATTGAGCATAACGGATGTATAGAATTTAATCGTATTCCAAACGAGATAAAGAATCTGCCCAGAATATCATCCTTTAAACGAAAAATTAAATCACTTTTATTAAGTGATATAGGAGTGCTTCTGATGTAATTCATTTAATATACTTGTAGAATAAAGTACGTCCTTTTGAAATATATCATACATATATTTTTAGTAATTCGTCCCTACAAAGCCTTCAAGGCGCTGGGACAATATAATAATTTTGTAATATTGTAAAATTTAATAAAGAAAATATTAATAAAAAAAATGTCCTTATCGCATAACTTCCTTGTATGTCCTACCCACAATTGTCTAACGTTTAAAATAATGCCAATAAAATTTCCATACCACAAAATTTACTTTTCCGTCTTCTTTACTCCATGCTCTAACAAATATCCTGTGGGTACTTAGAATGCCACTTATCAAAAATGGATAAACAAAAATTTCAGGAACAACAACAGCAATTATGCTTATCAAGGGATAATGACGAACATTTTTTCTGCAATGTTTGGAACAAACAAATTTAAATAAACTGCCCTCAGGCCGCAAATAATACTGGCCATTTCTCTTGCCAAGCAAAAATAGGAAACAGAAAAAAGCACATCATTTCCTAAAACATAAAAAATAACTGATTGCGTGAAAATTGTAGGCGAACAACAAAAACACAACAACCACAACGACAAAAAAATTAAAATATTTTGGCATTACATATTACAAAGAGGCAAATGTTCATTTCAACTTGATTTCCATTCGAAATGAAATGAGGTGTTTTGTTGGCATTTTTTGTTTTGGTGTGGTCGTAATGACATGGATTCTGGTCATGAATTAACATAAAATGTTGGCAATAAACAGAAAAAAACGAAACGAAAAATAATTGACCTTGGGGATATTGATTAAAAAAGAAATTGTGCTTTTTTGCATTTGAATATAAACTGGTTTTTATTTTGAGGCAAAATTTTTACATTTTCAAATTATATTTATGGTGATATCAAGGTCTATACAAGGTCGGCCAATAAGCCCACCTGATTATTATATTTGCTGTCAAAAACATTATTGAGATTTAAAGTACAAAGAAACTCAAATCACAATAATGTAAAATCAATTATGTTTGTTGTCAAAAGTTGTTAACAGAATTCTGAATGGCCGACCTTCTGTAGGCCTTGCGTGATATCATTGCTAGTTAGCTAGCTATTTCGATAAGTTTTGATATTTCAATTATGCTTTTTATCATCCTTGATCCATCATACTAGGCAAAAAGTCTGAGTTATAACTAATAGTATGTGAACTCCAATTATTCTTCACATTATCCATAGATTTCGAAACAAAAGTTACTTTATTTCCCCAATCCCCTGACCATCTCTTCCTCTTGCAAAAACTGAAAATATGTTGGCTTTATAAAAAATAGGCAAATGATTACTTCGACTTGATTTCCATTCAAAATGAAATGAGGTGTTTTGTTGGCATTTTTAATTCGGAAGGAAGTGCTGGATTTTGGTAATGAATTAACATAAAATGTTGGGGATATTAATTAAAAACGAGATGATATGTTTTCCATTCGAATATAAATTGTTTTTGATTTTGAGGCAAAATTTTAACATTTTCGTATTATATCATAGCTAGTCAGCTAGCTATTTCGATAAGTTTTTATAAAATTTCAATTATGTTTTTTATCGTCCTATCAGGGCAAAAGGTCCGAGTTAGCAATTATTCTTCACATTGTACAGAGATTATAAAGTTTCCTTTGTTTTCCCCAATACCATCCTCATCTTCTCTTCCCCTTGTCACCTAATTCGTTTTAATAAACAACTTAATGACCTGTTATTCTAACCCCATAAACAATAAACCTCGCTATCCACAATCCGATTGTTGTTTACTTTAAGTGCTACAAATCTATTATTCGTGTTTTCGATAATTGCATCAGAATGTGGACACGTTTGACCGCGGATTGCGTGACCCACCCACATAAGCAGTTCAAATGAGGTTAAAGGTGAAAATATTGACTGTTGGGTTGTTGAAGTGTGTGTGTGTGTGTTTGTCATCCACTACCATCGTGGTAATTAAAATCACTTAAATACTCCGATACCAGTACGGGTGCTTCTGACCTGCTTCATAGCCATTGAGACGAACATTTATGGGTAGTAATAATGATGATTAAATTTATTAGCAATTCCCATAATTCTTAACTACTCAAACTACTGTTAAGTGCAGTAATAAAAAATCTTTACATTGTTTTATTGGATGTGCGTTAAGAACAACAACTTAAAAGAACAAATCGCAAATATTGTAGACAGGCAGAGGTGATTTAGAGATTACCTTAAATTCGTGGGGGCAAACTTTCCTTTTATACTTGGCAAAAATGTCGATATACGAGTATGCCATGTTTTCGAAGGAAAAATTGATAATTTTTCATTATAGAAAAAATTTTATCGACTTCTTTACGTTATGGAATATTTATTATCGAAAACTTTTCGTTGTAGAAATTTTGTTATCGAAAACTTTTCCTTATAGAAAAGTTGTTATTGACATTTCATAATAGAAAAGATTTAATTGACAACTTTTCGTTATAGAACTGTTGTCATCGACTAATTTTTGTTATTGAAAGTTGTTCCTGACAATTTTCGTTATAGAAAAGTTATTATTGACAACTTTTTTATTATGAAATAGTTGTTATCGATAACTTTTCGTTATCGAAAAGCACTTTTTACCAAAGGAAAATTGTTATCGATACGTTTTCGTCATAGAAACATTTTTGTCGAACACTTTTCGTTATAAAAAAGTTCTTATCGACAACTTTTCGTCACAGAAAATAAGTTATCGAAACTTGTCTTTATATAAAAGTTGTTATCGAACACATTTCGTTACATAATATCTGTAATATCTGAAAAGTTGCTGTCGACAACATTTTTTTATAGAAAAGTTGTTGTCGATAACATTTCTTTACAGAAAAGTTGTTGTCGACAACATTTCGCCATAGAAAAATTTGGTTATCGAAAACTTTTTCATATAAAAAACTGTTATCGGTAGCTTTTTGTTATAGAAAGATTGTTTTCGATAAGTTTTCGTTATACGAAACATGTTATCGACCTCCTTTGGCTATAGAAATATTATTATCGACAAATTTCGTTTCGACAACTTTTCGTTATAGAAAATTGTTATCCACAAGTTTTCGTCACAGAAAATATGTTATCGACAGTTTTTCGTTATAGAAAATCATTTTTTTTTTTCTAAAGGAAAATATTTATTGATTAATGTTTTTTTTTTTTACAAAAATTGTTATCGAAAACTTTCCGTTATAGAATTTTTTGACAACTTTTGACTATAGTAAATATTTAATCGACAACTTTTCGTTATAGAACTGTTGTCATCGATTACTTTTTGCTATAGGAAGTTGTTCCCGAAAATTTTCGTTATAGAAAAGTTGTTATTGACAACTTTTTATTATAGAAGATTTGTTATAGATAAGTTTTCGTTATCGAAAAACATTTTTTACGAAAGGAAAATTGTTATTGATAAGTTTTCATCATAGAAAAATTATTATTGACAACTCTTCGTCACAGAAAATATATTATCGAAAACTTGTATTTATATAAAAGTTGTTATCGAACACATTTCTTTACATAATATCTGCTATCGACAAACATTCGACAACATTTCGTTATAGAAAAGTTGTTATCGACAACACTTGTTAAAGAACATTTGTTGTCGACAACATTTCGTTATAGAAAAGTTGTAGTTGACAACATTTCGTTATAGAAAAATTTTTATGGACAACTTTTCGACATAGAAATGTTGTTATCGACAACTTTTAGTTGTAGAAAAGTTGTTACCGACGACTCTTCGTTAAAGAAATGTTGTTATCGACAACCCTTGGTTATCGACACCTTTTTGATATAAAAAACTGTTACCGACATGTTTTCGTTATAGAAAGACTGTTTTAAATAACTTTTCTTTGTACGAAACTTGTTATCGGCAGCCTTTGGTTATAGAAATATTATTATCGACATCTTTTCACTATAGAAAAGATGTCATCGACATATTTTCGTTATTTTAATTGTTATCGACAACTTGTCGTTATAGAAAATTGTTATCCGCAACTCTTAGTCACAGAAAAGTTGTTATCTCAACTTTTCGTTGTAGAAAATTACTTTTTCTAAAGGAAAATATTTAGTGATAATTTTTTATTATAAACAATGTTTTGTCGATTAATTTTCGTTATAGAAAAATTGTTATCGACAACTCTTTGTTACAGAAAAGATGTTATGGACAACATTTTGTTACAACATAATTGGTATCGAAAACTATTCTTTGGAGAAAAATAGTTATATAATTCCTGTAATAATTTTTTTTATCGACAACTATGTTTTATAGAATAGGTGTTATCGACAAATTTTCATTGTAAAAAAGTTGTTTTCGACAACTTTTAGGTATAGAACATTTGTTCTTGTAGGAATTTTGTTATCGGCAATTCCTCATTACCGAAAATCTGTTATCGACAACATTTATGTTATCTTCCGTAATTCTTCGTTATGAATGTAACATACAAATGCACAAGGACATAATACCCCTTACCACAGTGTGGTGTAGGGTATACAAATTTCACGAGTTGGGGTTTAAACTTTAAAAAATTCCAAGAGTTGGGGTATATTAAACCCCAACATAAAAAAATTTCACGAGTTGGGGGTTTAAACTTTAAAAAATTCCAAGAGTTAAGGTATTTAAACCCCAACTTAAAAAATTTCACGAGTTGGGGTTTAAACTTCAAAAAATTTCAAGAGTTTGGGTATATTAAACCCCAACTTAAAAATTTTTCGC